>NW_006767638.1:102463-171244 GCF_000300595.1 Phanerochaete carnosa HHB-10118-sp | reverse complement strand
AGCTCAGGGGATTAACTGCAGGTTTGCTGCTAGCTAAATCCTTGAGAGTGTGTGTGGTGCTTGGTGGGTTGGTGGTGTCTTTCTCTGCTCTCAGAGAACCTCTCTTATTTATACCTTTCAGCCTGTTGTTCCTTAGCCAATAGCAAAACTGGCTCTTCTATTCTACTGTAATTACTAAGCTACTTCTACTTTTATCAATAAGCATTTATCTGTATTAGTCAGCTTTCTGTCTGTTTTACTAATGTATTGGTAAGCTATTACTAATGTTTATTAGAGTATTACTATATTTTGGTAATTTATAGCTGTTGAGCATAGACCTTTACTAAGCATAGTTTTTAGATTACTAAGAAGCTGAGTCATATTATTAGTCATTGATTCACTTTTAGTAAGATTGAGTGTTTATGCTTACTTTGCAGCTCTGAGTTAGCAGTCTCTTTTTTTTTATTTGAATACCTAGCTTATTTCTTTAGTTTTCCTATACTTATAGTTATGACACATGACACCGTGAGTCCATGACCCAGCTTGCCAAAGCAGGCATCGTCAATGAACGAAAAGGAGGCCAGATGGAACTGTGAGGTCCACTTCGCTGTCAATGATTTTGAGAAGATGCCTCTGTGTTGCACAGGCCCCCACAAGACGCATGGCACCGCCATCTCCAGTGCAGTCAAACTTGTCAACTGCCTGCGCCAGGTTGGAAAGGCACAAGGGTAGGCCACGGTTAATGCAATTGGGCATAGTCTTTGCAAGAATGTGTATGGCACTAATGGAAGACTTTAGCATTGATGTCGAGTTTGTACAGGGCAAATGTTGGCCAACTGTCGGAGTTTTCAACAATGTACTTACAGTGTGCACCACATACGTCATCTTCCTGGAGGTCCTGCGAGTAAATTTCGACATTGTCGCTCAATTCAGAAGGCAGCGAAGATGAGGCTGGCGTGCTTGAGTCCAAAACATCCATAGACGTAAGTTCTCACTCCACCTGGGCCGTAGCTTGTAAGATGCTGTTGACTCATTTGACAGACTTGCAAAAACACATCTGAGCTTCAAGTTCTGTGATGATCTCGGGGCTATTGTCTTTGTGGCTGCTTGAGATGAACTCGGTCGGCTTGGACGAAGGGCTGTTGGGTTCAAGACCCGGCATAGAGTCTGGAGTGGAGGCACCGGTGTCAACCATAGCCAGCTGCAATAAGGGCAGCAGCTTCTTGGACATGGGGAATGGTAAATCATTGGCCTCAGGTGCAAACTTCATAGTTCTGAGTAGCGGTACAGTGGCAGAGATGTGAGAAATGAATGTGTCTGGGCAAATGATGCCATTGTTGTTGTGCGCTGAGATGTGAAGAACTTGGGGCAGTCATTTGGAGTCGAATTGTCCATCTGGCAACTCCGGGCTCCTGCGCAGGTACAGGTTGAAGTATTGAGTCATTAGTGAGTGCATACTTGGCTGGGCTTGCGCCCATGTGCGGTCGTTGTTGTCATCTCTAGCGACTAGCAAGTTGTTGTGCGCGGCTTGAAGAGTGGGAGGCCATAGTAAAATTGGCTGGAACAAGAGAGCGTGTGAGTCAAGAGTGGCCACAGAGATGTTGGCTTTTGGCTCTAACTTGTGCGCGCTCAAGGCATCTACTAACATCAGATCGCTGATGTCGTCATCTGCAGGGCAGACACCAAAGATCTGGGTCTCGAGAGTGGTGCTGCTCATGGCCTCGTGCACTCTGTGGACCACGACCTAGATGCTTGAGTCATTGACATCACAGGTGACATCCATTAGCTTGCCTTATTCCATCTCAATGTCTGGCACACTTGTGCTAGGCTTCTTCTCATTTGCCAGCAGTGACTCTAGGCTGGAAATACTGCTGTGAGTACTTCTCCTCTCATCGTTGTCTTTCTCATTCAGCAGCCACTCCACCATTTCCTGGCATATGTTTCATGCCTCCTGTATGCCCATCCCCTTCCTAATTTCATCGCGATTGATCTTGAACATGCCATTAGGCATCTCCTCCCACTCAATCTCCTCCTCCTTGCCACCCAAGAGTAAACCTGGTTGCATGTCATCCATAATCTCAATAAGGGCGGACTTCAAAGGCGCACCTAAGTGCCTGAGCAAACGCTCATAGGTAAGCACAAGTTCTTTGCTGCTGAGGGGGCTAAAGTACTTACTCAGAAGGCCTTTAATTTCCAACATCAACCCGATGATGTGCTCATCTGCCAGTACCATGGAGCGCAAACTGCCCTCCTTGATGTACATGGTTTGCAGGGTGCATCTAATGAGCATGTTGACGGTAAGTGTGATTCTGAGGACGGTACCTCCCATTCCATTGTTGAACGGAAGCCAGATGACAACAAAGTCATCGGCTAGGTAAGTGATAGGCAAAGGGTCACTCTTCTGTCACGCAGAAAGCTCATCTTGGGGCAATTCAGGCAGCAGCGCGTTGGAAAAAGCCAAAGGACGCTCTTGCGGTTGACCTTGGTGATCCACATTTGGCCAAGTTCAGCGAGCTCAAGAGCATGCTGCAGTGTCAAGCACACAGTGCGCAAGTCAAGGTAAGTCACTGGTCTTCCAGTGACATAGTTTCCTAACAGGCTTGGTACTTTGACGTAATAGTTCAGCGTCGCGTAGTTGGTCACAGCTTGAGACGGCAGGCTATCGGACAGCATGGCAGGCAGCGCACATGGCTGATGGAGGGGCTGGACAATAGCAGAGGCTGGTAGCAAGGTGTCTGCTCCTAGAATGGGGCAGACAAGTTTTTCAGATGATTCGTCTCTCCTTTTATTTCTTTCAGTGTCACTGACTTCTTTGTTGTTCAAAATGTTGCGACTCGGCCGCCCTCGCATTCTGTCTTGGGCTTCCAGTGAGTTATATCCGTCATCGTCTCCTATTGCAACGTTCAAGTCATCTGCTGACATTCTTTTCATTTCAATTGTAGATAGAAGGCCGCCACTGTTCTTGTGTTCGATTGCATTGTACCAGTGGTCACGTCGTCCTTTGCTGCACTCTTCTTTTGCCTCCTGATAAGTCTTCTCTATTATATTGCCTTTTTCTAGTATAATCTCCAGCTGTTTGGTCAGTTTTCCAACATCAAGAGGCGTCTCAAACTGTCAATTTTGCAGGCGAGGGCTCGTCTGCACAGTGAAAAGTGCCAGGGGTCCGGCGCTGAATTGCAAAGAGGTGAGTTCTCAAATAAGGAGTTTAAGAGCTGACCTTTGTGCCCGATAGGTTCACACATCATCATCAATACTGTTGCTATTTCCTCACGGCACTCCTGTGAGTCTTTGGACTTTTGGCGCGGCTTTTGAGCATCAGCCTTGCAGTACATTTGAGCATATCTCCCTTTCACAGTGTGTTGCTGTTCACTGGCCTGTTTTACTGCCTTACAGCTCTGCCGCCAGAATGCCTCATAAAGCTCATCCACCTCAAGATTGTGCATCCGATGCATACAGTTGCAGTTGTCCTTGGTTGTAAGCCATACAATTGAAGGTCTGTATACTCCCGCTTCTTTGTTGCATTGAACCTAGCCTAACTTCACTGCTAGAGACTTCTTGGCTTGTCTCTGCCCTCTTCTAAAATTATGCCTGGCCTGGTTTTGGGCTTCCCAATTGCTTCTGGAACTTCATCCAGGGTACTTTCTCCGTTGTCCTTGCTTTCCGTCTCAGCTTGCTCTACCTGTAGGTCATTAGGCACTTCAAACAGCACCCCTTCAAAAGGGTCTGGCCAATCTGGTGCATTGTCCATTTGATCTGCTCGCTGTTCTACAGTCAAAGGCCTCTTTTCAGTAATGTCAGCCGTAACTTGGGCACTGAAGACCGCCGGTGAGGCACAACCATTCCATTCCTGAGATTCCTCACTGTCTTGGCTCTCAGATGCAGCCACAAGCCACCACTGTCACATAGTACGTATCTCATCACTCTCTTGCTTGATCAGCTGACATGTTTTATCCCAGACTTCTTGGGCCAGTTTATTCCATTTCTAATCATAGTAAGTTTTTGCTTGACGTCGCTGATTGTCTACCAGGAAGCTCCATCGATCGCGCGCGTACCTGGCTGCTTCTTTGTCATCTTCAACATCGTGCAGCTGTTGTTTAAACATTTGACGTAGCTGTTGTTTCATAGTACGTTGCTCTTTTTCTTACTCGGCTATGGTGTCACTCATACCTGGCACTTATGTTCTTTAGTTCACATGTCTGATGTCGCGTTGTGCGGGCATTCTTGACTGCGTTTTATTTATTGACGATGGCCACAAATACATTCTCTTGAGGCTCGGGAATGTCTTCCTTGGATGAGTCATTACTGCCTTCTTTTGTGCATTCAGTTTGCTCGTCCATAAGTCCGGCATCTGACCAGGCTCTAGGTACGCTATAAGATGACTCCTTGCTAGTTGCTCCTAATTTACAGTCCCATTCAGCTATGCCCTGCGGAAGTCCGCTGACCATGAGAGCTGCCAAGCACCACGTCCAAAACCGCCAATGCTCAGGTCATACAACATTGCGCTCGACAGTGAGTGCTTGTGCACGCATTTTGGGATGGTTTAGCCTCTCAGTTGAGCTAACCATTTAATCCTTCAGGGTGCTGACACACCCTTTGGTGCATGTTTGATTAATCATGTGGCAGTAACTACTACGGTGTGCAATGTATTACTTACTAGTAACTGAGCTAGCAACTGCGTAGAGCCTGTAGAGCCTCTCCGGCACCTCTCAGCATGCTATATATGGTGTTTCCATCAACTGGGATTGAAATATAGACCACATTTGGGAGACATGCCATAACATACCGCTTTGGGCGCTTGTTTTTGTTTTATGACATGGGAAGGTGGAGAATATATGTTTGAACATATTTGCTATACTAAACATATGTCAGAAACCAATATTGAGCCCACTATTCACAAAATACTCGCAAGAGTCGAGTTTTTGCGGATATAGCGCAGACTCAAGCCCCATCAGCTCCATCAAGTGCCACCAAGCTGCTACCCAGCTATCTGGCTCCCTACATCAGTTTCGCTTTTTGGGGCCATTCTTGGCTCAATTCCTCCCCTCCCCTTTGTCCAATAAACTCCAAACCTTCTGACATATGTACCTGTACCTATGTAGAGTAGTTATGTGCAGTTTAGAGTTAATATAACCGCTGTATAATATACTATACTTTTGTTTCTATTACAAATCGATTTCTTTGGGCCTGAAAGTAGCAGGAAACTCTTTGCAAAGCTCCTACAGCTCTTCTAATGTTATTCAATCATGATATATGGCACTAGAATCCTTTCCAAGGGTGTGGGGAGCCTGAGGCATCCACAAACTCTCTGTAGAGCCTGCGAGGTTTGGCAAATAAAATGACACATATCAGATGTTTTCATATGCTGGAGAGTGTCGCTGTTAGCCCAGGATAAGACGGCTATGGTTTATTTTCCATCCCAGGCCTTGGAAGCCGTCCAATTAAGCAGATCTTAGTGTTTTTTTACGGGCGCCTATTCGCTGATCTTGTCGAAAACACCTCCTACTGGCTCAACCACTTAGAAGCGGATGAGCGGACCATTTCCAATCGATTCCCAGCCTATCAAAACGGGGGTATACAACTTTATAGGTCCAGGGAACATGTATTGGTGGAGCAGTGCATCAGTTAACCCCGGAGTGACACCTTGATGAAGTTCTGACCAGTTCAAAACCACCATCTGTGCACAGGTGTGTGCCTAGCTCCTACAGCATAGGTGGGAAGGGAATCACCACCTGGGAGGGTCAGAATATGTCTGAATACTATGTATGTAGCTGCATTTAGCTTATCTCTGCCTGTAGGCTTCTGTACATCTGCATATGTGGTGTTTTTAAGCCCTGTTTGCATACCCATGTTGAGTGTAGGTTAGCTCTTTCCCAGTGTGATAAGGCTCCACAGAGCTGCATATATTATTTACTAGTGCTAGGACATCCGCACAACTATTTGTACCTAGCTACATTCATTACTAAAGGCTGAGAACAGTGTCCAAGCTATCATGAGTGCAATAAGAGTTCTGACCTCCTGCCTGCATCTCTGCATGTTATTCTGGCCTCTAAATTGCTTCCCCGTGCTTTCATAACATGTATAGATATGTCTAGAGCCATCCGACTTTCTTCCAAGCTCTATACAAGGTACAGGACCATTTGTTTCTAGTGCCCTTTTTCACTTTAAAGCTTATTTGTTACCTATTATAATGTATACACCACAGGAAGACATGAGGGTTAAGATATACACCACACAAGTATACTAGAACCTATTCTAACACTTGCCCTGACAATTCTATGAGGGGGGAAGGAAGGGGAACAGGTGTGATAGCTTGCAGAAGCTGGTTTCCCGCGCTCTGGCGCTTATTTCAAATCCTACCATATATATCCAAAAACTCGCTAGCTTCTGGCGAGTTTTTTGTGAATAACAGCCCAAATACTACTTTGCTGAGCTGCTTACTAATGGAGAACTTGTTTGTACATGTGTTCTCCATGACATGATGCAAAAACATTCAATATGTGGTATGTTCAAAACATATCATATATTTTGAGATGCTTTACCATATTGAGATAATGTTTTAGCTTAGTCATTTTTTCAATTCAGTGGTATATTACATATGCAGCCTATTTTCAAGCTCAGTTGATGGAAGCACTATATATAGCATGCTGAGAGGTGCCAGACAGGCTTTACAGGCCCTACGCAGTTGCTAGCTCGGTTACTAGTAGGTAATACATCGCACACTGTAGTAGTTACTACCACATGATTAATCAAACCTGGTCCATCGCCTCGCTGACAAAGCGACTCCACCAGCTTCCTCTAAGAGGTTGATGTGGACTTGCGTCGACACACCACAGGGGATACTGCATGGATCTAATCAGAAGGTGGCGCTGACAAAGTCTGACGACTGTGTATTAGCTTGTTTAGCTAGCCCAATTAACCAAGTGTATTAGTGATTATACTAAAGTACAAACGAAGGCTTACCTAGCCCAATTAACTAAGAGGTTGAAATGGGGGCTAGGTAGCGACAAAGGAACTCCTTATATACTAGTCAGGCTGCGCACGAACCAGATGTTACATAAGCGACTGTGCTATAGCGGCTGCTAGTGTTTGGGGTACTTTGGCGGGGAAGCGAGGGCTGGTGTGTCATAGCATATGATGTTGTTGGGCCGACGGAGATAGGATATCCGTTGCTGATCGGACTCAGGGATAAACAGGGCCGGCGTGTCATAGTGTATGATGTTGTCGGACCGACAGAGATCAGATGTCCAGTGGAGGTTGGAGTGCGGCTGTTGCCGAGGAAGCGTGATGCGGTGATGAGGCGGCAGTGATATGGGTGCGTTGATGCGCTGATGCATGCTTGTCAGTGATGTGTTCTCAAGGTGTTAGTGCGCGGCTAGAATTTGTAAACTGGCGCCAATGCGCCGACGACGTTTGGAGGGCCGTACAAACGTAGGGTAAATCATAGAAAATCGGGGAAAATGGAAAATAAAATAGGAGGCCGGGGCTACGCCCACGATAGAGGTCCATTTTCAGAGATGCAGGAGTCCTCGTTCATGAGGATTGGCTGACAATCCCAGTATGTACCACATTTGTCCTCACTAAATGCATTTATAATGAAACAGTCACCTCGGGTGTCTGTGCTCGTTATGACGCTGTCGCTGCTTTGTGTATTAGCGCCGGATGATTTGTTTTTGCTTTCGTGGTGTTGTGTTGAGGGACTAGGTGAGTCGCATTCATCTGAATCTTCTGAACCCTCTTTCTCAGCATTGTCTAAGTCCAGCCAGTGCAATATCTCACTGTTGCTGCTGGCATAGCTACTGTTGCTTCCGTTGCTATCATACTCAAGTTGCTCGGTGCTACTAGATGAGTCTTCTCTCACCGTATCAATGCTTTCCTCATCGCTATATTGTCCAGGCTGTTGTTTTACATTCTGGAGCTTGGTAGATACTTCATTTTTTGGCCGTGATTTCTTTGTACTTTGATCAATACATGTCTCTTGGCATTCAGTGTCGTCTTTGTCCAAACTATCTGCTACTTCGCCATCTGTGACCATGCTGATCATGTGGTGGGTTCGCTCAAGGTACTCAAGCAACACTGAGTCCAAGCTTTCTTTGGGTGTGGCTAGCATCTTGTAGCGTACAGCGAAGTTGTGGTCCTTAAATTGCAAGTATGTCCCTTCTGGCTGCTCATCAATACTGACGTAGTTGCCGCGCTGCCAGAAGCATCCAAGCAACAGATTAAATGGCGCCTTGTCTCCAACAAATAAACTTGTGTGTGTAGTTATCATACCACATATTAGGGGTACACCAGGGACAAATCCTTGCAAGATACCTTCTTCACCATTGGCATCGCCCATGACAATGCATCGAGTGACATCCATGAGCCTTCCAATTAACATTGTCCAGACTTTCTCATAAATGATGTTAAGCTGGGATTCTGTGTCCACGATAGCTGTAATGGGCATGCCATCGCATTCAACTCTGACATTGATAAGCTGACTCTTGTGCCTACTTGGAAAGGCTGAAGCTGTCATGCACTTTGGGGCCACATACATAGGCTGTTCTAACCAAGTGTACTGCGCAACCATAGCTTTGTCAATTCCCTTGGCTTTTACAGGGACATTCTTGGGATGAATGACATCCTGGAGCTCATGGGACACATCCCTTGGATACTGCCAAAAATTCTTCCATGGCCATAGTAATTTGAGTATTTAGCAGCTTGTCCATGACACTTTTGGGATTCACAATGGTCTGCAACTCAGACCGACAGGGCTTTCGCTGAGCTGCCTCTTCATCTGTCTTAGTACCAGAAGGATCAGCTTGGATCTGAGTTCCTGAGGGACCAGCTTGGGCATTGGTCCTATCTTTGAAAGGGGTGGTCTGTTGCTTTCCTTTATCAACCTTAGACTTAGGTGGTTGAGTTGCATCCTCCATAAAAGCATCATCATTATTGACGTTAATTGAAACAGGCTGATGAACTTCAATGGGGATTGGATTTGGGGCAGGTGTAGGCACTGGAATTCTAGGTGCATTTGCTGTCTTACGAGCTTCTCTAGGGGGTTCTTGCCAAGGAGGGGCAGGTGGAAGATTTTTACCCTTCCTTCTCTCTTTTAGTTCTCTGTGCGAAGATATCCATACACCATCAAACTGTTCTTTGCATGCTGCTGTAATTTTCTTTTCAGGACAAGCAGCATTGAAAACTTGGTCGTACTCATTATCAGCGTAGTCTTCATCTGACTTGCAGCTAAAATAATGAGCCCTCATATCTTGCTCATCTTTGCCGTCTGTATCTTGAAATTGACCATCCTGGAAGGAGATGAAATTACTTGATGGAGTCATAGCTTGTTTAATAGCTGTGACCCAGTCTTCATCAGATTTCCTGAAGAGCTGGCCTCCGTTACTAAGGACTATCCTGTTATCTTTATTTCGCTTAATGACTCCTTGCGTGAAGAATTCCTGAAGCTGCTGGCACCTGTTCATGTCATGTCCAACTCCGCCACATCCATAGCAATTTCTATTGATGGGTGGAGGAATGTACCCTGGGGCTACTTCTGCCAGATAAGGTGGTGGGTCTCGTTCAAAGGTCCTCTGAATTGATCTAAGAGGCCGCTTCTTATCAAGAGGAGCAGTAACACAATTCTTGACAAGAGGGTTTCGATTGCATGCTTTGAAATAGGTGACTGCATAAGCAGGATCATTAATGGACATGTTTCTTAGCTGTTTGATAAGCTCTTCAACCTCGGGATCATCCTCTGTTAGGCTTCTGACAAGTATTCTAAAATGTGAAGGTCGAGCAGGAGAAGTGTCTGAATCACTATCAGACTCGTTTTTAGCAGAGGCCTTCTCAAATCTAACAGTCCTCCTAGATTTCTTGGTCTTCATCTTCTTCTGCTTTCTGTCATGTTTTTTAGATGTTTGCCTATTACTATGCTTCTTGAATTTCTTTCTCTTGACATAATAATCCCCTTCTGACAGCTCATCATCATCTGAGTCAGAGTCTGAATCCTCTGTGGTAGAGGCTGAGTTAGAGTTTCCTGATTCTGGTTCAGATATGAGACAATCCTTGTCAAAGCAATTTTAATGGAGCAGGGCTTCCGCTACCTGGCTTACATCTTCAACTGGAAAGGGGTTGGCCAGGTTATGATGAGGGTTCAGTCCAACTAGCCTTGATTCTAGTTTGGTCCTGAAGAACTCAGGAATTTTAATCCAGAAATAGTAGTTATAGTCGTAATCTGAAATATGTCCTTGCTGCTATAGCCATTCTGCGATGAGAATGAAATCATGACAGTACTTGTTCTATGCCTCCATGGTTCTAAGGAACTTGGTCCTGGTATGCTTTGAGAGCTTCTCCAGATCACGTATCATGAACGACTTGTCATCCTTGTCTGCTTTATAGAACTTCTTGACATCTCTGACAAACTCAGTCCAGTTCATGCGATAATAGCTTTTAAGGCCTTGCATAAACTTGTGCATACTTTGAGAGCAATAGTGAACTATGTTCTCAATCTTGTCATTATCAGAAAGAACTTGGTGCTTTTGACATAGACATTCATAGAAGTGGAAAAAAGGCACAACTTCAGAGTGCTTGCCTTTAAACTTCTTTAGTGCACCCTTTTGTCCAGGATGTGGTAGATCCACAACTGCTGCTGTAATAACCACTGGGGGACCTTCTGGGTTTTGCTGCTGAGCAGAAGGGTTCTGAACTAGCTGTTAGGCAAGATTGCTCTGAGCAGATGGCTGAGTCTGTCCTGAAAACATTGCTGAGTGAGATGAGGATAAGTGACTGGACTAAGTAGGTGATGAAGGTGTAAAGGTACTTGGCAGAGTATCTGACACTGAAGACAACAATGAAGACACTGATGAAGACTCAACGTCTTCTTTTTGCATACACAAGCATGACTCTGATTTTTCTACCCCCCACAGTGGACTCCAAATATTGTGAGTGAAAAAAGTAAGACTTAGTTAGAGAAAAACTAAGTTTGCCTTCTAACCAAGTTAGGTAAACCAGGCGTTAGGTCAACTTCTGCCTCGAATGTTCGAGAGAGAGGATTTTTGGTCGCAAGCAAAAATATGCTTATAAGGAAAGACTGAGAGTGCTTCACAAATAATTCTACTTGAAGATAAACTACAAGCAGAGGTGTGACACCAACAGAGACCACTAGAAGACAGCTGTGCATCTGGAAGGGCTCACAATGTTAATTACTACTAAATAGTACTAACTAATCAACACTAATTAATATAGTAACATTAATTAACTGACCCCCCCTATTATGCTTACATTTCTAATAGTAAATTAGCACTAATCTAGTAATTCATTCATAGGCTGTTCATGAGCTGTTTATTAGCTATTCATTTGATATTCATCAACTGTTATTTGGTGTTAATGAGCTGTTATTTCTTGTTAATAGACTGTTATTTCAGTATTCTTAGCTTCAAAATCAATGTACCAAACTCAAATTTAATTCTATACACATTTCTTATGTCATACAACATATTGATAGCTCTATACAAGCATAATATTCAGAAAAAAGAAAAAAAAAGAATGACCCCAATGATAATTGAACCTCAGTCTCATTACTTTCAGGCCATCTGTTAGAACATGCACACTTTAGCTACTGAGCCATAAAGCTCACATAAACTTTACACTTCAATGTACTTATATACACTTAGCTAATAACTTGCAAATAATTTCCAAGTGCAATCTAGAAGTTTAACACATACTCACAGTTCTAAGACTAAATATGACTGTTGCCCTTGTATATAATGTTAAATGTACAATATTTGATATAACCATCAGTTGCTAATATCACAACATTTAATACATACAGTGGCTTTTTGGAATAGATTATCAACTATTGCTTGAGCTACTGAATTTGCTAGTTAAAATAACATGATGTTAGTATGCATATAGTAATAAATAAAGGGCAGAATGGATATGACATTCTATAACACAAATACAGTTGTATGTAGCTTATTAGCTAGTACTTAGCAAAAAAAAACTATTTGCTGTTCTTGCAATAGAATGTGGATGCTAGTCTATATATATATAATATGTTAGTGATGTTAAAAGCTGTATATATTATCTTTTGCTCTAAAACCAGCATTTATTTTACTACATGTGTTTACAAAATGTATTACTGCAATCTTTGACAATTAGCAGTTTGAAATATGAGATATAAACATAAAAACTTCTTTTAAATGATCTATTTGTATTTAAAGATGTTGCATATATTTGGGTGCTTCATTGATGCTTAAATAACATTTTTATACACTTTTAAAATAGACTCATTATCAAATATAGTTCAATAAAATGTTATAAATTATACTTACATTTATAGCTTACTTTAAATTCTAATAATATCCAGCTAATGTTACTAGTCATCACATTTTTTGAACTACAAATATAATAATTAGAACAAAAACAAAACTAAATAACTGTAAAAGTAAATAATAAAAATTAGTACAAGTTAAAACTAAACTTATTATAAGTAGTCAAAGTAAAAAAAATGTAAAGAAAGCATTTAAAGCTGTAAGTGACTTTATACACATTACAAAATATACAATGACTATTTAACATAATGCATAACACTACAAAGAAAAATCAAAGTTTTGCTACATATATATATATTTATAATTACTACTACAAACTAAATAGTATATATATAACTCTTGCATTAAAATACTAGTAGCACTTTTCTAAGGTATTATTTTGAAAGATATAACACATTATTAAAATAGCTAAGCTATGAGAATATTTGTATTTGTTAAATAATATAAATATGCATATACACTTATCTCTAAAATGCCCTGATCCATTAAGCATATGTAATGTGTAGCTAATAAGCATAGTATATAAAGAACTTGCAGCTAACATATTAAGAACAAATTAACATTTATAGTATAACATTAATAGATAGTGAACTGTTTAGCAGAATAAGTATATAGCTAACAAGAAAAGTATACAAAGAATGTATAATTAGCATTCTAAGAACAGATTAGCAAATATAATGTAACATTAAAAAATAGTGAACTGTTTAACAGTTTGAATGTATCTTTCACAAAAATAACATACAAAGAACTTGTGATTAGTATTGAGAGAACAGGTTAGCAAATATAATGTAATCATAATAAGCAGTAAACTGCTGAAAAAATATAATGTATCTTTAACACAAATAGTATACAAAAAACTTATGATTAACACTCAGAGAACAAATTAGCAAATATAATGTAATTTGAACAAATGATAAACTGTTTAGCAGATATAGTGTACAGCTAACAAAAATAGAATAATAAGAACTTCAAATTAGTATTCACAGAATGAAATAACAGTTTTAACATTTTTATGACAAACAGAGAACTAATTAACATATTTAACAAACTAAAAGTTTTGCACTAATGAAGAGAGAACAAATTAGCTTATATATACTGCAGTTACTGTATCTAACATATAGAAAGTGTTGGCTGAACTCATTTAACTAATTACCTTTCATCTAACAAAGTAAGAATAAAATAATATCTTATGAATGTTGAAAGAGCACCTATTACTGCTAATTACTGTTCAATTAACAAACTGGGTTTTTCCAGATGGCCTGGTACTGTCGATTTGCTCATGCACATCTTCAGAGTATTCGAGATCTATCTAAAAGTGATCTAGTCATTGGAATGAGGCTCAACTTGAAGCAGGAGGCCGATCCCATTTGTGAGCCATGCCTTGCAGGCAAGTTTAATGCTGCTCCATTTCTATCCTTTATCAATTGTGCCTCCAAACCACTCAAACTTGTTCATTCTAATGTTCATGGCCTTCTTCCTATTTGCACTCAGTCTGATTACCACTATTGGATCACCTTCATTGACGCGTCTAAGAGCTGTTATTCTGCTCAAAACCAAGGCTGAAGTAACCTCTGCTTTCAAGCAGTTCACAGCCCATGCTGAGAACTAGACTGGAGAGCATATTGGTGCACTTCAAGATGACAAAGGTGGCGAGTACATGAGCAAGAAGCTTGAGGAGTTCGGCCACGAGCACAGCATCGAAAAACAGCACACTGTATGTAATTGGCCGCAGCAGAACAGTGTAGCTGAGCAGTTTAATCGCGTCCTTGCAGAGGAAATCACTGCTATGCTCTCTGAGGCTGGTTTACCACTCTCGTTCTGGGAAGAGGCCTTGTCTTCACTGGTGCATGTTCTGAACCGCTGTCCAACCACCGTGCTGCCTGGCAAAACACTCTATGAGGCCTTTTACGGCTAGAAACCAGATGTGTCACATTTGCACATCTGGGGCTGCCTAGCATATATGCATGTGCAAAAGGATAAATGCGGTGCATTGGGCTCTCACACGTCAAAGTGTGTGTTTATTGGCTATCCACCTGGTTACAAAGGTTGGAAGTTCTACAATCTGTCCACTAAGAGAGCTATCATCTCCGAACGCGTTGTTTTTGACAAGCAATATCTCTCTGGCCTCAGGAACTAGTCAGATGCCCCTTTTTTCCGCACCCACCTGCTCTTGTTGCCTTCCCCGCCAGCTTCCACCTATGAGGACAAGTTCTACTCATTTTTTGGTCTGTCTTCCGGCTCTGTGAATCCTCTTCAGCCTCATGTTCAGGAGAAGATGCATAGTAGTGCTCAACACGAGCCTGCTGAGCATTCAGCCACCGCAGACAATCATCAAGTCCATTCTCATGCTTCACCAGCCAATTCACCCTCTGTTTCCTCCTCTCCATTCCCTCAGCCACCTTCTGCTCATTCTTAGCAGCATTCTAGGCCTTCTGAATCTTGCATCGAGTCCTCTGAACTGTCACTGGCAGAGCGTCATCTCAGGCACAATGTCAGGCCTTCTGGCGAGTGGTGGAAGGTCCAGCCTTTTGCTCTGCCTCAGCCTGTGCAGGATTCCATCTCTGACAAAGAGAATGTGGATGAGGACAATGACGGCCTTCAGAAAGCTCTGTCTGAAGCATCCACTGATGAGCTGTGCATCAAGGCAACCTTTGCGCAGAATGCTTGGCTTAATAGTTGGGATGTGGCCATAAAGCATTCAAATGCAGAGAAGTGGCAAAGAGCTGCTCAGGCAGAGATTGACACACTTATTGCCAATCACACTTGGAAGCCTTGCACTTTGCCTCCTGGCAAGAAGGCCATTGGCTTGCATTGGGTCTTTATTCAGAAATTCCTTTCCAATGGTGACCTTAATCACAACAGAGCGTGACTGGTGGTCAAGAGCTATGCTCAGCACCCTGGATTTGACTACCTCGAGACTTTTGCTCCCACTGTGCACATGGCAACTATTCACATTGTCCTTGCCCTTGCTGCTCTTGAGGACCTCGATCTACGCTCACTGGACATTTTCAATGCTTTCATCAATGGCAAGCTAAAGGAGGAGGTCTACATCAAACAGCCAGATGGATTCTACTTTGGCAATCCAAGTGATGTCTTTTGCCTCCACAAGGCTCTTTATAGGCTTAAGCAGGCGCTGCAAGTATGGAACAAGACTCTGCATGCAACACTTGAGAAGCTGGGCTTCAGTTGATTGAAGTCTGATGCTTTGCTCTATTTCTATTGCAAGGATACAGTGGGTATCATAATGCCTGTCTTTATTGACGACATTACCATTGCTTCAATCAATGCTGCAGAGTCTGACCGAATCGTGCAGGAGCTGTCTCAACATTTCAAACTGCACAATCTTAGTCCCACATTGTTTCTCCTGGGCATCCAGATTACTAGAGACCGTCTGAATCACCGCATTCAGCTGTCACAGTGCCAGTACATCCTTAATATGCTGGAGCAGTACGGATTCTTGAGCTCTGCATCTGTTCAGACGCCTATAGATCCGGGAAAACGCCTCTCTGCTGTTGGCGGCTCTTCTATACCAGAGAACAAGGCTAGCATGCACAATGTGCCCTGTTTCAGCGCAGTTGGCTCTCTGATGTACCTGGCCATCTGTATCCATCCTGACATTGCCTACACTGTCTTGCTCCTGGCTCGCTTCAATGCAAATCCTGGTCAGGAGCATTGGCAAGTGGTCAAGCATTTACTTTTAACTGTTTGCTGTGAATTTGCCTGTTGCTTGGCTTTGCCTTTTGCTGTTTGACCTGAGAGGTAAACTTGACCAAAGGAGTGCTAAAGACCACAACTGAAGTCTATTAAGATAAAAATACAACTACTGACCTGGAGATTGTAGATGAGCAACTGAAAAAGGCCCAAATACAAGCCTCCAGAGCCATAAGGGCACATCACAAGGCGCTTATCTACTTATCTAATCTGATCCAAGTCTAACACTGGAGCAGATGAAGTAGTGGTCTACTGTGAATAGAAAGTGAAGAAAAATAGCGAAAAAGATGAGGATATTTCAGAATATAGAAATATGGGAGAGAAGAATGATGATAGGGCAAAAAAGCTGTAGCATCACATACAACACAGAAAATAACACTTCTCCCTGATGCAGCATGCCTTTGAATCCAAAGCTCTCCCCAAATCCACTGCATCTACTCCAAGCCCATAGACCAATGCAGTGTAGCCACTTTAACCAATGGCAGTGCCTTGGTAAGCAGGTCCACAATTATCAAGTCAGTCTGAATATATTTTTAAGCAATCTGTCCCTTTTTAAGCACATTGCGCAGCCAATAAAGCTGCAGCTAAATGTGCTTGAGTTGTTCAAAGTGTTCAGGATTTTTTGCTACTGCAATAGCAGAGTTATTATTCATATAGAGCCTAGAGAGTGAACTCGACAGATTGTAACCAAACTCAAAGAGCAGATTGCGCATCCAGGCAATATTCCAACCAGCCTGATTGGCAGCAATGTATTCAGCTTCTGTGGTCGACTGTGCAACCACAGTCTGCAGCTTGCTGCTCCAGTTTATAGCTCCAGTACCCATCATGACCACATATGCACTAGTAGAGCGCAATGTGTCCTTGTCCCCAGCATAGTCAGAGTCTGAATACATCACAAACAGCTCATTCGTTGCAGCAGGACTATAGGTAAGCTGCAAGTTGAGACTGCTTTCAAGATAACGAAACAGGTACTGTTAGCATTGTGCCAAAAATAATAAACCTAAGGCCAAAATGCATAATACTGTAGATTGCTAGCTTAAAAACCCAGAAAAGGCACCTAAATGAATGGCAAAAACAGGATCACAGCAGACTACAGGAACTCCAGCACTAAGGCCAAGTACACAAGCTGCGAGTAATAAACCAGCCAATTAAAGGTGAGGACATAACCAAGACCAATACTGTCGACTTCAAGCACAAATGATGGAAGTCATGACAGAGATGAACCAGTTGTCACTGGATGCTCTGTCAGTAACTGAAGTGGCAACAATGGTAAGCATTGTTGAAGTAGAAGAACCAGTTGCTTCTTCATTGAAGGTCACCTTGGACGGTGAAACCAAGGCAAGGTCCAGCACCAGTAAACCTTTTTGATAGTCATATTACAAAAACAATGAGGATTTTCCAAACATACTCTAGAAGTCTGCGACCTAGAGTTAGAGGATAAAGATACCCATGTTGAATCAGCCCAAGAGGCTTGTACAGTAGTAAAGAATTCTTATGTATTTAATACAGCTTAAAACAAGAAGAGGTCATTTAAAATTTGTATTGCACTGTAGGTATACAGCAAAAAGATGCAGACCAATGCTTTAGTAGATTCAGGGGCCACAACAAATTTCATTGACAGATGTTTCATTGAAACTAATCATCTGGTTTTAAATAAGTTAGCAATTCTGTTTAAAATAATAAACATGGATGAAACTCCTAATACAATCAGGCAAATAACACACTATGTTAAAGCCTACATGGTTGTAGGAGATCATGAAACCACGCACTACTTTTATATTACCAACCTCAGAGATAAAGATGTGCTTATAGATTACACGTATCTTGTCACTCATAATTCCGATATAGACTGGAAAAGAGGACTAAGGAAGTTCACCAGATGTTCTGAAACTCGTATCAACAAAAGAGTAAAATGAAGAGATTGCAAGCTCAATATAAGCAAATCTACACTGGAACTACCGTGGAAAGCAAACCTGGACAATTTAGAAGCTGCAGACACAGATGTACCACATATAAACTGAGTCAATGTAAAATCACCAGTTGACTGTACACAAGCAGAAGTTGTTATGAAACTTCTTGACAAACCATTTGTCAGAGAATTTGAGGAAGATTTGGACAACAAAGACACTAAGGATTAGAAATCTAAAGTTCCAGCCTGAGTACATGACTATGATACTGTCTTCAGTAAGGTTAAATCAGAGCACATGCCGGAACGTAAAGAATACGATTATGCAATTGATTTAGTAAAAGATGCTTCCTTTCCTAAACCTGCAAAAATCTATCTCTTATCCATCAATGAGCAAAACTCCTTGGATGTTTGGATCTAAGAAGAACTCTGTAAAAAATACATAGTACTATCAAAAAGTCCTATCACACCACCTTTTTTCTTTGTAAAGAAACATGATGGATCGTTGCAACCAGTAATGGATTACCAAAACTTGAATGCAGCTACAGTCAGAAATTGTTATCCTATTCCACGTATATTGGACCTCATAGATGTCTTAAGCAATGCTTCAATATTCACAAAGATTGACTTAGGATGGAGTTATAACAACGTGCAAATAAAAGAAGGAGGCAAATGGAAGACAGCGTTCATTACAAAGTGTGGACTTTTTGAGGTCACAGTAATGTACTTTGGATTTTCCAATGCACCAGCAACTTTCCAAGCTGTGATGAATAACATCTTAAGCAACTTGATTTGTCAAGGAAAAGTTATGATATATCTCGACGACATTCTCATTTTTGGAAATGATAAGGACAAACATTGACGTCTTGTATGAGAAGTGTTGCGATGACTACAAGAGAATGATCTATTTGTTAAAGCAAAGAAATGTTTCTTTGAACGTAAATCCATAGTTTACCTTGAAATGATTATATCTCATAAGTCAATAAAGATGGACCCTAAAAAAGTGTTTGGGGTCTTCGAGTGGCTACAACCGAAGAAAGATAAACAAATACAAGCTCTCCCAGATTTTGTAAATTTCTATTGCAGGTTTATCAAAGACTTTGCAAAGATCAGCAAGCCACTTATGGAACTAACTGAAAAAGATCAACCATAGGTCTGGAGTAAAGCACAAGAAACAGCCTTTTAAACATTTAAAAAGGTGTTTACTTCAGCTCCAATTCTAAGAATATTGAATGACAAAAATCCTTCAAATTATCTACCAATGCTAGTGACTTCACTATTGAATCAGTTTTATCTCAACTAGATCCCAAAGACAAACTCTGGCATCCAGTTGCATTTCACTCTAAGTCACTCAGTGTTCACAAAAGGAACTAAGAGATTTACAACAAAGAGCTACCAGCTATAATACGAGCATTAGAGGAATATTGTCACTATTTAGAAGGACGTCCAAAACAATTTGAAGTATGGACAAATCATGCAAATTTGCAATATTTCTGTATCACCCAAAAGTTGGCAAGATGACAAGCATAATAGGCTTTATATCTCACGTGATTCAACTATAAGCTACAACATAAACCAGGCAAAACAATGCAGACCAAAGACTCTTTGTCCAGAAGACCAGATCATGAGGAGGGGGTATATCTAGATAATGAGGACAAAATTCTGTTTAAACCAGAAGTGCTTGCCAACTTCATGCAGATTTGTGCACTAGATTACCTTTCTGCTGGCCTAATAGACAATGATTCTATACTCAGAAAGGTCAAAAAAGCACTATTAGACAATGAATTGACAATAAACTATAAGCAATTACTGGAATCTGGATCAAGAGAGTTTGGTAAAGAATTGTGAGATTGGAATTTCAAGAATGGATTACTTTTTCATCAAGGAAAAATTTACATCCCTAAGTCAAAAGACAAAAGTCTATAAAGACAAATAGTCCAAATGCATCACAATCATAAATTGGCAGGACATCCTAGTTGATGGAAGACATACAAACTTGTGTTACGTAACTATTGGTGGCCAAGCATGTCTATATTAAGTAAAAACTATATGTCAGGTTGTGAGACGTGTTAACAAATGAATAATTATCTTTAATAACCTTTCAGTCCATTACAACCTAATCCCATACCAGCAGGACCTTGGAAAATAATCACTGTTGATCTAATCACTCAGTTACCAGAATCTAAAGGTTACACTGCTATATGCATTGTAGTAGACAGATTAGCCAAGAGAGCACACTTTTACACAATCACAAATGAGTTTTCAGCAAAAGATTTAGCAGAAGTCTTATATGACAGGGTTTACCTGTTACACAGTCTACCTCTGCAAATCATATCTGATAAAAAACTCAGTTTTCCACAGAACTTTTCTGTGAATGGTGCAAAAGACTTGAAATTAAATCATCAATGTCTACTGCATATCATTCTCAAACAGATAGTCAAACTGAAAGAGTAAATCAATCTCTGAAACAATACCTGAGGTGTTATGTAGACTTCAACCTAGACAACTGGTCACAGTTGCTAAGTACAGCAGAGTTTGCACATAATAATTTAGCTCATGAAGGAACAAAACATTCGCTTTTCTATCTAAAATATGCGCAACACCTAAAAATGGGCCCCACACTTGTCAAAGATTTGGATAACAAAGATCTGAACAACATGCTACAGAGAAGACATGAGATGCAAGAGCAAGCTAACGCTGCACTTCAATTAGCTGCTGAATGAATGAAGTGGTATTATGACCTACAAAAACAGATTGTACCATTTAAAGTCAGTGACAAAGCTATGCTTGATATGCGGGATTATCAAACAACACAATGTGCATCAACTCCACGCTATGCAGGACCATTCAAAATCATAGAACGGATTACACCTGTGACATTTAAATTGAAAATGCCAAGTCAATACAGGGCAATTCATCCAGTTTTCCATGCAAGTAAATTAGCCACTTATACTGAACCCATGCTGAGACAAAAGAAATCAGCTTCAGCACCAATATTAAAAGATGGTCACAAAGAATTCAAAGTTGGGATACTCTAACATTGTATTCAAAATCGTAAAAAGTACTTTTTGGTCAAATAGAAGGGTGAAAATAAGCAAGATGCAAGATTGGAACCAGCAGAAAACCTGAAACATGCCAAATCAGTAGTCAATTTCTACTAGAATGACCCTTATGAAGCACGAACAATGGACATGATGTCTATTCAGAAAATAGCAGTCTACAAAAAAGACTCCACTCTGCTTGTCAAACTACAGCCAGGGGCAAATTTGCCAACTTGAGGTTCAGAAAAAGCTGCAAGTTTAGACCTATATGCTCTGAACAATGCCACAATACAACCATGTGAAAGACAACTCATACTAATAGAAGTCCAATTACAATTATCCATTGGCACTTACAGACGTATTGCACCACAAAGTGGACTTTCAGTTAAAGGACTAGACATAGCAGCAGGTGTTATAGACAGAGACTACACTAGCGAGATACAGGTTTTACTTGTAAACGACAGTGACATTGCCTTGAAAGTAAAGTCAAGTGACTGCATTGCACAGTTAATAGTCAAAGGAATAGCCCAGGTCGATATCAAAGTAGTGGGTTTTATTGATGAAACCACTAGAGAAAACAAAGGATTTGGTTCAACAGGCACTTAACTCCTCTCAATGAAGCTCGAGTCTTAAGGCGGGAGTACTATCACAAACTTGCCCCATACAAGCGCCTATTGTATTCTTAGCACTCATCATAGCACTAAACACGATCACATGACTTACACAGTCACATGCATATCATGGGGCCCAGATCATCACATAAATATGATGGGATCAGTAGATAAAATAACTACAAGTTCAAAACTTGTTCTAAACCAGTCACATGTTATGACATCATAAATGATGTCACCCAGAAGGAAGCTTAGCCTAATAGAGATATTTCAATAGTCATTATCTCTTGTATTACTAAACATAATGGTAGTGTATTAGTAATGAGTCACAAGTAGTCACATGAGCACTTAGTAATGTAGGGTACCATAAGTTCCATGTAGTGTCAGAGGTCTTGTTTTACTTGTATATAAGGAGTGTCATCTGAGGCTTAAAAGATTTCAGACTCAACAACTTCATTAATTCTTTGCATTTGCAACTCACTCTACTCTAACCTCTACTCTTCACTCCTACCCTTCAAAGTCTTTCAGTAAGGTAAGTATAGCAGTTGTGATAACTTCATCATGGCACCTCCCCGTCGTCCAACTGCCCAGCAATGATGGTCGCTGTTGACTACGACTCTACAAAGGGGGTAATTATTATTTCTTGCACTAAAAAAGTAGATGCTATAAAAACAGCTACATTGTATCACCGTAACCCATTTTGAAGGTTTGGACTACCTAACAAGTTCATCTCAAACTGAAGACCACAATTTGACTTGCTATTCATAAAAGAACTATGAAAAGCAACTAGAGTGGAAGGACGAATAAGCACAGCTTATCATCTTCAAACAGATGGCAAAACCGAACAAATGAACAGATAGATCAAAGCATATCTACAGATCTTCTGCTCTAATTACTCCCATAATTGGTCAGACTTCATTACCAACTTTGAATTGACAGTCAACAATCAGGAACACTCGGCCACAAAACACTCTCTGTTCTTTCTCATGTACGGATCACACCTTCAAGCACTCCCCACAGTATTTGCACAATCAAAAGTACCCTTTGTCAATGAATGGCTTTGGATAAGAGAAAAGACACATGAAGAGGCTCAGTCAGCACTTGAATTTACCATGGCTCAAATGGCCAGCTGACTACACTAAAAGTTTATGCCATCTCAAGAAGGTCAGAAGGTGTAGCTCGAGATGACTCACTATGAAGACAGATACTCCTTCAAAAAACTGGCTCCCAAATGACATAGACCCTTCAGGATTTAGAAGGTCCTATTGAAACTTGTGTACAGATTAGCCTTACCCAGCACAATGAAGATCCATTCCATAGTACACACATTCCTGCTATCTTCTTATTATGAGATGGCACAGCACGGCAAAAACTTCCTAGAACCACCACCTGACATCATTAATAAATGTGACAAATATGAAGTGGAGGCAATACTTGCACACAGATCTTGGTACACACACACACAGTATCTTATTAGATGGAAAGACTGGTCAATGGCAGAAAATTCTTGGGAACCCAAAGGACACTTAAAGAACATGATAGAACTCCTTGAAGCATATAAAAGAACAAAAGAGATGAGCTCTAAATGACAGCAGCAGCCACCTACTACTACTACCAACAAGCTAACAATAGCATGCCTTCCTACTCCTATACCAATGTCAATGATGAACTCACCAACTCTTATGAGTAGACCTCTACTACCATCTCCACCATTGATCCCCTCAAAGAAGATGGAGAATATGCCCTCTCCAACAAAATCCAAGAATGAATCAAATGCACATGGCTCAAACCTGGATAACTCCCCTCTAACAAAGCATGCTAGCAACGCGATGCTCATCCTGTACATGTCTTTAAAAAACTGGCCAGAAGAGCTAGACGTGACTCTGGCATAGATCACAATGAACCAATTCCTATCTCCGCACCACAGAACATCCCTCCAGAATGCAAACCAGTCACCATCATCAATGTCTCAGTCAGAGATGAGACTGGAGAAGAACTTCAACAGGAGATCATTGATGAGCTCAAAAAAAAGTGAAAGGAGAGAGACTTGGAGAATACCTCAAGAATAAAGCAGAGAGCAAAAGAGCACGAGCTAGGCAAAGCGGTTGAACAAACAAGCTCACTAGTATTGCCCACAGCATGCAAGCCTTCAGAACCCTACTCGATGCGTCTGACAACTCAGTTACTGGCACAATATTTGCAAGCCTTATGGAGAAAACCAAGCTCACGGAAGAAGCCTTTGACAAACTGGCAAATGATGTGCAAATGATTCTCAATGATTCACAAGAACTACAGCAAAAAACAATAGCACTTGTGAAACACATTGACCATATTGGTACCCTCTTTGCCAGCCACACCAATACAGCATACGCCCATGCCAATAACAATCAAAGCACTGTTAAAATGGTGGATGACATCTGGAAAACATACTACAGGAACATCGACCTCAGCAGACTCAAATATGGCAAAGTACTAGCCACCACCAATGACCTAGCAGGGCAACACATTCATGCACCACGCAACCCACCATCGACTTGGTTTTGTACCTGTGTCCACCAATCCGAACTCTTCCATCCTACCGTCTGCACTGCATCTGCATCCTCTTCTGAGCGCAAATATTACACTCCTGCCATTGCCAATGCTCCTTTCAGCAGCCATTTCTCTTCACTCATGCATACCTGTATCACATCTACTGAAGACGTCGAGTGCATCTTTGGTAACTCTAGTCAATGAAGCAATTTCCCCTATTCACGTGCAAATAGCCCAATTACTCACCAACACCTTGTGCGAGCTTTTTCCAACAACAGTGTGGCCAATTCTATTCAGCTTGATAGAGACAATGCTTGAAGAAATCTTTGCAGAGTTCATTGCCTCAAACGGAAGCTAATGTTACAATGAGTAATGTACTTCTAGAACATTCTTTTCTTTTGTCTGTATTACTAAAGCTTACTCACTGATTATCAAGCACAACTCGTAGTCTCTTTCTTGTCTTACTAATATTTCTATAAGTTACTCGTAGTATTACTAAGCAGGCTAGGTTAGAGTATATATACCAAAACAAGTAGCTAGTATTCCTTAGCCTTTGCCTTCTGTTCTTTTATACCTTTACTAGCATCCAATGCAGCTGAGACTTGCATAAAGTCTCCTTTGTCCCATTTCAATTCTAACACCTAACCCCAGTTTGATGGACTAGTGTAGTGTCAATACACTTTACATTCTCACACCTTGGAATGAAGTTTTGTGATGATGCTAAAAAGCTCCCAAGGTGTCAGTCTGTACAGGATGATTCTTCATTACATTCAGAAATTGTAATGGCCAAGCTGTGAGCCTGATGATGAGAAAGACTGGAGAATTGTAGCTAACAAGTCATCAAAGAAAGATAACTCCCAGCAAAAGGATAACATCTAGACTACTCAAGCTGAAAGGAAAAGTTGAACAAACTCTGGAGTATTTGTGGCAGCCAAGGGTATAACAGCTTTGAAGACACTGAGCAATGACAAAAAGCCTGTGAAAAAGCGAAAAAAGGTCTAGCACAGAACCAGAAGAAGCTGGAGTTATTACCACCAAGTTGAAGAAGCTTAGACTTGATTAGAATAATGTCATGACCACTCAGAAGTGAGGCTTTGATTGGAGTGATTACAGCTATGCCTATGATAGCTTATTTGCCATACTACTCCAGTCACTGTATGATCCAAGTCAATCAACATGGAAGTTGACTTCAAACCAACTACCTATGTTAACCTCACTTGTCAAAGCATGCTGTTGTGAGCATAGCCCTGCTCTGTAATTTTTCTGTATTTTCTACAATTTTCCCTGAGTTTTTACAACACTCCCACTATCATCGGCACCCAAAACTCTCATGTTAGCAACGTTTTACTCTCATGCCCTTGCAGCACATCAGCACATTAGCGTGCTCAGCATGCCGACATACAACCTGCCATCACAGAAGCTGTCACACAGCCTTCCAGCAGTCTCCATCAGAAGTCTGATTAACATCAAACATCCAGCTTACATCAGCCTGACAACATGTCACTGATGCTGACTCTTTTCCATCAGAGTCCGATTGGCATTGAACTTCTAACCTCTGTCAGCCCGAATACATCAGATACCATGACTCACCGGCTTCTGTTTCTCCGTTGCCACTCCACTACCCCAGTAACTTGTAGCTTATATAATGCTTGGTCTGTGCATGGCTCCAATAGTATATATAGTGGAACTCTGTCACCACCTAGCCCCCATCTTGACCTCTTAGTCAATTGGGCTAGGTAAGCCTATTAGTTACTTGTCTTCCTTACATTACTAACACATAATACACTTAGTCAATCAGGCTAGTTGAGTAAGCTATACCAAAGTTGTGAGACCACTGTTCACACCGTGTTGTCACTATCATCCACAATCCCTGCTTTCTTGTGAAGTGTCAAGCTTTGCTCTACAACACATGCAAATCAGCAGAAAGAAAGAGTCTATCTTTGAATACTGCCAGAGACTCAATCAGAGCTAAACTACATAAAATAGACTTTGTAGAGTTTTCACTACATGCCAATGAAGGTACCGAGACTAGGATTATGTGGGCCATAGCATATATACTCGGCAGGTACAATTTCTTCATCTCTTTTATGCTGCAACATATGTAACCATGCTACAAAGTGGCTGAAGGCAGTTATATTCCAGGCTCCACTTATTCTCAACTGGAAAACTCTTTTAGTCTAGCCTGTCTGAGCTAGAAGACAGAACATGGCTTTTGGAGATGGTCTCTGTAACTATGCCATGGAGTAGCTGGAGGCAATTATGACCTAGACTCTACTCAATCTGAACTGGATTGCTTTACTTGTACAGTCTGTCTGAGCAAGACAGAGTAGGGCTTTTACAAATGGTGTCTTCAACTATTTCATTCCAGTTCAGTTCAAAGTTGTGTCAAAGGTTTGTAAAGTGATTTTGTCTAAGAAAGTGCCAGTAGAAACCACCAAAAGGTAGCAAGCAAGGTAAAAGATCAGGAGCAAGTCAAATCTCCATGAAGACTTGGAAAGTTACACTTGTGAAGCATGTTGTAAGTAGAGATGGTGGTGATTAAGGTGAAAGAAGTGTATGAGATATACTTACTCCTCCTCCTAGTTGAATCTGAGGTGGCAAATTGCGCATTTTAAGAGAGCAGTTGCTTTATTGGATAGAGGTTGAAAGTTCAATCTTGGCTGGGGGACCCTCTTTATTTTGATGAATTTTAGTTTTGCAGGCTAAGATAAAGTAATATCATGGCAGATAGTATGACTATATATTTCTGTAAGATATATATGAGTGCTCTGAGATAGCAGAATGGAGTTGAACAGCCATTAAGTGTGGTAGCTTGAAGGATTAAATGTTATGCACAAGATCATGACCATATGCTTAATTATGAGCTTTTATGTCTGAATATGCACAATATGGTAACTCAATACTTGCAAGGCATAGTAAAGAAGACTCTTGGAATATTTTTGTGAATTATGGACAATTATTGATCTGTAGAGAGGAGTAAGAACAATGAATAAATAGAACCTTTCTAATAATTTCAGATAACTTTTAATAATTCTACCTATATTCATCATAGTGCTAGATAGTATTTAAAATAGAAATACAAAATATCACGCGATTTTAGCCACTGCTAAGTTCACAATCCATTGTGCAGCACTGTGCACTAAGCTTTAAAGCCAGTAGTCAGCACTTTATCACTGAACCATGGTCTTGAACCATTCTCATACTAAGTACACAATTAGTATGTATATAGCAGACTCTATGCTGTATGGTATAGATGGACAAAAATATGTGAGGAAAAGTAGAAGTGATGAAGAAGGCAGAACATGCTGTGGCGCCTATTGGGCGCCTATTCTGGCGTTTTCTCGCACTTTGTTCCTTCCAAATCACCTCTTTAAACAATTAATTTAGCACATCTTTTTACATATTCTGGACCCTTTCACTGTGCTCTATCTGATGGTATAAAGATCATCTGGATGTTGTGCCTTTTCAAAGTGGCCTATTTATGAAATTTATCCAAGTCCCCAGCTCAAGCATAAAACACAATGCTGAAGAGCCAAAACTGATCCAATTGTGACCAAATGATTTTTAACATGTGGATCTATGATAGAGATATGTGTGGACCAAATTTCATGTCAATAGCATAAGTATAGCAAGTTATAGAATGAGGGGCAGATTTGTGATAGAAAGTAAACTGACCCCCAAAGTGCTACTTCCAACAGAATGTTTCTTCATTACATTCAGAAATCATAATTCATGAACTATGTAGCTATATGCTTGGACCATTAGAGGACTTCTGGCACATGGAATACATGTGCACATCATGTGGGACCAGTCAGACAATTGGTAGAAGCAAGAATATGATCTATTCTGACTTGCTCCTTGTATGCTCCCCATACAGATGGCAGAGGCAAAGCATCACGAGTGGACCTGTTGATGAGAGAACTCCACTAGAGTGGTTACATGCCAACACAGGACAAATAGCCAATACCACCTGCAGTAGCTGTGCTATCAGGCTAGTGAAGGAAGTAATCATAAATAATGGATTGAAGCATGGTAGCCTATATCACTTAGAATCCCAGCTTTGTAGCATGACATCAGCCCAAATTGTCAATAGTTCAGATGGGCATAGCTGGCCTTTGCATTTTATAGTCAGATGTTGTAAATAAAGAGTATAATAGCCTGTAACTTATTATTATTTAATGTGGTAGGCACATTATTCATAAGATTCACATAATAAAATGATGAAAGATTACTGTCAATATGTCTTGCAAAGTTGTAAAGTAATACTTTATATAGCTCTAAGTTTCATATAAATGGTAAGCTATTATAATATCTAAGTTATTATTATTTATATTGCAGCATAAAAGAAATGAAGAAATTGTACCCACTGAGCACATATGCTACAGCCCACATAATCCTAGTGTAGCTATTAAAAGCCTTGAGCTTATGTCAGCAACAATCACACTTCAACACTAACAAAAAACAGGTGACTACAAGAGATAAGCACAGATAACTATAGGCTGGAGCTAATGCTCAACAGCAAGAAACTGGAGGTGAGAGGAGCTGAACTCCAGTCAAAAGTAGTGGTCAGGATAAAGACCAGCTCAAGATTGGAGATCTTATTCCAGAAAGTCTGCAGTCTCATATACCTTACAGAATAGATACTATATAGTATTACCTAAGCACACTCTAACCTACTTCAAGATTTTACATAGGAGCTGAGTCTGAGTCTGACAAAGCCTGACTTATATAGGGGCTAAAGTCTGGACTAGGTCTAGTGCTGGCTAGATCAGTACAGGGGTTGAGAGGTGAAGATAGAGGAAAGTAATGAGAATAGAAGAGATGTGGTAAAAGAGTGAAAATAAGTGAAAATAGGTGGAAATAGAGGTCGATTCATGGCAGTGTGCATCATATCTAAATATGAAAGGAGAGTTGTTAGATCAGTGCAATACAACACCCTTCACAATGACATAACAGTAGTTTTACATGTCTTTATAAATAAGCAGAAATAAAGAGGCCACTCAGTTCTAACAACTGCCTCAAATACTGCCAACCAGATCAGACTCCTTACTGTCATCCGTGAGTGGTAAGACTGCTGGATCTCTCCAGACGCTGAAGTGAGCGCTTTGTGTGATGAGTCATACTAATTGTGTAAACATGAGGACGCCATACCACCCACAGAGGACTGGCAGAAAACACATGTAAACAGTGCATGCCACTATCATTGGACCATGAAAGCAAGGCTTGGATGTCAGGAATATCAAAATAATCCAGAAAAATGAGTGCGCGCAGCTTCAATATTCTCAGCCGCATCTCTTGCCCTCTCTTGACTTTATCAAGACCAATTAAAGGCATGCATGATCTGCTAAAATGTGTTTTAGATCAGGTTTGCTGGTGGTAGGCCTGCAGTGAAAACAACACGGGCCATTCGATGTGGATGTAAGAATTATGTGTTGAGTCAACTGGATCTCAGCAAGAAATCCATCTTGCCACCATCTCCGTATGATAGGTAAAGCATTGTGAAGACCAAGAACAGCTGCCTGATGCTCATTAGTTTTTGGCTCTGCAAAGGCAGCCCTTGATACAATGTTTTTAGTGTTCTAGTTTACCTGTCTCCAGGATCTTTGGTACCAACGCTTGCACGAAGGACATGTGACATCACTCAACATTGATGTTTAGCACCAGTGCAAGGCACCTGTTGTTCTCAATGATGATGCCAATATCCTTCTGGCTTGACCATTGCCTAACCGGCAACTTTGGCAGTGCATTCACACGACAGGCTTACAGGTGTTATCTGCTCAACACGATAGATCAAAGGTGGCTAATCTCAACTTGAAATGTTTAACATCTGAAGCTCAATTGGGCCAGTGACAGTCATGTGACACTAGCATAACAAAGTTGGCATTCCGTTTCTGCATCCATCTCCATATGCCATGTTCACTCTGTCATCCCTGTAACACATGCCAGCATTATCTCCTTGTCCATGCCTGTTATATCTGCAATGACAAGCTCTTCGCACCAGCGAGGTCAGTGATCCATGCTATTTGTACCCTGGTCTTTGTCTTGGAATGTTCAGTGGCAGCCCCAGGAGAGCCTTTACTGTATAAGAGCAGTCCAAAGGTGAAAGACAGACAGTAGAGGTGTGAGGGTCAGCGTGAGAGTCAACAGAATGATCGGTGCGCTGCAGAGCATTTCATGCTAGCTGCGAGAGTATATTCCCTGACCCTTAGTAACAGCTCCACTTCAAATTAAATCACAGCAGATTTATTTTGTTTAGCTTACTACAAGACTCAAGCACTAATCCTTAATAAAAATGAGCTATTACTATAGCCTGCAGAGACTTGAGTTATTCGGGATGCATTCTTCCATTGCGCTTGCATTGTGCACCGCTCTCATTTGGAACGTACATCTGATGGTATTCAATAAACCTTATAGGCATTCACAGGAATTTACATCAAAAGTGCATGCAGTTACCAAGTCCAGCGTGCACATGCCGGCGTGATGCCATTGTTTACCAATGTTTTGTGCCAGTCGTTTGTAGATGTTACAGTGTCGGATGAGTTTAGCAAATAGTGATGACTCATCAGTCCCGTGGACTGAAACACTGGTCTCAACATCCACAGACATACTGGTGAGGAGTCTGCAACCAGATCAAATTCTTGCCTTGCTTTTCAAAATGTCCTGAAACATTGCACCTTCAAATTTGTTTTAGCAAAACCAAAACTTGTTATACCAGCTGGTTCAAGTTTAAATATTTTCAATAAAACTAGCAATAAGATCCCTAATTTTATTGATGTAGCTTCTACACCTCCAAGCTAATATCCTTTGTATACTGGCCAATGTGAAGCTACATTTCTATCTTTGTAGTGATTTGCAATAGTACAGGAAGGATTAGAAGGCATAAACTAAGCAACAGAGCACAAGACAAGGATTACAGGATATAATGACAAAATCTCCAGATGTTTGCCAAGTCCGACTTGACGACAAAAGTAATATTTATGAGTGCATCGTCTCTATTCATTGAGATTGTTCAGTAGCGTTGTGAGGCAACGTTTCGTGACCATGTCGCCCTAAAATGCGGACCTCAGTCAAGGCCTGATATAACAACCTCAAATCACTGGCCTTGAGCAGCGAGGCAAAGGTATTGTCACGCAGAGGTTCTGGGAGACAAGCCCTGAGAGCCTCACGTGCCCTGGACATACCCAATCAAATCAGCCACCCAAAACAGAACAGGACAAAAGTTAGCTCACCTCAGATTGTCACTGAGTCGCAGGTAGCAGCGCACAACGTGTTTGAGAAGGCGGACAGCCTGCGTCTCCACAAGTTGGTTAACCATGTTGCTCAGCACGGTACCGACAGCGTAGAACCGCTCGTAGGTGTGGCAGATATATGTCAAGCCGGTTTCATCTAGTAGGATCTTCTGTACAATGAAGATAGCGACAGTCTTTGATAATTCAGAGCCGGTTTCCATGATGCGCAGGCAGAGCGGTATTATCTCCGTCGAGAGCAGGAAATGGATGACGGAAGTGTTGTCATTTTGCTGGTAATGATGTTCGATTCATACAATGCAGGAACGATAACGGAGACTCACCTTAACCAAGGCCCCGATTACGCCCAAGGAGGTCAGACGAAGGTATTCAAATGGTCGAGTCTTCGACGTAGTATTAAGAAAAGGGTATAAGAAGAGGGGTATATGAGCTATACTCCACGTCAGTGTACAGGTGTAGGCAATCTACGAATGCGCTCGCCGTTCAAGAAGAGTTGGCGGGTCTCGGGGTGAGACGCTACGCATTGTAGAAGCGCAAGCGCGTTGCAGACACGGTTAGAGGCGTGCGCGGTAAGGTTCGGTGGCGACAGTAGAGGATAGACGGAGACAATCTCCTGTAGTAGAGCTGGCATGATACCTGCGCATGATGGTTAACGCAAAGCGGCGACGAGACCTTTCATTGGCACACACCAAAGGAATGCCAGAGAACCAGGGCAAGGTCGTCGTACTGTTCTCTTTTCTTGCTCAGCTCCAACAATGCGCTCTCGCGCTTCTCCGGGTTCAGCAGGTCAATGACAAGACCGTAGACTTTCTGCTCTTCATGTGCCACGGTCGGAATTGCCGGGGAAGTCCCAGGGTAGCCCCCGATGCTCTGGCCAGGTGTGTGGATGGCCATGCGGCCTACACTGGCGGGAGATTCGGGATAGGAAGGGGGAACGTTACGGGCATACGGGTTGTAGCTGTTGTAAGAGACAGGACGTGGGGACACAAGACCAGCCATGGATGAGGAGGACGGCGTAATCGACAGTGAGCACGGACGAGGCGAGACGCAAGCACTCAGCGCTTACATAAGCACATAGCGAAAGCTTGTCCGAAAGCAGCAGTCCTAAGGGGATCATTGTCTGTAGCAGATGGCGTTGACGGCAACGACAATACACAAGTCTGGGAACAATACCATCACGATAGGCACGGCCTCAGGCATATCTACCTATTACCATGCGCAGCTCGTAGTCCTATCACCAGCTTCCCACTTGACCCTCCCCATGGTCACTAGACAGCCTTCAGTCCACCTCACTGTTGCATCTGATATGCGACGCCCATCCCGCCTGAGACTGCTCGTGTCTAAATGGTCCGTGAGCTCACTCCGCTCCAAGCACCGGTTAGCGCAAGACGCGTCTGAGGTGCCGCCTCCGCCTCCGCCTCCTCCAAAGGACGTGATCACAACTCGCGCTGTCACTCTCGCGCAGACTGATGATAACTACGCAGGTGCGTCGCACTTCAAATCTCCGTGCAGCCACCTAACATCATGCCACTCACAGAGCTCAGCTGTGAGTATGCTGCTTGCTCCGTCTTCCTAAGTAGAGAGCTTTCCGTGCAGCATCTCGGCTCGCGCGCATTACCTCGCCCTGCACCGAGCAGGAAGTCACCCCAGCCCACTATCCCTACCACATCTCCACGTATGCTTTCTGTCTCCGAAATACGAAAGCGCCGCTTGGAGACCGCGAACCAGCAGGTCACGGATGAGCTTTCCGCCTCTCTTGAAGAAGCCCGACATAGAGTGCAATCGGAGCTCGAGAAGCAGCGCCTGGAGCAAGAGCACATGGAGGAGGAGCGCATGCGCAAGCTCGCTCTTGAAAAAGATCTCAGAAAAGCTGCGCAGATACAGCGCGAGAAAGCCGAGCGCGAGCGGCGAGAGGAGGAAGCACGCCTCCGCCTCATCGAGGAACGACGCATAGCAGATAGGGAACGTCGGCAGAGACAGGCTCAGATGCATAGGGAATACATGGAGCGCTCGATACAGCAAGCAGAAGAAGAGAAACGGCGACGGCTCGAGGCGCGTCGTCATATGATTGATGAACGTCGGGCGCGGCCGCTTCCCTTGAAGCAAGAATTTGGCGTTGAGGCAGCAGATGTCAGTTTCCACGGTTGGGTGACAGTGCAAACAACCGGATCGGTCGCTTGGAGACGCAGATACTGTTGCATAGAAAATGGTACTGTCTCGTTCTTCAAGAACGATAAGCATGTGAGCTTCGTATCATAGACCTTCCTCATGTGATGATGACTAACCTCTTCTAGCACTCTCAGCTCATATTATCCGTCCCAGTTTCATCAGTGTGGCAAATCCGTGAGAAGGGAGACGGCTTGGGAGAGTTGGAATGCCTGCCACACTCGTTTAACCTATCGGTCCGAGACGGCACATCCCTGAGCATGTTTATGGACTGCGAAGACCAGAAGGTATTGTAGCGTGTTCTTCATCTCTTCCCGTCGTACTGACGCCATCCATACAATATCAGGAACTTCTCGTATCCATCATAGTTCAACTGGCCAACTTGTAGCATATGCTCAAAGCAGAGTTTATAAATAACAGGAAGCGTATCGTCGTAACTTTAGATAATATGCTATGTACTATATACCTTCACACTTCTCCTCTGATATTTATCTAGCATGTCTTGCGAGGGCGAATATAGGAGCTGAATATTAATGTCTTTGACTGATTGTAAAACGTGCGGAATTAGCGCATGAACTCCGCGCCTCACAAACACCTTGCCGTGCACCGCGCCACCTTGCACGCTACGTCCCATAACCTGCACCATGATTCCTCCTTGGCTATCTGTTCTCGCTTCGGTTGGAATGGCCGTTGGGCCGCCACTTGTGTACGCCGATCAGGCGTACTCGATAGTCCGCAAGAAGTAAGTCGGCGTGCTGACCAGTCTCTTGCACAAACTCATGACTAGTTGGCCATTAGAGACGCTATCGGGTTCTCTAGAGATGTTTGCGCTATCTTGTGAGTGTGCTTGTGCAAGTCTTCCCGTATTCTTATCAATCCTCTGCTTAGACTGCTCGCCAACATTACTCGTTGTTTCTTCTGGCTCGGAAACCGTTTCGAGTTCGCCCTTCTCTTCCAATCGCTCTTCATGATTGTGGCACAAGTACGCTTCATTAAGATACATTTCTCTCGGAGACTAAACCTACGTCTCCAGCTAGCCCTGCTGTACATCTGCATCCTCTATCGTCCTAAGGCAAGTCCAGAAAACGCAGGCGTATCCTCGCGCCCGCTGTCGTTCTGGCAATGGCAGAACTATACGCAATATATCGAGTTCCTGGCAGGCTTTATGTATGATCTCACCCTGTGCTAGTTTTGCTGAAGCTCAATGACGTTTAGATTGTGCCTGTCTATCCTCTTCCTCATATTTGGTCGCTCGTGGCTTTTCGTGAACATCCTTGGCTTTGTTGCCCTCGGTCTCGAGAGCACGTTACCCATTCCGCAGCTCATCAGCAACTATAAGCAGAAGTCTCTGTATGGTTTCCGCATGTCTACATTGATCGGCTGGGTAGGCGGTGACGCATTCAAGTGAGTACTATTCGTTATAGGACAGCATAAGTTGCTACTAAGTTCTCTTCAGGACTGTGTACTTCTTTCTGCAGAATAACCCTCTGCAATTCAAGGTGTGCGCCATATTCCAACTTTCAGTCGACTTCGGTGCGTTCGAACTGAGCTGGCTCCGGGCAACACTGGTACTGACCATCAGTACAGCAATCGTTTGTCAACGTTTATATTACGGTACCCCGATCCCGCCCACTGTTCTTCAGGAAGAAGACGACCTTGAGCAAGCTCTAGCTTTGGCAGAGGAATAAGTGCTTGCAGATTGTTATCTACGCGGTCTCACGTGCTTGTAGAGGAGCGGACTGTAGCTTGAGCTGTATTCGTAGTTCGTTGCTAATGCCACTTAGATTTCGTTCAACTCGCCTCCGGGAAATGAATGTGGAAGTTGCAGGGACTTAACGAGTTGCTAGGGTATGCAATAGTACACGTAGAAACAGTACAGGTATACGACATGTGTGAGATATGGACAATGCATAGTAACCTAGAGCATCGGAATTGCAACAAAATCAAAGTCCTGTAGAATAAAAACAGCATAGCCGGAAAGGAGACAAGGAAGCGAAAAGAGCGGAACACATGCACGACCTTTACACCGCTACGCGATGATGCAGCCGTGGCCTCCACCGCCGTACGCGCCAGACCCTTTGGCTTTCGTAGTTAACGAGACACGCGCAGCTTCATAGAAGACCTCGGTGATACCACGGTTGTGCTTTGAGCTGCACTCTAAGGAATGAAAATGTTGGCTAACTGCGGCTCTCTTCAGGACGCCAACCGCTTACCAAGATATCGCGAAGCACGTATTCGCCGAGCAACCGTGAGCCCTTCCTCGTATTGTACAGTGTGCATGCTGTAACGAGCCAGCCGTTCTTGTGTTGCGCGGTCGTCTCGCAGGTCACACTTCAGAGCTGAGCACCATATTGAGCGAGTATACCAATGTCAATCGAATAGATCAGCGTACCAACTAAGACCAGCTGAATGATTGATCAGCTTCAAGCTCTGCATACTGGAGTATGTGACGCACCTTTACCCCTGGACAGTATTCAAGAATTTCATCAAGCCACTATGCGAGGACAACATGAGACGCGATCGGCCTCAACAAATTGCACAAATGATGTACCTTTGCCTCGACGTTCTCTAATGAAGTTGGGTTATCGACCTGGAAGTCAAGAAAGGATAAGTTCCATGACTAGCAAGGACGACTAGACACGCACAGAGAAGCAAATCATAATGACATGCGTCTCGGCATAGCTGAGTGACCGCAGTCTGTCGAACTCCTCTTGTCCTAAGATAAAACTGAGCTATTCAGATACACGCGTAACACAACAGGCAGAACACGTACCAGCAGTGTCCCACAAACTGAGTTCAACCAGAGTATCGTCCACATAGAGGTCATGGACGTAGTTCTCAAAGACAGTAGGTTCGCTATCGCAGCATATGGGAGTCAGCTGTCAAGATGCGCCAGATGAAACGCAGCACACACTAGACTTGGGTAAAGAACCCTCGTGTGAACACATTCAACAGTGAAGTCTTGCCTACATGAGAAAGCTGTAGAGTGAATAAGCACAGAGGCGCATACTCTGCTTACCACATGCGCCGTCTCCACATACAACGACTTTCCGTTGCACCTAAAAGAGTATGAATATCTGCGAGAGTTTGACAGAAACCACATACAGGTCGCCCTCTACCGAACGACGGTGCCACACTTGCAGTTCCGCATATCCGAGTCGGCATGGAAGGTACTCTCAATAGGTTGACTGTGGAGTAAACGAGAGTCGAAGTACACAATGTATCCAGTTGTAGCAGAGGTAGATGCACCCTGCTTTCAGGAGGTCGTGAGAGAGGTATAGTAACAAGCTGGACCGTGGCGCGAACAGACCGTGAATGGCGGGCAAGGCGTTTGCGTCAAGCCCGAGCGCCTACAGTCCTCTTGGCACAGCCTCTTTCTACATTAATGTTGCTCCCACGGCGTCCTAACCTGAGCGCATAACATACCCACAATAACATATTATAGTACAGAAAGTTCCAAATATTCCTCATGAAGAGTAGACCCAGAAATCGAAGAGGTATTATTCAGTCTGCTTCAAACGCTCGCTCTCCAAAGATCCTACATCTGCCCGATCTGCGCCACGAAATCCTGCCAAGCATTTTGCATGGTTGATTCAGGGGAATACGACCGTCCGTTAACCTCGCCTTCGCTGAACTGCATGTTGGTAAAAGCATCGGCATTTCCAGCGTAGCCGTAATCAAAGACCGGGAAGTACTGCGGTAAACTCTGTTGGTTCATGTCCAGCGGTGAGATCTGCTGGCCCGTAAACTGCACTGAGGTTGGTGAGTAATTGGACGACGTCGAGGAGACAGGAGTCATCTCTGCGAAGGCTGATGGATTGAATGGTGACGGCAGCTGCGGCTGAGTTTGCTGTTGCGTAGGGTGCGAAGCGAAGGTGCGAAGGTACTCCAGGACGACTGGATGTGCCTGTCCGTCAAGATGATCGCTCTTGATAGGGAAAGGAACAATAGGGTTCGCCGACGTCGGCGAGAAGCTACCCAACACAGGGGAGACGGACTTCTCCTTCGGTGCCGCGAGACGCGTGCGCCCTCCGAGAACGGCAAGTTCGTCGTTGTCGTCGGCCGGGGAATTCGGTTCAGACTGGAGACTACCTTGTCTTGTCGGTGGCGTGTTTCTGAACTGAGCAAGGCTCGCGTGGGCTCTCTCGCGCAGATTCAACATGATCGCCTAGGAGGACAGCCCGGACAAGTGAGCTCACTTCCGACCAAGATCGGAGGTTAGGTCAGACACGCACCAGGACCTTCTCGGCGTGGAAGAGATGTGCCGTCTTCGAAAATAAATCGCAGGCGGCATCCAATTGAACGAGGGCAGACGGAGCCAGACTCATGGATGGACAGCGGGTGACGATCGATCCCAGGATGATCTACTCAGGACGTAAGTCTCCGGCATGACACGTATGGCGAAGAAGGCGCACTGACGGAGCATGAAAACAGGTGGGTCCACAGGAACCACATTCTCTCTGTTAGCTCCTTCAGTTGCGAATGAATATTGCGCACGAGGGCGACGAGTGACCCTGCGCTGCGATAAGCTGCTATGAAGGAACTACCATACGGACTACCAAGAGGATCCTTCGGGTGGTCGCTTACGGCTCTTGCGAAGAAGCCTCTGTGCATGTCTAATTTGAGAGATGGTAAGTCCGATGATGGCGTGAATCGGAAGTATGCCAATACGTACACAACAGATCTAGAGTCATAGTAGTTTAGCACCTTGGATATACTGGAGCCCACAAGGACAAGCAAACTTACTCGATTCCCTGATGGCCAATACGAGATGCCGCTGTAAGATAAGCGGTACGGAGTCGTAGGACCCTGCCCGTGCGTCCGCACTGCCAAAGCCCGCAATTTGTAGGATAGGCGGCACGTGGAAGCCTCTCAGCTTGCGGTCCAGCTGCAACAAAGTACTGTATGTGGGCGTCTTAGCACCAAACGCCTGATCATACACCTGGTGCATGCATTCTGACGTGTATCGATGCTTCCACCAATGAACTGTTGACAGGTGAACATTGGCATACGAATGACCGGGATGAATACGCCTCACATGTCTCATCGCCTTGCGGCTCCTCGGTATGAGGTTTCTTGCAATCGATATGAGCTGAGGAAAGCGACGGAGGCCTACCCATAGTGTAACACTGGCACGACCTTAGCCAAGAAGCAAAAGATCATGCGCTCAACATACCTGCAAAAACTCATAAGTATATAGTTCCCAGAACACCTGTCGTCGCCGCTGGATCTCCTTGGGATCTACATTCCAGCGACCGGCGTCCCGATCTGATCGCGCAGTCAGCAGACACGCATATGCGCAGGCACGTGTACGTACGAAGACCCATCTGTGAGTAGGATTAGCGTATTTTATTATGAAACTGCAAGAACACGCACACTGATACCCAGCCTTACGGCAAGCCCCATGAGGGCCCATCGCGTACCCACCCCACTTCCATGCCGTTCGGACAGGAAAAGGTAGAATGCCATGAGATACTTGAGATGATAGCAGTGAGTTTCACGTATGGGACAATGGGTCAAGAGAATACATACGAAGGTCTGCACAGCGTGTATGGTCGGCTCTTCAAACACCGGACTTTGGAAGAGAGCAGCTCTGGCAAGCTGATGATACTTTTCCGCTTCGATGTTGTACGCTGGTCGCTTGGTGTCCATCAGGCTACCGATCGCAATGATCATGAACATGAGCGCGAGCTGATGCGACAATAATGGGTCATCGAGCGGCGGTCCTGCGTTCGGGTTGTAGAATAGATAGTAAACGTGCTCGTTGAACTGGTCGAGTGACACAATATTATACCTGCACGCACGGTGAGTATCGTCCGAAGCGTTTCAAAGTTAATAAGATATGAACTGACATCCACGCTGCAATGAGCGTAAGTGTTAGAGGTTGACTGATGCCATCGACAATGTTGGAGACGCACCGGCATGCTGGAAGTAGATGTGTCGCAAGTCTGCAGCCTCATCAGCTGGCGGCAAGTACCAGAATAGACTTCGCAAGCGGTCGATGCGCTCAGCATCAACTTCTGGGGTAGATGGGATATTGGGCGCAACCGGAAAGACTCCTGCTAAGGAAAGGACCTCAGCAGGGAGGATCTTTCGTAGTGCCGCCAGTCGATCTTCTTTGTCCTGCTCCTGCGTTTCATTCTACCGATCGATAGCTCCGCATGAGTGCTTTACTGGGATATACACGTATGCATACCTGCAGAAAATACTGTAGAGAGATGAGTTAGCGCACTATAATGCACAGCATGACGAACGTACGAAGGAGCTAGTCGCCTGGCCGAAGTAGTTTGTGCGGCCAGAGTCGCTGATGGACAATGACCCGAATGAGTCGACAACGTCACCGCCTGGCTCGTCCGAGTTGCCGTTTGTCGTTGATGAGAGGTTTTCTCGCTGTAGGGGTGCCTTAATGCGTAACAGATCTTCGGAGAGTAAGGGATGTGTCTCATTCGAGTGCTGGGAGTGGGAGGCCCTGAGGCCGTCTTCCAGCTCTCTCACGCGGTTGGATAGCTCATGAATCTTCTCGTGCAAATCCTGCGTAGAGGCGAGAACGAATCTGGTCGCTCTAACGAGGGGTCAGCATCGCCGCCATTGCAAGGAGATAGGACTCTTGTTACCTGTTGCCCTTACCAGTAGTCAAGGATCCTGTTAGGGGAAAGAACGGTGACCTCCTGGTAACTGGACAAGCAGAGAGAAGTGTGAAGCGTACCATCAGGGCATATCGCAGCGCAACCTCTTTTGACACAAGATCCACATGGAATTGCTCGGTCGCAGCGAAGTTTTAACCTGAGGAACACGAGTGGCAAGTATTTGAGAATGTCCTTGACGTTCATAGCGTGTGCCAGACGCACCTGCGGCACTCCGCACATGAGAGGCGCGTCGCACCCCGCTTGCGTTTCTTCTCTCCGTTGACGAGTGATTTCTGACCTTGGCCATCGGCGCCGTTCAAGTTCGCCTCGGGCGATGACATGGTAGAGCTAAAGGAACCGGCCAAGTGAGGGAAAGGGCGCGCAGAAGCACCATAATTATTTGTATCTCAGATGGGAGATACCTGTAAACAAGCGACAAATAGCAGACACGTACGGTCCCTTCGGCAACTCCCACCAACGGTCCAACGACGCTCGTTCCGCCGCTCGACTCGCCCTCTCCTCGGTGTGCCAGCCCGTCGACACCGTAGCTCCAGCACCTCTGCTCTTGCTGTTTGCTCGCTGTCTTCAACAACGTCTCACAGGGTTCGGTGTAGTGCCGGCGGTTGCGCTACCCGCCCAGGTCCTCGGGATTTCCGGCCCATGCTCCGGACTGCTGTGTATCTCTTGTTGATTTCTTGACACAAGATGAACGCCGAAACGAGCATCGCCCAGAGTTATGTGGCTTGCTAGGAACGACGACTCGGATGGATAATGATATCATATTGCCTTTGCTGTATATTTCAGTATGCTGTATCTGACCGCTGTACTTGACCCATTGCCCTGGTCTGCCGCCTTCTTACATAATGAGGAAAGGAGCATCGAACGGAACGGGTGATGAATGTTACGGCACTGAGCTATCGTTTTTTCTTCTTTTTTAAGGAAGGAAGTCCGTGAATATCGCTAATACTCCCGCAGAGGTCAAGTGCCGGTGTCCATTATGTCGACACAGGGGCCAATACATCGTGCATGGTAGCATACCAAAGGCACGCCAGAAGTGGTGTCCTGAACCTCAGCATCCTGCACACGTAAATGCTCAGTCACCCTCGGGTCACCAGCTGGCCTCGAACAGGGTTGCGGAAGAACAAGGGGCGCGGAGCTGATGTCGTGAGAAGGTGCCTGTATAGGCTGCGGAATAGAGGCTGCGCCACCGCCCAAGTCTTTTGATTCTTCGCCATGATATTATCAGTTGCCAATCTCGAATGCCCTGTCTTACAGGACGTAGACCGGCGATAACAGTCTTGCATCTGTCGGTGTCCTCACGCCGGGTGCCACCATCGACTCACTGACAGGCTTGACTTAACATATGCTTACTGATATTACTCGAAACGACAGAACAGAGCAGTCTATTTTGGCCAGATGTCGAATAATGCTAATATAACGCGTGCTCGGAAAGCGTTGAAGAGATATAGATTAGAAGCAGCTACCTATTTGAGAGAAGTAGTGTCAATATTTGGCGGGTACAAACAACACCTGAATGAAAGCGGTAGACGCGCGTGTGATAATTTTCTTGACGTCTACTCACTCCTCCCCAGCCCGTGAGTGTTATGCCCTTCTTGTGCTGAATGATGATCTTTCAGATGACGAGTCTGAAAGTGCTGGCCTGAGGTTTCCTCTTGCCGCCTTCTTTGACGACACACCTATCTCTACCATTCATGCATCTCTGACCTCCAATCTGCCTGCCACGGAGCTTATGCTGATTAGTTATCCATCTACCTAGACTTTAATGGCCCGACGAGATGAAGATGAGTGGTCGGACGATGACGATGACGATGACGAGCTGCTGAAAACAACGACAACGGTGCAGCTGGGCATATCGGACGGCGCGATCGACTCTCAGACGGACTTGCGCGACGCAGCAGTCTCGCGCATCGGCGGACTCCCTGTAGGAACCTCTCGCACCGTATGTATGCCACAGTCGTTGAATATATCTTGTTCGTTGGTGCGCATCAGGCATTCTTGACGTGGCCTGACCCCCCCTTCGAATCGTCGTATTGTAAGAACTGCTCGACCCCTATGGAGCTTATCGTGCAGGTATGGTGCCCGATGGAGGATAGTCCGCACGATAGAGCGCTGTATGTGTGGGGGTGTAGTCGGGGAGTGTGTCAAGGCTTGGCTGGCAGGTGTGTGTCTTGACTACGGTGGATGCTATAAGCTAACGGATAATCCCAGCGTACGGGCTTTTCGAGGACTACGACATAATGAAAAATACGCTACGAAGCTGGCAAAGAAGAAGGCTCGCCAAGCCAGGCAGGTCAGGCTTGTAGAAGAGGAGAAGCTGCAGGTCGCGAAGAGCAATCCTTTTTCTGTAGGTGGTCACCCACAGAATATGTTGTCACGCTTATCGTCTTTACAGTTCGGCAACGGCGTTGCTACAGCACCGAATTTCTCTAGTATAGGCTCAAAAATCTTTGACGTATCAGAGTCAGAGAATCAAGCTGAGGCAGAATCAAACGAAGCGCCAGAGGAAAACGAGGAAGACGACCTGTCGAGCAATGACTCCGAAGCGGACGAAGACAAGGAGCTCGTAGGCGCTATGGCGTCGAGTACCCTCGAACCCACTGCCTGGGCTTCCGCGCCTTCTTATCCCGCATCATACCTGTCCACGGTGTCTGAATACTTATCTCCCGCGCCGACGACGAGTACCAAGATCGAGGAAGTGCCTGAAGACGATGACGATGGCAAGATGAACCAAGCTGCCTCATGGGCTATGGAGGGTTACGAGAACTCCCTTGTTGTCGACCGCGCTTTCGAGCGGTTCAGCAAGCGAGTTGGATATGAGGCGGAACAGTGTCTTAGGTGTGCTGTTCAGCGCTCTGCGATTCTTGACTGCTGAGGAGTCCTGCAGATACGAGCTAGGCGGGACACCTTTACCGTTCGCAAGCGACGACGTCTTCGACAAGCTTTTCCCTAAGCCACTAGTCCAAAATCTGCCGGTGACGAGGTCGAAAGCCATGGTTGTCCCTCCGGCAAAGCGAACATACACTCCTTCCATCCCGCCATGCCCGCGTTGCAAGGCACGGCGGGTGTTTGAGTGCCAGCTAATGCCGAACCTCATTAACATTCTTAGAAGCAAGAACACGCTGGGGCCGGCGAAGCCACAGACGGATGAGGAGCGGCGGAAAGAGGTCCAAGAGATGCTTAAAGGCGGGAGCAGCGTCGAGCTGACGGGTATGGGGTGGGGCACCTGCATGATTTTCTCATGCGAGAAAGACTGCTGCGAGGAAAACGGTGTGTCCCTGACGAGCTGCTGGCGGGAAGAGCTTGTCTTGGTGCAGTGGGATCGGTAGCTTGGCTTTGTTGCTATGCTGTTTGCGGTCTCACATTCCCATCTGTTCGCATGTATTGTCCTCGTGTAATGCGAGCAGCGCGCTGCGAAGTTCATATACGGGCCATCATTTATTCGGCTTTGACCTGGCCGTCCTTTGCAAAAGATTTTGACGTCCATGTTCACTTGTATCCGCTAGATGATACCTGTAGCAGCAATCATATTATTCACATGTGCTACCAGAATATATGTGGCAGCCGCGTACACTTCAAGGCCGACAATATTAATGGCATCCAAGACCGCGCACTGCCGCACGTGTGTGATGATGCGGAGGTTAATGCAGGCGCCGTATAGGCGCCTGTAGACATAATACCGTTCAACGTCGTAAGTCGACAACGAACGACTTCCTTCAGAGTCCACACCACCCGGACTTGCACTGTACAGTTCCCGACGCCTTGCTTATGCCGAGCAACCTCCAACATGATTGCACCGCCTGCTATATCTGTCCCAAATGACCATACAGCCCGCTTGGGTCCCCAACCTCTCCAACCTCCTCAGGAACTGTCGGGAGCTCGCTTCCCTCATACTCGTGCTCAGCTGACCGCAATCGCTCGCCAACACCGGCCTCTCGATAACTACGACGATGACAGCGACAATGACCCAAATCGTGTATCTACAGCACTCGTGAACAAGGTCGCTTCATTGCTCGATGCCGAGCGTGAGGAGGACCTCAAGAACTTACTAACGGAGACATTTGGCCCAAACATCGACGATGAGGAGGTAAGTCTTTGCCGTCATGGCGGTCCAGGCCATCTCAACTTATCTTCTCCCTCAGCTTACTAGTCATGTCCTGGACCTCATGCATCGTCATCGCGACGACCTTGACAACATTCCTTTCGTCTACCTCACGCCAACTAGACGGCCCATTTCTCGACCCTCATCTAGAGCCTCGACCCATTCCTCTCGCGTCGTTGCGCGCCCAGACACACCAAACTCTGCGCCGGGCTCTCCGCTTTCCATCGTATTTCGTCGTCCACATACACCTCTCGTTTCGCCTCTCGGCGCCGGCCAGCAAGCTAATTCATATATCACTGCACGTAGCGAGTCTCCTGCCCTTTCTCCTGTCTTTCCTCCTGCCCAGTTCGCTTCCAGTCTTCCTGCTTCCCCATTATCCTCTCCGCGTATATTAAACGCTAAAGCTCATGAATTCAAGCCTATTCCGCGACCTCTCTCTGCAGCCTCATCGAACCCTGGCTCTCTTGCCCAGCTTAGAGCAGAGACGCCTTCTCCGGACATGTGGGCGCATAATCCTTCGCGACCCACATCCAAGTTAGCTATCGCAGCGCCGCTGACACCTGATAGCGCGCTTCTTCCGCGGTCTGGCACGCCTAGTTCCTTGCGGCTCTCCCTTAGGCCGGACGAAGATGAAGATGAAGAGGATCCGTTCGACCCCTTCAGCCAGAGGCCGTTGCCACGCTCGTTCCTTTCAAGCGAAGTGGATCAGAATGTCCAGCCATCTTGGCACCACTCTCCGCTGTCGAACTCATCGTTATCTGCATCTACAGACGACGCTCGGTACAACCACTACAATGATGACCCGCAGCTGCAATCGTACGGTTCACAGTTGCTTGAGTCCCTTCAGGACGACAGTGACCTCGATGCGGAGACAAATGGCACGATGGCAGATGGTATGACACCCCTTGATGTGCTCAGCATGGTCTTTGGATCCACCCTCGCTCCATCTGAACTGGAAGAAGCGCTAGCGAACAACGGCTATGATTTTGACCGCGCCATGTCCTGGCTGGTTGATCGCCAGATTGCAACACACCACGCAAACAATGCGCTCCCGCCCCCTCCTCGCCTACATTCCGCCGGTGGCCGGGTCACCGTTGTTTCTCGCGATGGCTATGGGCACTTTAGGGGTGGTCGTGCTGGGTTCTATAACGGCCCTGGATTCCGCGGGAACAGGTTCAATGGCCGGCCCTCTCCTGGCGGGAACCGAGTGTGTAGATACTTCCTCGCGGGCGAATGCCTACGCGCAGATTGTCGCTTCAGGTAAGCGTGTATCCGTCATAGTTCTCAGCTAGTCGTTAATGAGTTCTGTCAGCCACGATCTTGAACGCGCGCTGTGTCGGTTTTGGTTGCGTGGGACATGTGCCAAAGGCGAGAACTGCGAGTTCCTGCACCACCTCCCAAAGGATATCGATGTGTCAGGGCTCTCTCAGGCGATGTCTAGGACGGACTTGAACGCGAATAACGGCACACAAAATAGCCTTAACCCACCCGTCGAGGAATTCCCGGCGCTGAACCACATCGCCAATTTGCCACCCAAGAATAAGCGTGGAGGTCACGGACCCGAAAACGGAAGCCAGGATCCGGCGCATTCTCGCTTCGCCGCTGCCGTCAAAAAACCACTTCCGCCTGCTCCGAGCGTGACTACCTCTTCGTCTACGGCGCAGGGAACGAAGGAATCTGTGTCTGTTCGCCCGATGACCAACACGGAGTCTGCGCAGAACAAGGTGTCTGTGGTTGCTCCCAAGCCATCGCCCCGGATCAAGCTCCGGTCGCCCACTCTACTTCCAACGCTGACAACCGGCGACACGGTCAGCCAGCTGTACATGGCCTACCGGTCTCGGGCTCACCAGCTGGGAGCTGCCCGGAACGCTTGCCTCGTACGAGCAGCCGATGCGTGGAAGAAAGGCGACGGCGCCGCCGCCAAGCGCTTTAGCCGTGAGGGACATGACTTAAACGCGAAGATGAGCGCGGAGATGGCGCAGGCGGCCGGGCGACTGGTGCGCGAACGCGCGAGACTCGCAGAGCAGGTCGTGAAAACTCGCGACTCAATGTGGTCTGATGACTATGGCGATCGCTCAGCTAAGGGCAGGATCTGCGGTGCGGGCCTGGGTGTGACCTTGGGTATCGCGAGCCAGACCGTGGGCGATGGTAAGAAACTCACCCCTGAAGAGCGTACCGAGGTCATGCTCGATTTACATGGCCTGCATTCCACCGAGGCTACCGAAGTAGTGGAAGAGTTCCTCTTGGCTGTGAGTGTTGGTTAATGGCCTGAGCTCGACGTTCGTTGCTCATCAGTTGTAACAGCTGGAGCGAGAACATTTCTACGGCTTAGGTAAGGAAACATGTCTATCATTTCCATCAAGACGGGAGGCTGACGACTGAATTAGCGTACCTCGTCGTCGGCGAGGAAAAGCATACTGGTACGCAAGATCCTGCTCGCGGCGCATCTCGGGCACGCCTAGCTGCTGGGGTGCGGGAATGGCTACACTTGTGGGGTTACCCATGGAGTGAGCGTGACGGTGTGGTCTGTGTCGATCCTTTGACACACGCATCATAGAGGGACCCGCACATGGCGTTTTGTTTTATTTTGTTTCACCATATCCAAGGAAATGTAACACTATGCTAGGAAGAGAGTGCCGGCAAACACATGCGGCATCTATGTATGATTTATGAGACCGAAGTACCGTAGACCCCATAGTGTTTTAGCATGAATAACACCCTCCTCGGGGGATGTTGTGGATGTTGCGGATGTTGGTTGCTATGCGTGGTGTGGTTGAGAAAAGTTTATCGTCAGCTGGGGGCAGACTCGCACGTGATGCGAGAAAGCGCTCGCTGGCCCGACAACGAGGTGCAGAGACCGAAATTTGAACCGTCTTTGCGGCAACCAGCTACCCTCGTCCCAGCTGTCGCCCGCGCAGTCCCTATTTCTGCCCCTGCACAGGTACTCCACACTCACTGCCCTCGCCGCCGCAGTGGCAGTATCTGTCTAGACCGTTTCATCGGCACCGTGTTTCCAGCCAGCCCTATTCAACGCTCCTTCGCCGCACAATGTCTCTGCAGAACCACGAGGACAACATACAGTACGCTCATGACTATAGCCCCAAGCGCAACTCCCGAAATTCTATCGACTTAAGCCTCGAACTCGAGCGTCAGCTGGACATGGAGTCTCTCCCAACATCGCCCTCCGATCCGCGCTTTGCGGTCAACCCGAACAGCTTGGACCCATCAGTGTTGGCATCACTTGTAACGACCCTCCGTCTTACCCTCGACCGGACAGAAGCCGAGCGCGACGAGCTGAAGGCGAAACTGAGCGAGTCGCAGAACCGTGAGCTCGGTCTGAAAGACGCGTTTGACAGCGTCTCGGCCAAGTGCATCAGTCTCGAGGACGAGCTCAATACTGCTGTTGCGAAAAACCAAGACGACCAGGATGCGGTCGTCATGCTTCGCGGCAAGCTAGAGGATAGCAGGTTCGTTGGCGAGCTAGTAATCCCCTGTCCATATGCGCTGACCGCTGTTGGACGACAGACGAGCTCTCATGCGACTACAAACGGAGAGCAGACGGATGACACTCGACCTGTCGCGTGCTGGTCCCTCCAGCTTGATCACTGGCCCCCCTTCCTCTCGTCGGACCTCCTTTGTCCCCTTGACCGGCTCTGGTTCGTCAGCCGACAAGGCAGCAGCACACCGGCGCATCGTCTCTGTGTCCGAGCCTGGCTCCTACCGGAGAGACATCCCTAGTCCCCCGAGCAGCGCACGACTCGAACCTCTACAGCTCGTTGACGGGCCGAACTCCACTACGCCTCGCAGCTCCAGGAGAATCTCAGGCTTCTTTGGCGGGACAAGTCCCATACATGATCTTCCTCCGACTCAGGACGCTTCCGAAATAGTGGAGTTGCGAAAGGGGCTGCAGGTGGTGAAGGAGCAGCTGGAGGAAACGAGGGCAGAGCTTGCGGAAGCACGGGAAGCACAGGAGGCTTCAGAAACCTGCGTCAGAGCTCTGCGCACGTTCATCGAGGAAAACAGCATAGGGATGCAGCCCCCGGATGCTCGACCTTCTGCTCAAACCGCGCAATCCGCCCCTTCAGTGTCTACTGCGGCAAATGTTGCGGCGAACCCGGCAGGCGCATCGCGTTGGGGCTTCAAACTGTGGAATGCCTCAGCTGCGGCTACCACCGGCCCTCCGTCGTCATCGCCTGCTGCATCGTCCTCGGAAGCTCCGTCCGCAGTTGGCAGCGCCCCAATCGGTCGCAGGGTGACCGGATTCTTCACCTCTCGCTCCAGCATCTCTTCGACATCTTCCGTGCCCCAGCCTCATTCTCAACAGCAAGAGCCTATCTGCAACGGCTCTGACTCCTCTTCGGTCGACTCTAGCACAGAGCCCATCAGCCCAAGCTCGGAGGTGCCCCCCTCTAGCATCATGGTACATAACGACTCACGAAGCCCTTCATACCCGCCCACTGATTTCCCAGAGCACCACGATAAGGTGCTCAGCTCTGTCGATCTGGACTACAGACTCGAGAGTTCCAGCCTGGAATGAGTATCTCACGATGCAGAATGCCCTAGATAGCCATAGCCTATGATTTGTCGTTAATGACCTAGTTCGTTTCTTCATGTACAGCACTTGACATCTTCTGAGGGTTGAAACATTCGATTTGTACACTAAAGTTTGTTACGGAATTACAAAGCTTTTGCGCAATTGCGGTGTCGTGCTGTGAAATACAGTCGTTTCAGGAAAAGAAAGGGTATGTGACTGGAAAGCTAGGATGATGCACTGCCCGAAAGCAGTATGGAATCGATGTGGTACTTACAATTGGAGGACATGGTCGTTAGGGGCGTCAGCTGATAGCGCCTCTCTGACTGTGCGCGCCGTCGGCACCTTGACCTTCGCTGCACGATGGCCTCTTCTAGCGCAAACGGAAAGCGACGGAGCGGCCCTCTCTCGTGTGCAGAGTGTCGTCGGTGAGTTGTCACCGTTCATTGGCCGCCGGCGCATCTCAATTGACCCGCTCCCAAGACTTAAGCTAAGGTCCGTGCTTGTCGTACCCTTTTACATAACCCGCCTCAGCTTGCCACCCAAGGTGTTCGCGTGTATTCCCCTGTGCAAGTTGTGTGAAGAAGGGGTGTGCAGCTATCTGCCCCGATGGTGCGTCCTACCGGCTGTGGACGTAGAGTTAAAGCGCAATGACGATGGCCTCGCAGGCTCTCTCACAACGGGGAAGGGAAACAGGTATGCGGCCGTCCAAAAGTATAGTGTGGTCTCGTTCATGCTGCTCGTACATTTCAGATTCGTCCTTGCCAATACCGAGGTGCTCCATGAGAAGATTTTAGTACTTTCTACCCGCGTCAGGGAACTTGAAGATGCTCTTGCCGAAGCACACGCTGCACCACCTTCTGCTGAGCCGCATCCACTATTGAGTCAGGAACTGCTACAGCTCAAGCGGCCCCTCGAGAGGGAAGCTCCAGAAGTGGCGAAGGAAACCGAGGTTGAGACGGCAGAAGCGATAGATGCCATCGGGTCACTGTACGTGGTATAAATATATCGCCTGTGGCGTAAAAATATGCTGACGCACCCATTCAGGTACATATCAGAATCAGGCCGTACGAAGTTCTACGGCACAACAGCGAATGCCTGGGTAAGTTCGGTAGTTCACGGGTCGCTGTGCTATGACGCTTTACTGATATGCCGATCTCGCAGTACCTTCTGCAGGTACGCTTCTTCTGTGCTGAGAAACCATATGAATGTGCTGATATCACAATAGAATGAGGAAGGGGGGGACGACGAGGCCGAAAATACCGAGATACACTTACCGGCTGACATCCCTTGGCTGGGCCATGCCTTTCCTTTTGCGACCGCTAATGAGACCAAGCTCAACATCCGACAGTCTCTCTATTCTTCCCTTCCAGAAGTTGAGAAAGCGCGCCGGCTAGCGACTGTCTACTATAGGCACTGTGCATGGATGTACGTATGTTTTAGTTTTCCACGAGAGTTTCGTGTGAATGAATCTGAGACGCAGGTACACGCCAATCCCCGATGCAGAGTTTTATAATGCAGTTTTCTCGCGTATCTACGATCAGCCCATAACCATAGATCAAGATCCAGTTGATTCTCACCGTTTGGCCGTACTGTACATGGTTCTTGCGCTGGGAACGCTTTTCGACCTCGAGCAGTCCTACATGTCGGTTGAGGCAACGCAGTATTACCAGCTCGCCCGAGCATCGCTCTCGCTTGACTCAGTGCTCGAGCACCAGACAATCCCCGCGATCCAGGCGCTGGTGCGTATTCACGGTCCCCACAACCCCCTCCGAGGTCCACGGAGGATTGCTGATTGCACGTGCCGCAGGTCCTTATGTGCCATTTCATGTTCATGTCCTTCCGAGATGGCCCTCGCTGGGCTCTGATGGGTCTTGTGGTCAAGCTTACCCAGAGTGTCAGTCTCACCCTTTTGGTTCTTCCCGCACCCCATAGCTGACTTGGGATTGGCTACAGCTCGGCCTCCGTAAGCGCAATGTTCTGGTTTGCTTCTTGACGTGGTGCTGAGACGCTGGGCATATTTTTCAGACAGGGACGGTGGGAAATGGAATTTAAATCCCGAGGAGGCTTATCACAGGAGGTCGCTGCTCTGGGAAGTGTATACCTACGATTCCTGGCAGGTGCGCCCTTTTGCTTCTGTGTTGGCTACCCGACAGCTGACGTACCGCTTGCGCTGGCAGAGTCTAACCTTCGGCAGACCTCCGTCCTTCTCCAATGCGTATATTGACTGTCAGATGGCTGAACCTGATCCCCAGCAAGTGCCGGACAAGGGCGAGGATGTGGAGATGTCATGTACGTCCTTCATGACATCCGCCTCTAGCATTCCAAGCCCTCAATCGCTTGCTTAGTCAAGGCGTGGAAGCACCGATGGTCGTCTCGCTGTCTGAACGTCGTTCATGAACAAGCCTTTGGGGCAAAAACGCCGAGCTACAGGACCATTCAGGAGCTGGACAAGAAGGTCCGCAACTACCCTGTTCCGCCTACCTTACGGGTACCAGGCTTCGGCGGCGCGAAGATGCTGGAAATTGAACAGCCGAGCATTGAGCTGACGATGCAGCGACACATTGCTTTTGCGATCAAAGAGATGAGTGAGTTGTATTCTTCGGCATGGTCATAATCTCGCTAATATGCGTGGCAGCCATATTTTATCTACACCGCGGTTTCTTTGCTCGAGCAATTGAAGACAACCCTGAAGATCCGCTCGGCAGCAAGTTTGCTCCCTCTGTGCTGGCTGCATACACCAGCGCTTGCACCTTTGTCGGCCTCGTCAAGAGCCTGCACTCACAACACTCCAGGCTTACGGAACGTCTGTGGTTCTTATTCACCCACGTCTTTTCTTGTGCGGTGAGAACTCAGATCTTATCATCGCCTTGCTTTGATGCTGAGCGATCGTGCAGATCGTTCTGGGGTCAATCGCGGCGAAATGCCCGACAATGCCATTTGCAAGGTCTGCTTTGATGAATTTGGATTCGGCGTATAACCTGTTTGAAGTCGTCAAGGAGAACGACCGCGCGGCAAAGGTGCTGGTAAGTGCCAATTCTCTGACGTGCCTCACGGGTGTTGAAGCACCCCCGCAGCCCGTATTGCAGAGATTGAAGGGAAGAGCGATGTTAGCGATGAGTGCTCATGCGGTAAATGGACCAGGTCCATCTCGTATGACACCTCCAGACTCTATTGTCAAGGAAGAAGACGAAGAGTTGGCTGCACTTGGGGGAAAGACACGACTAGTGCCGCGTAGGTCGCCGTCTACCCCAAATTCTCCGCAAGATTCGCTGCACCTGCACCATACGCCAAGCCCACACAGCTCGCCTGTGCAGCCATATCCTGCCGAGCACGTGCCTTCGGCGCACGATCGCCACGGCATGAACGGCATGGCGCATTGGCATTACCAGCAGCAGCCCGTGGAGGAGACGTACCCAAACTACTTCTCCACCACCTCTGGTACTGCGTCCGGACACTGGCCCTCTGACACGCAGTACGGTCAGCTGCATTCACCGCACATGACCGTTGCATCTGGGGTGCAGTACTCGCCATACGAGCAGATGTCACCTGTCGCGGGTGCATACCACTCGCCCGTCGACACGCAAGCACAGGCGGACCCGCAGGCATCGTGGCAAAGCTTCTATGCGCAGTATCAACCAGGGTCAATGAGTGGCTGAATGGAGTTGGGTGTTTCTTGGAGTAGATCGTAACTTGGATGAACTGCAATACTCGGACATGTTCTTTCGATAGTCTTTATTTCTTGTAGCCAGATATGCATGCAGTCTGTTCTCGTGGCGACCAAACAAGGAGCCGTTGTGTTTGGACCAGTTTGAGTCCGTTTGTGCCCGAGCTCGGCAGCTCGTTCGGCAAAGCGCAATCATGTCTCGCCGAATCTCTCTACCCAGAACAGTCATCCATCTCGACCTTCCGCGGTTTCTCGCTGCGAGACGAGCACTGGCATGAATGCTGTAGACCCACGAACACGGAGCAAGGTTCATCTTGAGGCGGGGGCGAGGAGGTACGTCGTGCTTCTGCACGCAGCTCATTAGCTAAATCTGTTGCAGCAGGTCGGAGTTCATGAGGCTCGCGGCCTCGAACATACTCTTCCTGCTCGCTGCATACCTCGGGAAGGCGACTATCTTGGAGGGTGCCGTGCCATCGACGGTAGTCAAGATTCTTAGTGTCGGGGCTTTGGCAGCATTCGCGTGGGCGTTCTCGCACATGCGAGGGCAGACTAACAAGCCGATCGAGGTGCGTCATGCAGCACAATCTCTTTCTACCGTGCACGGACATTGAAGACTTGCGCAGTGGCCTGTGGTTGGGCTCGCTTCATTATTACTCTCGTTACGGCTCGGCGCGTCGCTCTTTGCTCTTGTTCGACTCCCAGTTATCAGGCATGTTCTTGTGCTGTCGGACGACAATCTAACTAATCAGCATTCAGGATGGTTATTCTATCTCAATATTCACCGGTATGGATGGGCTGTGTCCTCAACAACACGTCCGTACGTTGGTGCAGTTGCCTAAGAAGCGTATCACTAACTTCCGCTCTATTCCTGCAGCGTCATTCCACACTCTACCTCCTGCTCGCTATTGGCATCTCTTACCTCTCTGATGCCAAATTTTCGCCTGAAAATTTTCGAACGACGTTACCAGGCTACTTTGCCATTGGCCTCGAAGCGTTGACCACCAGTGTGTTAGAGCATACACAAGGAGTCCTGCTGCCCACCCTAGGACCTGCCATGGCCACAGCACTGCCGACCATTGGGGGTATGTTAGTCAGCATCACCATCTATATATGTTCTCGCTTCTTCGTAAGTCTGGCGTATCTACATGGCCCCTCTTAGCTCATACCTGTATCAGCTCAGCCCGATGCACATCGAGGAGGCCACTCACGGATTCACAATACAGCTAACAGCAGTGATCATGCTGTCTGTTGCCCTGCTGTTCTCTTCTCCGGCAATGACCAGGCGATTATCATACGCTCCTTCTGCACATGAAATCAGTTTTGCCTTCATCGTCGTCCTCGTGTCTGCTGGGCTGTTCAGCGTAGTTCCTCGGCTGCCTACTCTAAGCATAACTGATATTATTGTTGCCGGATGCCTCTACTACGGTCGGTGAGATTCCTCCGCTTGCCACCTCGTTCGACGCTGACATCTTGCTAGGCATCAGCAAAGGCAAGGCAAGACAGACGATTGCCAAGTCTCCCTACAGCTCCATAGCTCATCTTGCTCGTGGATATCTCAAATCCATCCTCGAGAATCCGGAGTCGAGGAAGATATTCTACTTTCTTGTGCTCAACATGTGCTATATGGGAGTGCAAATGCTTTACGGTATCTGGACCAACAGCCTCGGATTGATTTCCGACGGTGAGCAATGTATATATTACAATGTTATTTATGCTGATGATGCTTTTAAGCTATACATATGGCCTTCGACTGCATGGCCATTGGAGTTGGCCTCATAGCTTCTGTGATGGCACGTTGGGCTCCTAACGAACGATTCACATATGGGTATGTCATGGATCAGAGTTCATCTTCTCGAGCCCACGAACCATTCCTGCAGTTATGGCCGTATAGAGACCCTCTCTGGCTTCTCCAATGGTGTATTCTTGATTCTTATCTCAATCTTCATCGTTTTTGAGGCCATCGAGAGACTGTGAGTCTTTGTTGTGCAGCCTGTCGTGATATCGCTGATTGTCGAATAGGATGAACCCGCCTGAGATGAACACCAGCCAGCTATTGCTTGTCAGTACATTGGGTCTTGCGGTTAATCTCTTCGGAATGTTCGCCATGGGCGGACACCATCATCATGTACGCTCATATTATCGCTATCCCCTAAGATCTATTTTGAAACTTGGCACAGGGAGGACATTCTCATAGCCATGGTCATAGTCATGGCCACTCGCATGCGTCTCATTCGCCGAAGCCCTCTCCCGCAGCAGAGCTTCGTCAGTTGCACTCTCACAGCGATGATGACTATCCTTCACATGGTCACAGTGAGCACCGCGGCCACAATCATTCACGTCAAGGATCGCTATCGCCGTTGCGAGTGGACACTGACGACCATTCATTGCACTCCCATTCGCACGCTCATTCTACCCTTGCCCATGAGCACTCACACACACACTCGACCCACGACCATGGACATGAGCACGGGGGGCATACTAACTCAAATTCTGATGATCATGATCATGGAAAGCCACAGTCGCACTTGGTAAGCCCTGTATCTTCGTCAACCGATTTCATTCCGCTTAACGTCAGTCCTTCAGCACTCGGAAGACCTCAAGTCCCCTATCACGCCAAATTACAACTTTGAGCGGGACGAGCACTTCGAGAACCACCACGCAAGCTCTCACGCGCCCAACTTACACGATCATACACATGTCCATGAACATGGCGGGCACGCAGGACACAGTCATAACATGCGCGGCGTGTTTTTGCACGTCATGGCGGTACGCTACCTTTCAGATCCCCGCCAAACTCGTCTAACTTCCTGGATTAGGATACTTTAGGTTCTGTCGGCGTGATCATTTCGACCCTGCTCATTCAATTTTATGGTTGGACAGGCTTCGACCCCATAGCTTCACTCTTCATTGCGATACTCATTGCTGCAAGTGTTATACCCCTCGTGATTGACACTGGGAAAGTTTTAATGCTGGACCTGGACTACCGCATCTCAAACATCGAGCCCGCCTTAACCGAGGTAACCTTTCCGACTCGTCGTCGGATGGTCCACATCTAACTAACTCTATCTCTGCATAGCTGCACCAGGTCGATGGCCTCACGTCGTTCTCATCGCCGCGCTTCTGGCCAAAGGACGACAGCAGTATCATCGGTTCGATACATATCAGCGTTGCGCCATCTGCGGTAGCCCACGACCCCAGCGGGCCGCATTCGACGGTGCAGGGCCGGTATCAGCATGTCGAACGTGTAGTCGAGCGTGTGGACAGTCTGCTACGGAGTAGGATTCCTGGATTAGAGGAGCTCACTATTCAAGTAGAGGGAGCGTGATTGGGTACTTTGCAACAGCATGCGGTTGTATCTAGAACTTGTAGTAATGCGCTGCGATCGCTCGACTGCGATGTGTACGTTGTGCGCGAGTGATAGCGGTCGAATATAATTTCTCGACGCGCTCAACGCTTCCGCGTATCGCAACCGATAAATACCTGACTACAGTGACTAACAGTGAGAAGAATAATGCGGCTTAGTGAGGAGATGTGCGTGTGTTTCGCTTCTACTCCGTGGCCTCTTTGGCTTCCAATCTAAGATATTTCAGCTCCCCAAACCCCGGTCTTCACGCTTCGAACTTTTAAGTAGTAAATATCAAGCGGGGAAAGCGCGAACTTCCAAGCCATACTGAGTAATAGAAAAAAAAAAACTACGACAAGAGTGAGAAAACCAGCCTTCGCTGGCAAGCATCCACCCGGGTTGATAGCGCGCCTTAGACTACTTGTTACCTTGTCATGCTCGACTAAAGCTTGAAAGTTCCCTCACCGAGATTCAGTCTTGAGTCATTCCACGCATTGTCGTGTGCTACGCCTTTGTGGACACTAAGTGCAGTATGAAGGTACTCTAGTCTAATCAAGCAATGTCAGAGTCCGCATCTAAACTTAGTATGTAGAATCCAGAGTCTCAGTCCAAGATAATCAATCCCACACATTCTTAGCAGGCAGGCACAGTGAGTGGGATCTTGACCGTTCGCTGTAGAGGTTCTCGTTAGTAAAGTCTCGGAATGCCGTTAGGAAATAGTTACAGCAAGTCCCTAAAATAGATAATAGTCAGCGCGCGTAGGAGTCAAGAAGTCCGAAGAGAAGCACATACCGAAAGGCTAGTCTCCTTGTATTTCACACTCATGTCGACGGCGGTCAGTCTCATCGCCTCGATAGCCTCGTCAAGTGTCACGCTGTACACGTTTTGGCTGGCCATGGAGAGCTGCGCGGCCGTCACGGCCTTTACGGCTACGGAGAGTTCAGGACATTAGGTGGTGGTAGGATGCGAAGAAGCTGACCGCCAAGACTGTTCCGTTCTATACAAGGCACTTGCACCAGGCCGTCGATGGGATCACATGTCAAGCCAAGATTATGTTCTGACAGACATACGTCAACGGATCCGTGGCGAAGACCCAAGGCCGACACTAACCAATGCCTATCTCTGCCGCCTGCAGGACCGTCTCAGGATCCGCTGTGAGCCGACGATATCCGGTTAGTTTCGAATATCAAGATGAGCACATCCGCATAACACTTACCGCCCATGCATGCTGCGAACCCTGCGGCAGCCATAGAGCAAGCGACTGTCAGACAGCCAAGAGTAAGCTACGTATGCGGTGGTGGTAATCGGTACGTACCTCCGACCTCTGCCTGGCATCCACCTTCAGCGGCAGATATTGTGCTACCTCGCTTAAAGAGCATCCCAACTGCCGCGGCGGTGAGCAAGAACGTTTCAATAGCCTTTTGAGGGTCGTCGCTGACAAACTATAGCAGCGTCAGAATTGGCGATCACAGGAACGATAAAGCTGCTCACTTCGACGATGTACTTGAGCACAGCCGGGATGATTCCCGCCGCCCCGTTCTGTCATAGAAGGTCAGGCAAACGCAGAACTGACGTGTGAAGAAAGCAAACCGTCGGTGAAGTTACGATCCGTCCTCCACTGGCATTGACCTCGTTCACGGCAATCGCGTAGCATGACAGGAAGTCCATTGCAGGGATCGTCGTCTTGCTCTACTTCATTGTCAGCGACCATCCCACAGTCATGTGGAAGAAAACCAACTGGTGGCATAGGCAAGATTGGATGCTCCAGTGAACCAACAACCTTCGTCGCACGCGATGCTTTGGCGATCTTTCCTTTAGATGGCTTCTCTACGGTCTCCTCGAAACCTGGGGCGAAGTGCTCCTCGCCTGCGGGCGCGTCGATGTTACCACTGGCTGTATGATCACCTGCGCCAATCTGAGGGAGCAGCGGGCCTGCAACCCCAGGGTAGAATCTATATTTGCAATGGACTCAGATTCGCAGGTACGCCAGAAGAAATGGTAGCTTACCCGCGCATCAGCCGCCGATAAAGCATAGGTGCACGACGACGAAGCCCCAGCCGACCGGGTAGTTTCTCTTCAGATGAAGACACGCCAGTACGGATGCAGTCATCCATAACTTTCCATATCCTCACCAACTAGGAGATCATCAGTCTGATGCGAATAGAAATCAGCTCCTTGCCTCACTGACCTTCTGGTTGATCTCCTCGTGCGAGTATCCGAAGTGAAGCTCGTTGTCATATACAATTTGTGCAATAGTCATCTATCCACGACGAAGTGGTCGGATGGGGTTGAACCCAGAGTATTCAGAGAACGTACGTTGTATTTACGCGTCAGCGCAAGAAGACTATCGCCAGACTGCACCAACATCAGACTCAAAACTGCCTTCGAGGTGGGTGAGGGCTTACGACAAAGGGGTATGGCGGAGAAGTAGGATCGTACTCATCCCGAGTTACGTCAGGTTCGGTAAGGCTGTGAGTCTGGAGCAGACGGGCACCGTGGACACTGCTCTTGTCAACACCCTTGTAGTACAGATTTTCGTCAACCTGCGTCTTTTCGTTGACTACGAAACCGCCTCCGACACTTGAAATTGATGGGAATACCATCAGCGACACGTAGGATGTAGAGCACGTTTGGGAGGCTTACCTGAAGTACTCGTTCGTGGCGAGAAGATCTCCGTTCTCGTTGAACGCAGAAAAACGCATGCCATTGGGATGAGTTTTCAGAACTTGATCCCAGTGCCACAGCATGTCTCTATCCATGTCGTAATGAATGTGATGTGTCCCGCTGAGCATGAGACTCTTGTTCTCCAAAATTGCCTGGTATCGAGAAGGGATGGTACCAGTGTCAATTGTCTCCGGATCCGAGCCTAGGCGATGGTCAGATACTAGCTGGAGAACGAAAAGTGCTAGGATCCCACCTTCCAGTCCGAGAAGAATAGCTTGTGGCGTATGGTGGCTATAAAGCTGTGGGTTAAGCTGTAGCGATTGAAGCTTTGCGTGTTTCGTACCCTTTGCCTGGAAGGTGGTCAGTCGTATCTCTGGCTAATTAGATAACACTCACCTGTCGCAGCCAGAGAGCCATAGCTTCACCCTGCTGTTAGACGCTCTTATTTGCCACAACCACGCTTTGGAGGAACGTACAGTGTAATTTTGACGGTTCTGACCTGCACGATTCCATGGAGACGCGCGTCACGGGCAGCTCAATGGCTACACACCTTTTCCAACAGACCGAGGTCTAGCAGGTCGGTTATAAATATTTTGCCTGCGCGCATGGGTCCGACGGTGTGGGACGAACTTGGACCGACTGTTTGTAGTGAGGAAAGGCTCGGGTGGCGATAGCACGCTACACACCTCCTATGCTGAATAGATCGAATGCAGAGATTACTGCGTGTTCAGTCTGCTGCTTGGCCCCAAGTGACTCGGCCTGGTCGGCGGGGATGACATCTCCGACGTCGGGGTCCTCCTTTCGCTTGAGAGCTACGTTCGACAGGCTGCGCCAAGATGAATTCATCGTGAGGCCGGCCACGCTCTGTTGCGCCTGCGCGAGCCTGGTAGCGACATTCTTCGCTTTCGAATGCCTCCCCGCTGAAGCAGGGGCGCGAAGGGCCAGTGAAACGCAGACCCTAGACGGCGCGCGGGCGACGGTGAGCATGTGTGAGCGAGAATCGAGACGACGAGGAAGCTGAAGACAAGCTGTGTGGACTGGGGACGAGTGGAGGGGCGTAGGGAGGGTGTTCGGGGCGGCGGCGGCGAAACATGAAACTAAAGTAGCGGCCTGAAATGGCAATTGGAGCGTAGTTCCGAGGCACGTGGAGGTGGAGGTGTTGAGATTTCGGAATGCCGCGCTCTGATTGGCGGAGCGGACAGACCGAGACCGTTGCGTGCGGTGCGCCGCACGGGCAGTGCGTCCTGAATCACAACCGCCATGTCGCCAGCTAGCGGCCTTCCGTCCACGCTCACCGTCACCGTCTCCCCTCTCACGGGTAGATCATACCGTGCTGCCTGCGATATCCCCAAGGGTACCTGTGTCCTGGATGTTTCGACGCCGTACGCCGATATGCTCTACAAGAATTTCAGGAAGGAAGTCTGCGCGGAGTGCTGGCGATACGAGCTCGGGCGGACCGACTTCTTGACCTGCCGTGACTTTGTGGAGGCGGGGCTGTGGTTTTGTGATGGGCGGTGTCGCGACATATGGCTAGAGCGGGAGGGAATAGAGACGGTGGCCCTGCTCAGAACCCTCGAGACCGCACGAATACGCAGTGGAAAGGGCAAGGCCAAACAGGAAAACTTTACCACGCCCGAAAAGATCACTGAGGATGCCCTCGCTCGGGCCTGGGAAGAAGTTGCGTCGCAAGAGAAACAGGCAAAGACCCTGGCTAGATGGAAGATGATCAAGCTCGACGACTTCGAGGCAGATCTTGCGCGATATGTTCTTGTAGCTCTCGTCCATTTGTATCGGGAGTTAAAATCGAACGCTACACGGTCGGACAAGGACACTACCTCTGAGCCCGCCGATATCTCTCACTCTTCTGGCACGTTGAACTTCGGTGGGGCCACCTGGCGAGACTTCGCCGCCCTTCAGTCTGGGGAACTGCCGCAAACGAGCATGTTTCCCGGGCTCTTGGAGAACTGGATACGGGTCTACCAGGTCTTGAAGTCGCGCTTTTCGTACAAGGGCCCACGGTCGTCATTAAACACGCACAGCAGCCCGACTGACCAAGCAGCCATAGTGGACCTTTCTGACGTGATCACACCCCAGAACGTCAGGACTGCCCTGGGAGCAGACCTCAGTAACTCGTTCGGCATATGGCAAGTGCCAGTCGCAGCGGAGAGCGAGGGACTCGGATTCGGAACCTACCCCATTCCTTCGATCTTTAATCACCGTAAGTGCTGCCTTCGCCATGAGCGGCATCACGCTTCCCAACGTACACTGTGCTGACCGAGATATCATAGATTGCTCGCCGAATGTTCTGAAGGAACGCATGGGTCGCCGCCTACGCTTCGTGACAACGGAAAAGGCCCGTACAGGCGACGAGCTCTGCATTAGCTATGGACATGTTGATGGCATGAGCCTCGAGGAGCGTAGGAGATACCTCCAAGACGGGTGGTTCTTCCTTTGTCAGTGTAGTCGCTGCATCAACGAGGTTAATTTGCAGACGTCGGGGGACTCGGTCGACGTCGCAGGGCAACAGCACACAGAATAGCACGGATCTGCATGAGTGGATCCGAGATGTCGCGCGCTAGTGGTCTTTCGCTTGACTTGCGATCGTAGCTGTGGTTGGGATCGCGACAAGTGTCGGCCCAGGCCTCGTAAGGGCCGTCAGCGGTATTTGATGGTTCGCGCCCACAGAGGACCGATGAAAGCAGGGCATTTTGATGGCTGGGTTCAACGGCAGATACAAGGTGGATGATACAGATACACTGTCCAAGCTGCCCTGAGCGGTGTGATGCTCGTCAATGTGAGCAATTAGGGATGCTATGTCGAAATGAGTACAGGCTGTTCTGCTAGCCGAGAGGGCTGATTTGCTGATGTTCGTGTGGCAACGAGATCAGAGCGGCTCGGGCTGAGTACGGGGTCGGTCGTGTTGCAACGAGGGTACTGTACTCGGAGCGCACGCAGTAGGCGGTGGTTTCATATTTTCCACGTGGCTCGCGAATTCCCGTCGCGTTTGATACAGCAGAGCTCGAGCAGCTCGTGAGTCCTGTTCAATCCTTCTCCTCTCCTCCGCATGTCCGAGCTCGTCGTCGCCGTCAGTCTCTAACATCCGCTCCTGACGACGCCCACTTCACCGTCAAGACACACCTCCTCTCACGACCCGCACGAACCCATACCTGGATCTCCTTGCGCTCAACTACCTTCATTGGCCACCACCTTTTATTCGTGCACGCCCCAACAATGTCCGCATCCTTTCAGTCTACATCCAGCATGAAGTCCGCCAGCATGCAAGGCACCCCGATGCGCGAGCGAAACCCGACGTCGCGCCCCGACCATGCCACCGGCTCACCCAATGCCCCTCGCGTGGCCCACCATTCATCCAGCTCAAGCTCGGCACCCAATGGTCCTTCTATGACCCCAACAACTGTGCAGACCCTCTTGGCGGCTCACTCCTCCTCTGCGAATCCTGCCATGGCAGCACTCGACTCTGCTGTCTCAGATCGTAATCTCCTGACCGGCCAGAACGCTCAGCTTTGGAAACTCATCGAGAAGCAACGCACCGGATACAACCAAATATTGAAGGAGCTAGAGCGCGTGCGTGGCGAGCGGGATCTCTATCGAAGCCGGCTGCAGCACCTGGGGGAGAACACCGACGCGATGCTGAGGGCGCACAGGGAGAAAGAAAGGCGCGAAGGCAGGGAGGGCAGTCTGCGGTCCGCCGCTTCTCATACCCACATGCGCAACAGCGAGAGCGGTAGTGGAAGTGCTGGTGGACATTCAGACCCGAGAGCTCAGATGCATAGAGCCCATTCCGGCGATATAGGTGCGTTCTCTATTGTCATGCGGATCGGCGCTATGCTGGTATAGCACTGCTCTCTATTTCCTCAAGACCTAACCTTCCGCGCCCAGCTCCTCAGCGACAATCGAACACAGTCAATGGTGCCGATCCTCATGCTCGTCCGCTCACGCGCGAGCGCCAGAACTCGCAGAACAGTCTGAACATGTCGACAGTCCCTTCGCAGATGCCAGCCAATTACCTGTCAGCATCTCAGGCATCATCCTCGACCAACGTCGCGACGTCGCCTTCGGAAACACCATCTGTCGCGTTGCCCTCTGCACAGCTGTCCATGTCAACTGGCTCGGATCCCCGGCGGCCTCAGCCCCTGCCACTAAACGCACGTCCCAGCCCACTTTATGACAGCGAGCCTTCGTCTGTGGCGAGATCGTCAGGCTACCACAGCGATAACTTAAAGACTGCGACCACCACTGCGGGGGGTGGCTGGAACATTCCTCCTTCTGCATACCCTGCGTCATCCCGTCCTGCTCATACACCCATGACAGCCGCTCCAGCGAACGACGACTCTTACTCTTACGATGGCGATGCCTCTTCGGCACATCCTAGTAATCCTAGCAAACCCACCTCACCACGATCGCCGGCCGGTCCTCGAGATGAGCGGCCACAAGTCATCGTGCAATCTGCGTCTAGTTCCCAACATGACGGTACCACCGATCCACAGCCTCCTTCCCGACAGCCCCGTGGTTCTCATGTTTCTTTGCCAGGGGAAACGAAACGTTACTACGCTACGATGAACGAGTCGCCCGGTCCTAGCCCCCACTCGTCTCGTGGCTCCCCTAATATCCGTCCTGGTTCTGCTTCTCCCGACAAAAGTCACGTCGCTATGAACGAGAAGAGAGCTGAATCCCCAATCAAGCAGAACCAAGTTGCCAAGTCTGGGAAAGAGGCAGAGGAGACGAGCGAGCTGTCGGACTCGCGGTCAGGCAGCCGGGCAACGGACAACGGCGAGTTCCTAGATCTGGAAGCGGACGACATTGATAGTCATTATGAGGAGAGCGTGGATGGGGGTGGGCGAGTGTCTGTCGTGGACAGTCTCGCGTCAGAGTACGATGAAAACGAAGAAGACTCGGTCTCCAACCCTGCAAGAAAGAAGCGTGCGACCGCAGACGACTTCCCTCTCCCACCAGGCACGCCGCCGGTCAATCTTTCCGCAGACATGCTCGTTCTACAGCCGAGTCAAGCACAAACATCACCAATAGCGCGCTCCCTACCAGAGACGATGTCGGAACTTCCTGATGGAAGTCGCACGCACCTTCGTCTCAACGGATTGTCCGACGCTTATCCCGCTCCCGCACAGTCTGCGCTTGCCGCTCAGTCATCAATGTCTCAATTACCTCCCCCAAGCCCCTTCAGCGCAGGACCACCCCCGCAGCCTGCGTTCCGTGCACTTCCGCTGCTGCCCGCGGACCTCCCTCGGACGACAATTGCGGTGTCACACTCGACGATACGGCCGAACGATCGTGGCAAGGACGTGCTTTCCTTCGTTATCGCCGTAGACCCTGGCAATGGGAAGCAACCGTGGAGGATCGAGAAGTTGTACAGCGATGTGCTCACGCTCGATTCCCGTGTTCGAGCTGCTGCTGGGAAAAGCCTGGGAAAGAAGCTGGTCGGCTTGCCCGAGGGCCGCTTGTGGAAAGATCACGCTCCCGCAAAGGTCGATCAGCGCAAAGTGAGTTCGCGATTCTCATCTATCCTTGGAGCTGCTGGGCTAAAGCGTCCTTCTCCCGCAGGCTGCACTGGAGCAGTACTTGCGGTCGGTGATAGCGCTTCCCATGAAGAACAAGAATGAGATCATCGCATTCTTGACCTCTGGAATCGCGAGTGAAGCCCAGAGGCCCGTCGCACGTGCTGGGTACAAGGAGGGCTACCTGACGAAAAGAGGCAAGAACTTTGGTGGCTGGAAAACGCGGTATTTCGTGCTTCAGGGGCCTTCGCTTGAATACTACGATGGCGTGAGTTTTCTGTTTTCTACTTCCAGAGCTATCCATGTTGGTCCATGCGCACATCGCTCCCATGAACCGAGCGTGTGGTAGCTCTTTGCACGAATTCCAAGACTAATCACATCGGAATGACGTAGCGCGGCGGGGCGCACCTGGGCTCAATCGTGATCACCGGTGCACAAATAGGACGTCAGCAACGGACGGCCGATAGGAAGGACGCGGATGAAGACAACGAATACCGACATGCGTTCTTGATCATCGAGGCCAAACGTGGTCCTGGCGGCCCTCATCCTAGGCACGTTCTCTGCGCAGAAAGCGACGAAGAGCGCGACAGCTGGGTCGAAATCCTCGTGCGCTACGTAACAGGGCGGTATGAAGACGATCTACCAGGCGCGGCCGACTCGCGTGTAAGCATCAGCTCGGAGGCACCTTCCGACTCACAGGGAACGCCTACGCGGCGTGCGCGGAATATGGAGATTGCCAAGGGCGCAGCGGTACCGATCTCGCAGCTTGCGCCTGACGCAAACAACGCGAAACTCTTCCAGTCTGCACCCGTTCCGGACGATAGCGCCACCAAAACAACAACTCAGACTGTCACTGTCCCCGAACAGCTCTCGAGTTCACTCCCGATATCGTCTCCCCTTGTCGGTGGGGAGGACCCGGACATGCTTCCCGCAGGGGGACAACGTGCGAACTCAGAGATGGGCCACTATTCGGACATGTCGGACCAGCGCACAGTGTCCAAGGCGAGGCTTCCTTTGGCAATGGCACCACCGGAGCAGCGGCGTAAGGAGCGGCGGCGGTCGATGAACCCGCTGAAGACGTCAGCCGCCTCTGAGCGGGCGCCATCGCCCGAGCGGGAGCCTGCCGTGCAGACCCCACGCGTAGATGCAAATGGCAAGGTCAAGATCTCTGGGCCGATGAATGGCACTCCCATACCAGCAGGCTACAAGTTTGGAGGGAAGGATGCGCCGTCGCCGGACGCCTCGTCACCCAACGACCGTAGGGAGAAAGCCAAGTCTAGGTCCTTCTGGGGCTTCGGCCGGATGCAACATGGTGAGTAGCTACGTGTGAACTTACGTGACATTAAGCTGAGTGTGCTACCTGCAGACAAACCAAACATGCCTGTACATGTCCCAAGGGCAGTGTTTGGCGTAAGCCTCGAGGAGTCGCTGGACGTGGCAGAGATTGCAAGCTTGCCCGCGATCGTCTTCCGCTGCATCCAGTATCTGGAGGCAAAGAAAGCCGACCAGGAGGAAGGAATCTACCGTCTCAGCGGAAGCTCAGCTGTCATCAAGGCCCTGAAGGACCGCTTCAACAATGGTGAGTTTCAAACTTTCCTTCGTTGCAGAGTTTGACTGACAGCCATACCGTAGAGGGTGACGTTGATCTCTTGGGCTCAGACGAATTCTGGGACCCGCATGCTATTGCGGGGCTACTCAAGACTTTCCTTCGGGAACTTCCTGCAAGCATCCTCACGCGCGACCTGCACCTGCGATTCTTGTCTGTCATCGGTGAGTGTCCTCATAAACATTGCTCCTGAAGTTTTCCCACCGATCCCCAAAATTCCCAGATTTTGTCGATCCCCAGGAGCGTATCACAGAGCTGTCACAACTTATCGCAGCGCTGCCGATCGCGAACTATAGCCTCCTGCGTGCCCTCACGGCGCACCTCATCCTCATCGTGCAGAACGCGCACGTAAACAAGATGACGATACGCAACGTGGGTATAGTATTCAGCCCGACGCTGGGTATTCCCGCGGGCGTATTCAGCCTCATGCTCGGCGAGTTCAAACGCGTTTTTAATGTCGACGGCGAACTCGACGAGGATGCGCCCGTGGCACAAAATGAAGACCCAGGGCGTGTCGACTTCGGCAGACGTAACAGCAAGCGCTACTCAGACGCCGCGGCAGACCAAATGCTTGGTTTGTCAGGGCGGACACTCACCGGTGCGTAACATCTTATTACTCCCGAGGCCCTATGACGAACGCGGCTTCTGACATCGGATTTCACCTTCTTTGTAGCGGAGGACGCGCAATCGGACGACGGTGAAGGCGAAGAATATTCTGTCCACGACGACAGCAGTACGGAGGGCACCGGCGACCCCGAAAACGAGTCTCTCGCAGAATCTTCGGTGACACACGACTCGGGAACGTCTGCTCCGCCTCAACAAGACAGTTACCTGCACCCTGGAGATCGCGGCAGCGCAGCGCCGTCCACGCCGCGCAACAAGGCGGCGGCAGTCGCGGCAAACCGAGGCCTGAACATTGCGACGAACGACAAGGCGAGCCGAAGACAGAGCCAAGCGACGGGTCTCCCCATCTCACCGCGTCCGTCGCCCCATAGCAGTTTGCACACGCCGCCGCGGCTGCCGGCGTCGCCTGGCGTCGTCCCGTCGTCGCCGCATACACCGAGATAGACCCTATCGGCATTTGTCATGGTCGTGTGCTCGGCATTTCTTTTGAATCATCATGGCTGCTCTCGGCGAGCAGCGCTCGCCATGAGCTGCGGCTTCTAGTTTCACTGTGGCTCCACACTTGCGACGATGTCTCCCTTCCGGCATTATTCACGATATACCGATCGGCGTACTGGCATAGTACTGGTGTACTTGTCCTGACTCGCTCATAGATACCCGTATCAATGTACATGCTATCTTATCATTCTCACGACCTTTCATGGACCATTACTTATCGGTATCTGCTTCGCATACGCACTGTAATATCCCGACGAGTCATGGCCTCATCGACAGAACGGAGGACAGTCCGGATAGGCAAAAAGCAGGCCTTGCCTAGAACTAGTGTTTGCTTGTGGGTCCACATATATATTCGTGTCGCTGTGCGGGAGTCAGGCTAGTCAAAGTCTGGATATTGGTCTCCAAGGCCACCCGACGATGGACAAATGGCGGGTAAAGGGTCAGACAGACCACGCCTGCCATTCTGGGAAAGGGCGCGCTGCGCGTGATGGGGTTGATTGGGCGCCAGGAACCAGTTGCTACTGTCCGCTTCGAGATGTTGGTGCTCTTGGCCAATGCGCACGACCGCCAGCTGCCTCTGCCCCCGCACACGACACACATAGCAAAAGCGAGATGGGCTTCAGGCAAGCTGCCGTCCTTTCCTCTGTTTGTTTCTTTCTCGGTGAGTCCGCCGTCTCTGGCCAGGGGGCAATGGGGCTCAAGGCGGACAGGTGTCTTGTTCATATGCATGAACGTCGACTATCGTGTACTCTTCACGCCGTTGACGGAAGACGTCGTCAGAGATGGACTTGAGTTCTACACGACGTTCTTCCACTCGCCTCCAGCCATCAAGGTACGCTTCATACCCATTCGTGTCACCTCGCAGCTCACAGCTTTTTATCTCCCTGCTATAGGCTCTCATGCATGCAATTATGGGTGTTGGAATAATAGGTCTCGTCGGGAAACTTGTCAGAATGGACGAGGGTGCAAAATGGTTTGACGGGTCCTCACTCGGTACGTCGCTCCGCTGGCCGTGCCCAATTCTTGCCGCTGACGCAAACCGGGTATTGGACGGTACCATCTTCCCACAGCGGCGTATATATTTGCGCTGTCCGTCTATCTTTCGGTGGGCCTGCCTGCGTCGAGGACAATCGCGACCCCAGTCGAGGGCGTGGACACGCGCGAAGACCAAATTGAGGCCCTTCGCCTGCTCTCGGCGGGGAATACGATCGTCATCGCTCTCCTTGGCGGAGTGCTTTTCCTTCAGGTGTGTAGTTCCCCTTACGCAAAGCGTGACAGTGCGCTCTACGTACGTGTGCTGACCGATATCTTTACACTCGCCCGGGTGCGTGATCGGACGCTTTTTTACAGGCTGGGGAGGAGTATGCACGGCGTACCGAGGCCAAGGAGCTGGCTAGGCTCGCAGAGCTAGACAAGAAGGATAGGTCTGCGACGGCGACGTCGGCGGCAGGCGAGAACAAGAAAGACCAATAAAGACCGGCAGCTTGCCAGTAGGTGGTCTCATTGGGTAGTTTCATGCTCTTATTTGTGTGGTGCTTCGTTACTTTTCACGAATGTTACGACGATGTCTCAGTACGTTACGGGGGAGAATGTGCCATGGCCCATAAGCTTTCCATCTTACGTTGTCAGAAAGGGACTGTCAGAAACGTTGGCTTGCCCCGGGAGAGGAGAGCACAGGCCGAGTGCAACGTGAGAACGCTTTACTTGTTCTGGACGAGACGCGTCCACTGCCCACCAGCTGCTGCTCACCACCGCCGTCTCGTCGGCCGCTACGCTCTTTTTCTGGACGGTGCTGCTCCCACCGACGTGAGTTTCGAGGTTTCGCCGATCCTAGAATGCCTGGAGATGCTCGTGACGTGGTATCGACCCTGCTCAGCTGGTGCACCCAGCACGACATATGGATCGACCACAGGCTGTCTGTCGTCCCAGACACTGACCATGGCGGCTTGCGTGTGTTCAATGACTCGACAATGCCTATAGACAGCCATACGACCTGTGAGTCGCGTCCCTGCCCAAGGGCCGTCTGCCCCTGTCACGCTCACTTCTATCTTCGCATTCCCTATCTCGCCACCG
>NW_006767638.1:89725-102182 GCF_000300595.1 Phanerochaete carnosa HHB-10118-sp | reverse complement strand
GGACAAGAAGGATAGGTCTGCGACGACGACGTCGGCGGCAGGCGAGAACAAGAAAGACCAATAAAGACCGGCAGCTTGCCAGTAGGTGGTCTCATTGGGTAGTTTCATGCTCTTATTTGTGTGGTGCTTCGTTACTTTTCACGAATGTTACGACGATGTCTCAGTACGTTACGGGGGAGAATGTGCCATGGCCCATAAGCTTTCCATCTTACGTTGTCAGAAAGGGACTGTCAGAAACGTTGGCTTGCCTCGGGAAGGGAGAGCAAAGGCCGAGTGCAACGTGAGAACGCTTTACTTGTTCTGGACGAGACGCGTCCACTGCCCACCAGCTGCTGCTCACCACCGCCGTCTCGTCGGCCGCTACGCTCTTTTTCTGGACGGTGCTGCTCCCGCCGACGTGAGTTTCGAGGTTTCGCCGATCCTAGAATGCCTGGAGATGCTCGTGACGTGGTATCGACCCTGCTCAGCTGGTGCTCCCAGCACGACATATGGATCGACCACAGGCTGTCTGTCGTCCCAGACACTGACCATGGCGGCTTGCGTGTGTTCAATGACTCGACAATGCCTATAGACAGCCATACGACCTGTGAGTCGCGTCCCTGCCCAAGGGCCGTCTGCCCCTGTCACGCTCACTTCTATCTTCGCATTCCCTTATTCTCGCCAACCATCGGACATTCGCGCGCCGTCCCGGGTGCTGTTGCGTCGATGCTATACTGTTCAGTGGTCACCATACCGAAGGCCACTGTGCTCTCGGCTCGGTCCTGTGCGCTTGCAGACGCCATCCCCATCGTTCCATATGGTCATGCTGCCCGGCTAGCATTGTCGCTGGCACTCTATGGCGAGCAGTAAGTATTTTCCGTCAGTCCATAAGAAGGGTGCATAGTGACCGCGCAGGCGCACCTGATGTGCGCTTGCCAGGCTCTTAGAAAAACGCTCGAGGTGGTACGGCTATCTTCAGTCGCTCCCACAGCACACGGTGCCCATCGCGTTGTTGTGGGGGATAGACGAAGTGTGGACCGATCAGGGGCAAGAAGCACTTGACGATGCCTGCCGAGCTGCAGCCCTGACCGCCGGCACGGAGATCGAAAGGGACATGTTGGGAGAAGAAGGGAGCGGCATCGTGGTGCGTTTTCGTCTCTGGGCGCAGGCTTCGCTTGTTCTCAGGTTGTGTATGGTAGTGCACCGCTACCGCATTGGGTTCGTCGGGGCGAGTTGCAGTATTTGGAGCACCTTGTACTGCGGACCTCGTCCTGATTCGCGTCAGAGCAACGAATTTCTGATTTCGTAATCCGTTCTATGCTGGCGTGCACTCACCAGGAGCTTTCCCTGCACCTTAGGACGAAATGCGGCAATATTACACTGACACAGTCGTGCCGGTGCTGTCTAGGCCAGGCTGGACATCAATTTTCGCCGCCCCGCCCGCCCTGTCGTTCGCGGGCTTTCTACATTCGTATTCTCTTGTCTCCTCGCGGTCGTTCCTTGTGGATGCATACCACACACTTGCCATGGTGCCCATCGCCGACGCGTGAGTGTTTCCCTTGAGCCCTGCTTCGTTTTACAAATCACGCCGCGGATATTGGATTCGAGGGAAGATGTTGAGTCGTTCTCGACGTCGCAGGGGCTTCTTTGCATACGGATATATGGTTACCTGGATATCCGGTATCAACGCCCATGGAGAACCCTTGTCGGAGATCCTCAACGTATCTCTATTGTATCCCGCAAATTCCAGCTGTTTCCCCGACGCTTCATCTCGCTCTGCTTCCCATACCCACTTACAGCATCACCATGGCTTGATCTGACATCGGCTCTTTGTCTCCTCATCTGTCAGGTTCAACCATACAGTTGAAAATCACATCCACCTCGAGGTGCGTAGCTTAATTGCTTGGGGTCCTTCTCCCGCCCCGCCGGTAACAGTCGCTGATGGCCTTCTGCTCCTACTCAACGTACCCTCGCCGGACAACCGCTACAATGATGAAAATTCTCTGTCACAAATTGGCTGTTCGCCCGACTCCACCCAATTCGCCCGCCGTTTCTCCGAATAATCCTCCTGGGCAATGACAACGTGGTCGTCGTCCTGCGGCGGGCGTGACAACAGAGCGAGTTCGACGTATGCGTCAGCTGTGGTTCGCTCGCTCAGTGTCCTCACGATCTGGAGGAAGACAACGAGAACGTGCCAATAGGGAAGAAGGACCCAAGCAATGCTCCATCAACTCGATATCTTGACGCCGGGCCCAGAACACAGTGGCGGAGGACCGCACAGGCCAACGCATGCCCCACTGCCGCAGCCGAGCCTGTTTTGAGGTTCGCACACCCGAACGACGACATCATTTTGCCGACACGGACGACCGAAGAAGCGGACACGTGCGACATGGTCTCAAACCGCCTCATCCCGGCGGGGGAAGAGGTGTTCAACACGTACGGCGAACAACTCACAAACGCGCAGCTGCTTGCACGGTACGGCTTCGCATTGGACGGGAATGAGAACGACATTGTCGGCTTCGAATGGGCGGACATGCAATCTGCTTTTGGGGCAGCGACTGAGCGTCTCGTCCTGGACCAGGCTACTCTGCTTCGCAACTACCAACGAGCCCTCGCGATATTCCCAAAACGCGAACGGTGGGGGGCTTCGAACCTCGTGTATCAGCCTGATAATGGGTCATCAGCGATATCAACACCCGATCCTGTCGATGGCGGTCTCGGACGGCACCATGAACACGATTGTGCCACGGTGCCCATGGCCATTAACAGCGACGCCAAAATCTCGCAAGGGCTATGGTTCTACTGCTCCATGCTCGCCGTCGTGGACGCGCGGCGTGCGCAGGGTCAAGAAACCGACCCATGCGAGGTGGCGGCGGTGGCTGAACGGCTCGCACGCAGCCAGCTCCTTTTCGAAGCGCGCCCGGATAGTGCAAGCTGGGCTTCTTCCGATGCAGATACGTATGACGATGAGGAGCGTGGAGATCCATCGCGCTATGAAGGCACGGAAGAGTTGGACAGGGTATGTTTCGCTCACTGTTTGGCTGGTTTTCATTTTCGCCTTGTGCTTCTAGCCTGTGTATGGCGCATGATATCATGCTGCGCCTTCGCCTTCTACGTCTCAGTCTAACAAACCTTGTGCTGCACGTCTTGGCTTTCTGACTGGTAGTGCGGCGCTGGAAAAACCTTCCATGCACCCTTCCATGTCGAGCGATCGGCGACTACATACTGGTCTATGTTCACGGGAAGTCTGTTGCACTTCGGACATCTGCGCACTCTAGGGGCTACTCGCTCTTTCTGTGTACTCCAATGCGTCGCATAGAACTTCACATGTGCACGAGCGTATCCACTGCATTCTATGCATACATTCGGCGCCCGCGAAGTGCGTTCCAGATACACATGCCACGCTCGTCTCCCCGCAATGACACGCATCCTGACCGTGATTCGTCAGCCCAAGTCTGTTGCCTATTCTTTTCTACGATCGACTGTCGAGGTCTTTCCCTTGGTTCCCAGAGTTATCCGGTCTCTGATGTACTGATTGCGGGTTGTGACAGGACACGCGGGCGCTGAATACGCTCGCTCGCATGGTAGCGTGGATATGCACCCAGTCCGCACGGGCTAGACGGTTGGGATGCCGTACGCCCGCGGCGAGCGCCCTCAGCACGCCGGAGCTGGTTACCCAGCTGGATGTGAGTGTTCTTCCCACCATCTTGTCTCGCCATCATATCCTCTTTTTCATTTCCTCATTCTTGCTTTTCCTTCGCGTGATTTTACCTTTCCGTGTCACGCAGCATGCGCAGGGACCCCATCTTTTTTTTCTTGCACGGCTTTTCTGGATATCTGCGGTGTTGCTGCTGTAGCCCCCTATGGCCGAGCGTCTGTGAGACCCTGACGTCGCTTCGCATGATGCAATCCGTCCTGAGCACAGCGTTCGCCCGCGAGCCTGTGTTGCGTCAGCCCTGTTCGCAGATGTGCGAGCACTTGCGCGGGGGACTACCATCATCAGGCTGACTCCCGTCGCATACCAGGCTGCGAACGGAGCCTGTGCAACTCTCATACGCGGCCCACAGTCGAGGTGCGATGCTCCGGCGTCTATAAGCCGTGCGTGGGTACGTTTTCGATAGAGGAGGCCTGGAACGCACCTGGCCAGGGCCTGTTCTAAACATCTCCGTAGCTTCCGTCCGCGCCCTCGTTCTTTATGGTTCAATGTGCTATTTGTGCGTGCGTTGTTGCCAGATATGTGGCGACCTGATTCGCACCGAGCAGGCGTGCGAGTGCGGGGGTGCCGTAACGACTGTCGTGACGGCACCCGAAGCCTGTCCTCCAAGGCGTATGAGGGGGTCACGCGCGATGGCCATCGCTCGCTAGCCAAGTCGCTGGATGCATCGACCCCCACAGACCCGGCGCGCCCTCTCCGCCTGACGACATCGCTCCCCGCATCGATGGGTCGCAGACAGGCATGGGTCGAATAGCCTTTGCGCCTTCACGATCGCCATTACGTTCGCGCTCAGGGCCCTCGCACGGTGCCTTGCGATGCAGCCAGCTTGCACAGCGAGCCCGCACAACCCTCTCAAGCCCAACACTCGCGTCGCTGCTGGGCCCTGCGCAGAGCGCGGCTGGCCTGGGCTCGTGCAGGGGCTCGGTATGCGCCTCTTTCGCACCGCACCGCGTTATTTCAACGTCCTCGAGACGTCGTATGCTCAAACTCCTTCATCTGACAATTTTGTCTGAATTTTCCAATTTCGTTCGCATTTCATTTGCGCTGCTCTTTCAATTTTGCTCTCAATTTTGTTATTCGGTCTCGCATTCCCGCGTGATAGCTCAGGGCTGTCAGGGTGCTTGGAAGATGCCGCAATGTACCCTGACGGGAAGGTTCGCGCTGCGCTGGTCTCAACTGGGTTTGTCACGCTTCTGGGCGGTGTGTCCCTTGTCAGGTTTCTAGTGCCTTCCCCTGGGTTATCACGCTGTGTTTCCCCTAGGCTATCTCGCAGGACAGGACACGCTTCCGCCGTGTCGGGTCACGCTGGACATAACCCCTCTCACCGAACCTTGTTTTCGTCGTCTGTCGCTCGCTGTGCGCTGTCCGCGATCGGTCCCATGTCGCTGGCCTTCCTGGCTCGAGCGAGGTAGCCGCCACAGACTGGGCCTAGGCCCGGCCGCCACCGGGTATCGTCGCGACGGATTTTTTTCTGTGGACGACGGACGGGGTCTGGGTGCGAAGCCAGAGGGCGGGGAAAGATCCGCAGTCAAACGACGACCGTGTTGCATTGACTCGGTGAATTGTTCTGGCACGTTTCTGTCTTATCCATGCGCGGCGTCGGCTGGTGGTGTGCTGGCAACAGGGCACCTGCAGACTCCTTTGGCTATCGATCTGCGTGCGAGGCTGGACCGTCGAAAACGCGCATAGCGGGGGCCTGTGCCGGGCGATCGAAAATGCAATCTTTTCTGTCAGACTTGGATTGAATGTGCACGTTCATATATCTGTCCTTCCTTCTCGCGCTGTGGGCCCGGCTGCATTCGACGATCCAGCCTGGCAGACTTTCCACGAAGGGAAGTAATGCACGGTCTCGACCGCCTGGCGCCTGTCACATCACGCGTCTGCGTGCCACTCGTCCGGTTCGTGCGCACTCGCTGGCCCGCAAGCGGAGCCCTCTCGGGTCGCGCCCGCAGCTGCGCGGAGTCACCCACCGCTCCTGTCACTTGCACGGTCCGTTGTGGCGCAGGGCGGGCCTAGACGCGTGCGGAGCAGCTCCAGGGTCCTCCCGCGACGCTCGCGCGCGCCCGGCGATTCATTTGGCGGCTTCCAAGCGTCCTGCCGGGCGATGCCCTCTCTGGTGTCGCGATTTCTACTCTCCGTGTATCGTCTTGTCCGTATGCCTGTCTGTCCATATGCTCGAGTGCGCGTCGCATCACGGGAAACGCGTTACGTGTCGCGATGCACGACGTCGCTTAGCCGTGTCCGTGGCTTTTCTGATTCATTTCGTGCCTCTGCCTCTGGCCTCTAGCCACGCTTTGCTGCTGACGTTTCCCAGACGTTGTGGTATTCCATGGTCCGTTGACGACAACACCCGGAGCGCAGCGTGGCTCGTATTCGTTTTCCACCGTCTGCACCGCTGATGTCACCCTTTTTCTGCGCTTTAATTTCTCTCTCTCTCCTATTGTCCATTGTCCATTGTGCTCTCGGTGCCGAGGTCTCGGGATGCGGTGCTCGCTTGGACGACGTGATGACGGGTAGTGACGACGGTTTCCGATTCATGTCCTTGCCCTCCGTGATGATGCCCCAGAGCGGGCGGGGGCAGAACCGCGATTCGACGCGCGCAGGGAGTTCGGGGCACCATGTGGGTCATGCGGGAAACGGTCGCTGGAATACTGCGGGCTCTGCGAGACCCAAGGTGCGCGTGCGGGGTGCGAGAAAGGGCAGGGACCCGATGCGCTTTGGTTCCGCGCACCGGCGCGACGGCGCACATGAGGGTTTCTCCCTCTCGAGCGGCGGCTTGGCCAGGTGTTTGTGGGTCTCCCGCTTTGCGCTTTGTTGCTGCGCACCCCTCTTTTGCTTTTTATTCCTTCCGTTCTTTCGTGTCGGGTACGCGTTGTGCTGATGGGGACCTCTCCTGCCTAGGATTTGCCCGAGGGCTACACCAAAACCCGGCTCGCACTCACGCAGGTGCTCACAGAGCGCAGCATCCTCGAGAGCTGCGCCGCGCTGTGGGAGGAATTCGCCGCGTCGCTCCCTCAAAGCCCACGGCCGGGTGCCGTTGGGACGGCAGGCGCTCCAGCGACGGCGAAGAAACGCAGGCGGTCGGATGACGACGAACCCAAGCGGAGACCAGGAGGCCTAGAACTCTTGGTGGAGTACGCTAGTGAGGACGACGACTAGCTGCGCCATATAGCACAGTGCGCCGGATGCAGAAACGTAAACCTGATGTGGAACAGTACTGCATTAGATCGAGGAAAGGACAATATTGGATATCTGGCGCATTAGACTACACTAGCCTGTCGAACGCCACTGTCACTGCCAGGCTTCCGGTCTGTTGGGCATTCGCTGGGATAAGCCAGCAAGTCGCCGTCTGGCCTGTCGTATTATCAGCAACGTTCTCACGAAGATACAGCGAGATCCAAAGCGTGCAGGAAGGGCGCAAGCTCCTGTTCTCACGAAGATACACCCAGCGGTCAAACTCTAGCCGTGGGGCGGCCAATCGGGGGAGTCCAGCACGGTTGGCCATCGCCGAAACGCATGCCTCGGAGTGCTGTGCTGACTGGAAGGCCAATAGAGATTGTCCAGGGCGGGAAACATGGGATGCTGCGGGGGGAGTAAGCTTTCTGAGGTGCACGTGCGATGCGAGAAAGAGAGAGAGAGAGAGAGAGGGGAAGAAGAAGGGGTGCAGGCCTGAGGGGCCTCCCCCTGGCAGGAGAAAAAGATGGAAGCGCGACGGTTGTCTGTGGGACAGGCTGAAAGGGTCGTGAGCCTGGGAAAGACGGACGAGCGAAGGCGACGCGTCCACGCACGCACGGGGGCAGCTGTGCTGGCCACGCAGGGGTGGCCCGATGCGTTGCGGGTGTCGTTCGCGAAGCTGGTCGAGGGCTGGGAATGGCGAAGGCGAGCGATGCCGGCACTCGCGTCCTTCCGACCCGCTCCTCGCTCATTGCTACTCGTCCTGCGCCTTCGGAGGGGGAGGCGTTTGTGCGGTACGGCCCGCCGTGTGGTTAGACGTTGAGCTTCCGTGCAGCCCGTCGCTGTTGGGTTCTTGCAGAGGATCTGAGCTAGGGTCGTGCAAGCGCGGGAGCTCTGGTTCCGAGTGCTGGCTTCGACATGGATCAGAATCAACATAAAGTGCTGACAGAGAGCGATACAAACAGGTGTTGTGACGGATCGTGGGCAGGAGATGTGCCAGGCGAGGGCCGGGGGCGAAGGATGCGTCGGTGGAAGCCCGCTGGTGCAGCGAACGCGGGGAGTACGGCGGAGAGGATTGCTGATTTGCATAAGGAGACAGTGGGGAAGGGAGGATCGGCGTGGAGGAGCCCAGGAGAAGGCGAGTGGTGTGGCGAGAGCGGGACGGAGGGCGCAGGGCGGGGAGAGAAGCGAGGAGACCAGGTCGCGGGGGTCGGACCGGGCATGTGCACGGAGGGTCGGAGAGCGATAGAGGGTAAGAGGGCGGGGCGAGAAGCTGCACTCTCGCTGTCCCGGTTTCATTACACGTCTTTTCGGTACACAGTCCCATCAGATGTGTGTCCTGTGGGAGCACATCCTGGTGGCGCGCACGAGGCCTGAGAGTCGCGAGCCGGCGGTATCGCCAGCACCGGCGGCGTTGCTTCTCCCGTCCGAGGGTGCTCGACAGGACGCACGGCGGCGCATCCCTCTTTGGCATCCGTCGGTCGCTGGCGGTGACTCGCGCTGACGTGGCGGGGCGCCGAGCCCAGGCCAGCCAGCCAAGGATGCAGCATCCCGCTTTCGGGGCATCACATCGCGAATCGAGCGTGGACCGCACCCAGCCAGGGTTCGTGACAGATGTGTGACACAGCCGTGACAAGGGGAAAGCGTGAGATCGGCGGTGGATCTGAATTGTTTTCTGTGGGAACAGTCATACTGGCCCAAAACGGAAGGAGGACCCGAGATAACGGTAGATGTGGTCCACCGGGCAAATGATATAACGACCTCGTTGGCCGTCCCTTGCATGCTGCTTGCACTGCAGTCCACTCTCCCCTCAACATGATGAACGGCGTCGACACAGAATGGTGCCTCCGCTGCGGCGACTCTCGTCCTCAGGTGCGTCCCCGTCCTCTCTCTCGTTCCCGCCCCTGCTCACCTCCTTCCCACAGGAAGGCGACCAGTTCTGCTCGGACGCCTGTCGCGACCTCCACCGCGCCGACAAGCTCCCGCTTGTCATCCCGTCCCGCCCTTCGTCCCCCGCCCTCTCCGACCCCTCCGACCCTGGTTTTCCCCTTCCATCCCCATTCAGAAGATGATCCCCATCCCGACATCACCCATGCCGAAGACTGGGTCGGCAAAGGCGCCGACGGCGTCGCTGCATGGGCGGCCTCTATACCACTAGGCGCCCCTCCATCCTCCTCATCTTCCAAGCCTTCGTCCTCATACAAGACGTCCCCGCAACTCATACGGCCACGCGCAAGCACCAGCAGCGCCGCTTCGAGCAGCTCAGACCGCCCACGGCGCTCCCGCTCCAAGAGCCACCCACACCCGATACCATCCTCGGCAACGCTTCGCCCTTCACTGCCGTTCAGCGTGAGCACCCGCAAGCCTGCGCCCCCACGGCTTTTTCTCTACAGCACTTCTCCATCACAGCACCAACGTCCCCCCAGCCCAAGCCGTGAGAGCAGCGTCTGCTCACCATACACCGCAACCTGCACTGCGCTCCCTCACGCATCATCATCTGCGTATGACGAGTCGCCAGCCCTCTCACCTGTGCAGCCCATCCTCAACCCCCGCATCTCGCTCCCAAGCCTCACCACCCAGAGCGCGACCGCTAGCCTCAGCAGCCTAGCTACCCCACACACCGCCTCCCGTCCGCCGTCCCGCCCTCAATCTCGTCCGTCCTCGCGCCCGAACAGCCTGCACCCGGCACAGTTCCGGAACTCGCAGCACCTCAACTCGTGCCCGGGGTCTGCTGCCGTGAGCATCGCGGGCGACGTCGAGGAGGAGGACGAGGAGGAGAAGACACCCGAGAGCCGTCCGGCGAAGAAGAGCTGGGTGCACGCGGCCGTCAAGACCTTTAGCACCCGCGTGAGTGAGTGGGCGGGCAGCGCACGGCACCCGCCGTACGCGTACGGACACGTCCTGCCGCCGCAGGGCGTCCACACGCACTCGCTCAGCCGCCAATGCTCGCTCTCTCGTGCGTGTCGCGAGACGGACGAGCTGGTGGCATCCTCCAGTGCCGGGCCATCGCGCGAGCCATCACGACCGCCCAGCCCGAAGCCCAGCGTGCCGATCCCGCGGGTGGGGGTCCCCAGCCAGGGAGGCTTCCGGCCGCGAACGCACCGTGCGTCACCGCAGCCGTTGTTCCCGATGCAGGACGGGCTCGCGCGCCCCGGCGCCGAGTTCTTCGTGCAGGAAGAGCTGAACAGGCAGCGGCAGGCGGAGAAGAGCAGCAAGGCAGCCCCCGCGGGGAAGCGGGAGAAGGAGCGGGTGGTGCGTCTCGGACGCGGCCTTGCGCCGTCGTCGCGCGTGCAGAGCCGGGTCGACCTCTCGTCGATGTGGCGTCAGCCGCCGGGGCGGAAGAGGACGACGGCGACGTACATCCACGAAGACGAGCTGCACGTGTTCGACGAGGAATCGGAGAAGGAGAAAGAGGCGTTCCAGGCTAGGGGTCGGCGCGCGGAGCGGCAGGAGAGGACCTTCGCGATCATGCAGGGGCTGGGAGGCGTCGTGCAATAGTGAACACCTCCCGTCGACGATCTCTGCCTCTGCCTCAGCCCTTCATCGCACTCATCATCAGACCCTCTTGTGACCATCTCCAGCAAGTCCCGCGTCGCCTGGACGCCCATCAAAACACCCCTACGGACTCTGGATTGTTGTACTTTTAAAAACTTTTGCTCCATCTCTTCCTTTTTCGCATCCGTTTTCCCCTTGGATCCACTGCTATGATCAGCAACCACCGCTCACGCGAAAACCTGCGCTCTGGCCGACATTTTTTTCTGGCCGGCGCGGACTCTCCTGCTTGTGCTTTTGAAGGCCGGCCCCCCACACTGATTGGCCGCTCGACGCTCGTTTCCGCCGCTCACTTTTCGTCTCTCTCTGCTCAGCAACTCATCATCGCCATCGTCAAGCACGCAATATTGATATATATATACGCATACAATCACATATACCGTCGTCATCTTTTGCACTGCTAGTGCGCCCTCGCCCACCTTCACTGCCTTTTGATATTCCTTTGTGTATGGCTTCAGTGTTTTTTTATCCAGCAAGTTTTTCCTTTACATGCATGCATCGCACTCATCTCGTAGCACGGCTCTATAGAGGTTCTCCCGCTTTTATTTGTTTTTTTTCATCCTGCTCTTTGCACTCGGTGTCGCACACGTTGTGGATGTAGCCATGATATGACGTCTGGTTTGTGTCTTGGTATACCAATAGAGGAATTGCAACAGCTCGATCGAGAGGACGCGATGAATGAGCGAGTTGAGCATTGATAGCAGGACGCGTCAGGCAGGTGCGATCGGGAGGCCTGACGTGCATCTGTTCATGTACATGTTCCCGGTCGACTGTCTCGCTCACCGAGCCCCTTGTCTGGCAGAGCGTATGCTGCTCGTGGATTTAATTAAGCTGTCAGCTTCGAGGCCGGGTATGGTCTGCGATGTTTTCGCAGGCAGGGTCATGTTTCGATGCATGCATGCACGCATGGACCGTGCGCGGCTTTGCACCCGGGGCTCAGCTGCGCATATCGCTCGTCTTCTCGTGCAAACTCTCTCCCTCCTGGTTCGACCATGTTCGACGCCCTTCGGACGGCCACGCCAGCCTTCTAGCCTCGCCATGGATTCTCCCGAACGCCGGTCGCCCTCGACGTCACCGCTCGGGCCACGCGACCCAGCGACCGGCCAGCCCCGCGCGCAGCTGCTCCGGCCATCTGCATCTGCAACGCCATGTGGTCCGCATCCGCGTACCCTCCCACTCTTAGCGTGCACAGAAAAGAGTCTTGTTCCAGACGGGGCAGCTCTGCCCGAATGCGGACAGGCGCTGCGCATCCACGGCGCAAGGGGAGTCTTTGCCGCGCGCTGCAGGCCGGGAGGCAACGCCCACGCAGCACCACCGGCGGGCCCAGAAGCGCGTCGTCGGGGATCCGCGCCGGGAACGGACGACGCTCCTGCCAGAAGCGGCCGCGCTGCACACACCGTCGCCGTATGCGCTGATGTTGCGCGAATGCAGAGATGTGCACGCCAGCCAAGTCTCCGTCGTGGCGCTCGCGTCGGATGCAGAGGCACCGCTGCTCGCCTCCGGAGCCACGTCGTCGGGGACGGTGCAGTGCGCGCGCGCGCGCACACAACCCCGATGCGTGCCGCTCGGACATGCATGCTGAGCACGGATCGACGTGATCTGCCCCTTGATGCTTCTCCCTCCTTTCATTATGCAGGACTGCCAGTGCCCGCCTCGGTGCGCCCAGGTACCCATCTGCGGCGTGCAAGTACTCTGCCCACCGCGTCCCGAGGCCATCTGCATTTGATGTCGACCAGCCCGTGGTCGGAGCACGCCAAACAGCACGTTCACGGCAGAAGCACGCGTCCTTGCGCGATCGGGCGCGCGCGACGCCGTCCAGGACGATGCGCGGCGGCTCAACCGTTCATCCGCTGCTCGCCTCGAGAGACCCAGGACGCCCAACTCTATCATCTTCAATGCCGTCCGGGCAGTGTTCTAGCTTCCTGGGCCACGATAACGCGCTGTTCTAGCCTGCGGGCCTTCTGACAGCCTCCTATCGCTGTCTGCCTCCGGGCCTTCTCTCTTTTTGCTGCGAGTTCCAGTGGAAGCATCTCTCAT
>NW_006767638.1:64532-89202 GCF_000300595.1 Phanerochaete carnosa HHB-10118-sp | reverse complement strand
CAGGACTGCCAGTGCCCGCCTCGGTGCGCCCCAGGTACCCATCTGCGGCGTGCAAGTACTCTGCCCACCGCGTCCCGAGGCCATCTGCATTTGATGTCGACCAGCCCGTGGTCGGAGCACGCCAAACAGCACGTTCACGGCAGAAGCACGCGTCCTTGCGCGATCGGGCGCGCGCGACGCCGTCCAGGACGATGCGCGGCGGCTCAACCGTTCGTCCGCTGCTCGCCTCGAGAGACCCAGGACGCCCAACTCTATCATCTTCAATGCCGTCCGGGCAGTGTTCTAGCTTCCTGGGCCACGATAACGCGCTGTTCTAGCCTGCGGGCCTTCTGACAGCCTCCTATCGCTGTCTGCCTCCGGGCCTTCTCTCTTTTTGCTGCGAGATCCAGTGGAAGCATCTTCAGCTTGCTGCCATTCCGTGCCTCCTGCCAAGCATTTTCACTCGAGCAAACGGCCTGCCAAGGCGTTCCAGCACACTCTTCCACCCAGCTCGTCCCGCACGCCCGCATGTGCAAAGCGCGTGACCCGCGCTAACCGCCCCCCATGGCCCAATATCAACCCACTACAAATCACCCTCAGCTGCCGTTTCGCGCAGGCTGATCGACGGCGAGGCTATTCCTTTTCAATTGTCTATTTTTCTCTCTTCACCTCGTGCGTCTTTCTGCCACCGGTCGGCCGGGGCTGTCACAGATCGGAAGTGCGCTAGGCCATGTACGGGATAAGCTGGGGGGTTGCCATATAGAAGAAGACACGGCGGAGGCGATAGGTCGGGCGGCATGGCGCGGCGGAAACGGCTCAGGGTCGTAGCCTTTCTGCGCCGATCGTGTTCGCTGTGCGTGCGTGCCTGTGATCACAGCACTTCTCTCTGCGCTGTCTTTCCTTAATGTTGGTGGCCGGGCGCATCGCAGGTTCTGTCGCTCTCCGAGCGGGCGTCGCGATATGGCGCGCGCGGTGGGACCATTCCGGCGTCCGGGAGCTGTCTGCAGCCGAGGTCCGAACTGTAACTGGAGAACAAGAGTACCTAGTCGCAACGCGAGCTGGTGGGTTGCATGGTTTGTGGAGGCGATGGCGGCTGGCAGTGGTTGCGAGGGTCCGTCCTCCTGATACGCAGTCTTTCTCGACAGGAGCCTTCTGGCCCAGTCGTTTTTCTCTCTCACATTTTTCGTTTTCCGGCCCTCTCGTCATTTCTGGGCAGGCCCCACTCACCCGCGCAGCCGACATCACCGCGCCCGCCATCAGCTGGGCCAGCGAGCTCCCACGCGGACCCGAAAGCGGCTAGGCCACCGCGACTCTAAACACCTTCCTTTCCTGGCGCGAGCGAGATCGCCCATCTCGTGCCATAAAAACGAGACGCGCGTGGAGCGCGCGTTGCGCGCTGTTGGCGCTGGCGTGACAACGCAGGTGCGCGTGACAAAATCGTGCTCCTGCGATCTGGCGGGCGCCTGCTCCTCGGACGGACGCAAACATGATTAAACTCCAAGATATTCTCTGATGATCGCTGCGCGCGACGGAACTAGAATGAGAGGGGGCTGCATGAGCCGTCGGACGTTGGGGATGCGTTGTGCTCGGAGAAGACTGCATGTATTTGTAGTAGGAATATGTCACGAGAGCGGGATGTTGCCCGTGCACGATCGCAAGGATGAGCGAGGCTTGGGCCGCAAGACTTCATTTTCCGTTCTTCGCCCATGGGGAAACCACGCGACGGACAGGCCTCCCCGCGCCTGCGCTGTGGCCCTTGGAGGGAAATTTTCACGGCAATTCCGTGCTTGGAGTCGACGCTGAGACTTGGCGGGGCGCGCGCCAGCGCGCCGAGGTGCTGGGCGTGTTGCAGTGGGCGTCAGAGGCATAATGGACCTTTGATCTCTTGCGGAGGCCATGTCTCGTCTCGAGCGCGTCGTGCCCCGGATTGCTAAACCAGAATTTTTCGGAGGTGTGTTTCGAGTGTCGCTTGAAGACTAGCCGCTGGGCACGAAATTCCATGATATTCATGTGCCGACCGTTGGTCATCTCTACCGAGCGGCCTGTGAGACAGAACGTCAGGGTGGATGTCGTGACAAACCTCGCAAGACACACGCTTGCCGAGGGCCAGACAGCCTTTTTCTGTGCACAGGCAGGGTCGCGCAGACTGCTGCTCCCCTCCGTGCCAGTGCGGATGACGCACGGGATGGGTCCGGTCGGAAACTCGACCTCGTGATGCGCCTTTACACGATCCCGACGGTTACCAAGACGTTCGCCCGGATCTCGATCCACTTAATCCCAGTAGGCTGCAGCGGGTCTTATTAAACTGTATCGCGTGCCGGACGCACTAGTGCGTATCGCACGCCCGACATCTTGGTGCTGGATCTTCGTCCATAATTGCGCCGCGGAAGCGCGTCTCGACTCGTTAGACTCGCTAGCGTGACGGGTCTTGATGTCGAACACTCCCGCCAAGGCCTTGTCGTGCCGCTTCGCGTTGACGAGGGCTGTGTCGCTCTTGCCTAGGCCTGTCTGCTGCTGGTGGCCAAACAGTGAGAATGAAGTATGTCTGAGATCGGGTGGTGTCAGCTCGATTGGCACGTCCATCGCGACGTGCTGTATCAGAAGCAGGGCTCCTTCCAGACTGCCGATTAATGTGTCTAGCGCGATGCGATGAGCAGCCGGGCGGTGTAAGAATGATGCTCACAGGATCTGATGGCAGGGCAAGGAACTATTGCGAGTGACATATGCCCTTGGCGAAAGCTAGATGTGCAGTTGGGATAAATGTCACTTGGAATACATCTCACTCACATCTGTCAAGTAAGGCTTTGACCCACGACCAGCAAGGAACAATCACTGAACACAGAAGTCAATCATGGTGGCACAATCATACTGCACTATCGTATTCATTGAGCATCCTCACGGCGCAAGAAAAAACAAACAGATCATCCCACCCACGACGGGCAAAGTGGAAGTGGAGCCCGACGGACCCGTGCGAGAAGCGATCTCAAAGCTGAGACCCACAGGGTCCAATTCAATACCAGCTGCGCGCAGTGTAGAGCTGAGCATGCTGACGGAGATGTGCATGCTCGGCATGTCGTGCTAGGTCGTAGGCACACTGCCAGGATAGCAGCGAGACGGGCCGAGCGTAGCTTGCACTCGATACCAGACCGCCGGTGCGACACCGCACCAAGAGCTGATGCGCCTCCATCACGCCATATAATCGCGATGCGACCAGTCGTGCGACGTCGGCGAATCGCAGCCCGGCGCACTAAGACTCGCTCGCGCTCGCTGACAGCAAAACGCCGATAAGGTCTGCAGCTATCACACACCAAAGTAAGTACCGGCCGGAGGCGCCGCGACGCTGCAGCTAGAAGACCAGACGAGGAGACCGACGGGCATACCGCATCACACTCCTTCTCGACGACGACCACAGATGATAGCGGTATGCAGCCTGATGGGGCCGGCGCAGCCTACGCCCGCCCTCGCGTGGCTTGGTGTGCCTATGCAATGGCACCGCGCGCATCTGAGCAACCTAAACCCGAAGCCGTACTTGCCTACTAATGCAGTTTAGACCCGTGGCGTCGTTCCGGGGTACGCAAGACGCAGACGGCGTCGCACACGGCTATTCCTCTGGTGTATAAAACGATGCCAGACCGCAATCCGTAAGGATGTGCTGCGGGGGGCGCGCCCTAGCGGGCGGGCCTTGCCCATCGGTTGGGAGCCGTGCGCAGAAAAGGAGGGAGAGCGGGCCCGACAGCCGGCATCGCTACGTACGATCGGGAGGGCGCAGGAAGGAACTCGGAGCCTATAAATGACGGGTCACGCAGCGTCGTGACAGCTCATTTTTTCTGCCTATCGAAGCAAATGATCTTCCCATTCCAGCATTCATCCTGCTGTATTTTTGAGTTCGGGTTCGCAGTGGGTTCGCTCGTATTGTTGGGCTGCCGCGCTACGCCAGAGTGGCCTGGCGAAAGAGGTTAAGCTCGACGCCCTCCGGATCTATCTGTCGCCATGGCGTGCGATCCTTCGCTCTGGGTGCATATGTATGAAACAGCTTCCAGCACGTCATTCACGATTCCAAACTGCCGTGATGTAGCCAATGACTGCCGTGGCGCATGAACAGGACAATCGCAAAAAGTACAAGTTAATGGGGGCGGCGTACCTATCAGAGAAGTCTGAGAGAACAGAACCCTAAGAGTCAATTCGACGTCGCATGCCCTGGGGAGGACAGAAGGACCCAAGGGAGCCAGTGCGGAGACACCAATTCAGCCGGCGGGATGCTGGCTTCGCCACGCTCACAGCGTCGCATCATACACATATCTGCGACGATTTAGCTCGTAAGTGGAACTCCCACCACGGGACTCTCCCACGTACATGATCCACCGGTGCATCCAGGTCACGGGTCCGTTAATAAGACAAGCACGTTTTTGTTGACAAGGGCCCCTGTAACCCCCGTCCATTGAAGTATCGGCTAGGGCACGAAAAGGAAGACAGCAAGCACTGTGGTCCGGTCACCGCTCGAGGGCCGGAATGTACTGGGCACTCAGGCGCACCTCAGTACGTTCATGTATCACGTCCAATGCAGTTCCAAGTCGCCAAAGGCTACCAAACGCGCTTCGGATGCGACGGCCGAACTCTGTTCACTCGTGAGTGACGGAAGCATGCCTAAACTGCGGGGGGGTACTCGCGTGAGTAGAACGGCTGTGGACAGGGAAGAAGGCTGGAAATCTACCTTAATGCAGTGTGGGCGCAGCGGAGTCCAACTGAATTGCGGGAGAAGCCAACAGAGTACATTGACACTCGCGTCTCCTTATCCTCCACCACGAAGCTGGGCTGAGAGTGGGTCAGCATCTACGGTTCACAGACCCTTTACACCGAAGTGCTTGCGGTCGGTTTCGTCAAAGTCGATAAGCCAGCTGCATCATCTCCTCGATGAGGACGGAGCATCAACCGAGCACTTTGCTATTGCGATAGAGCCATGGTTCGGGCCATAGTGCCGCTACCATCAGGCTACGTACAAGCCGATCAGAGCACGTAATGCGTTGCCGTGTTCCAACCGCCTCTCGCCGTCGCTTTTGGCAGGTCTCCCTGCTCAGCTGACAACACAACTCGGAAACGATACAAAGCTTCGGACGAGTCTGGTCTCCACACTCGCATCTTGCTTGGGCGCGTCAGCAAAATTGAATCATATGGGACGTTACAGAAACAACAAGAGACGATAGGAGTCGCAGGCATCCCCGTTAACAAGATCATTGAGGAGGGGGCCGGAAACTGTACGCGCGCAAGGCAGCGCCTGGTCAGTGAGTGCGAGTTTTGAGTGGTGTCATGGTACATACCCGGGCGGGGGTCCGAACCCAGGAGGGGGAGGGAAGGGCATGCCTGGGGGAGCACCAGGGAAGCCTGGCATACCCGGAGGCGCGAATGGCATTGGGGGTCGTTGCAGAGAGGGTGGGCCCGCTGAAAAAGTAAACAATCAGCAAGTATTCTAGCGCGACAAAAGCTATGAGGACGCACTCGGAGGCATCATACCCATACCGCGACCAGCAGGCATCCCCCTTCCGGGACCAACGGGGAGCTGGCGCACGCAAACAAAGGCCATCAGTTCGGCTGACCGGAAAATAGACTGGGATTACGCACTGCGTTCTTTTTCTCGTCGTCTCCTGCGGGTGGGGGTCCCTCGACGCTCAAGCTCACGACCGTTTCTCCACGCAAGATCACAAGACCGAGCGTCCTCTTCATCTCTTGGGCAGGGCCCGCCTCTGTCTCGCCAGACTTCTTTTTTGGCCGAACACGCCTGAATTCTTCGCATTCGGCGAGTACGAGGTTCATGTGCCTGTCGAACGCGAGCATTTGGCCGACGAATGCGCGACCGTCGTTGACCGTAACTTTGAGCCTCCAGTTGATGAGGCTCAACATCTTGCCTCCCTTGGATTTGGGCGGCGGCTACCAAACGAGTCAGCATACGCTGTGAATGATGCGCCGAGACAGTACTGACCATCGTGGGCGATGGTGGGTTTTGGAGAGTGGTGGCCTGCTGGACGCCGCAACCAACGAGCTCGACGCAAGGATAGGGCGCCAAACACAGCCAAACATGCCGAAAACAGGTTGCATCGAGCGCTCCCAGCTTTGTCCGAAATCCAACTTCGAGGTTTGCATTGTCTCGCCGCTCACAGTTGGCCCTCGGTATGCTGCTATACAGTATACCTGAGCTGACGCCGGATGTGTTACATTAATCAGCAGCTTCAGTCCGTCGGCCGTAAAGTCCACAGCGGTTACCGCCGTACTGCTTCGTCGGAAGTCACGCTCGAGTAGACACTGACCCTCTTAAAGCTCGCACATGCTTGAGCCAGGATCTCTACGCTAACACCTACCAGCCAACCCAATCAGACATGCTGCCCGTTCGCAATGCACTTACTCGTCTTCTTAGTAGGTCCCCTGACCCAGTCAGCGCCTCATCGAGTGCAGCATACTCACAGGCGATGTCGCAGATATTGAGGTAGATTTACACACAAAATATATATCGACAAAGTTAGCTGAGGTTGTGCAATGCAAAGGTGCCCATCATCTGCGCCCCGATGTCCGGTGGTGGCGATGCCAAACTTGCGGTATGTGCTTCCACTTACATCCTAGTTTACAGGCGAAGGCTCACCCAGAGTGACAGGTAGAAGCCACCCTTGGTGGTGGATTTGGCTTCGTGGGAGCCGGTACGTTCTCTTGGTTCGTTTCAGCGCCAGTTATGCTGGAGCCTTGGGATTCCACACGTAGGGTACTGGACCGCCCAAAAGGTCCAAGACGAACTCGCTTATGCGCGGACGGCTCTTCAAAGGGCTGGGCGCGTCCGTGCCGACGGGAAGATCCCCGTCGGTATCTCCTTCTTCGGCTATAAGCTCGATCAGAATGAGAAAGCGGCGTCGGAGGTGCTCGACGTTGCGCTGGCTGCCAAGGTCCAGGCCATCTGGCTTTCATTTGGCGACAACCTTGGCCGTTGGGTCCAGTACCTTCGCAACAAGGACAGCTCCACCCCGAAGACCCATCTGTTCATTGTTGCCAGCACAGTGGAAGAGGGATTGGCCGCCAAGGAATTGGAGGTAGATGCTATCGTAGCACAAGGTCAGCTGTTCTCTCTGTCCCTTCACGTTAATGTTTCACCAGTGGCACGCCTACCCAGGGATCGAAAGTGGAGGGCATGGCAGCAGCCACTCGCCCTCGGTCTTTTCTCTTGTGTCATCTCTCCTGCCACAGTTTTCTGGGGGCCCTCTGCTTCTTCCAGCAGGCGGCATCGCGAACGGAGCCCAGATCGCCTCCTACATTACTCTTGGCGCCGCCGGAGCGGTTCTTGGCACACGTTTCCTGCTCACACCGGAGAGCCTGTACACCGACAAGCAGAAGGCCGCCCTGCTGGCCGCCACGGCGAGCTCGACGGTGCGCTCGGTCGCGTTCGACCAAGTGCGCAATACGTTGGGTTGGCCGGCCGGCGTCGACGGGCGCGGGCTGCGGAACCGGCTCGTGCGGGAGTTTGAGGGTGACATGGACCTTGCGACGATGCGCGAGCGATTCGCGGAGAACGTGAAGAGCGGGGGCGATCCTGAGTATGCCGTGACCTGGTCTGGCGCGGGCGTGGGCGAGATGCGCGAGATCAAGGGTGCCCAGGTAGGCCATGCCGTCTCATCGTGCTTGGGAACATGCTCATTGCGCGTGTAGGAACTCATGCGTCAGCTCCACCGGGAGGTGATTGAGCGGCTGAGGGCGACGCAGCAGCTTTTGGACGGTCCTGAGGCTCATCTCTAGACAAGTGTGACTCGAGTATCTTTGTCACGTCGGGCGATGTACTGAATCTGATACGATGTCCAATGACATCAACGTGCGAATGGACACCGTACCTGTCAATGGTGATAGGTTTCTGCCAGCTATGGGTGGGATCCTCGCCGTTAATATTGCATAATTGGACGCAATGGTAATCTACGTTAATCGCTACCTTCTTCCACGGACTCGTTAAACAAATATTAATCTCCCGTGTTTGTTGGCTTAAGTAGACCGTCTTCTAGATCTAAAAGATCTATTCAATCAGTTATCGAATACTCTGGCTATGGCATAGCGATCCCGCCGACGACCCAATCATCGACGGTTCACAACAAAACAGTGTTGTCCTGGGCGGGCAGTAACTCGGAATGGCACGACAACACCGAGCTGACTAAGGACCATCTTCTGCCTTCTGGCCTTCGATCTCAAACGCGATAGCAGATTTTGGCTGAAAGGCCCTAAAGCTTCGACTTTCGGCTGAAAGCATAAGAGACAGCCGGATTAATGATACCTGTGTATGTGCCACAAATCTAGCGCGCGACTCCCGTTGGAGACTCTACCCAGAGCATCACCTTGAGGCTCTTCCTGCATTCTTTGAAGACACGCATGTTTTAGCAACTTGGCGGGCGTGTTCCCAATATTTTGTGCTGAGACGACCTCGTCGCAGTGTATCCCGGCCTGGCATTCTCCGGGTCGCGAAGTTGCCTAATTTGGCAGAGGCGGGAGTCGGTTAACTCAGCACCTCCACGAATCTTACGCCTCCGCACAGCTTCCCTCCCCCGTTCTGTCAAGATGCAAGCTCAATCGTCGTTGCCCACGTCTGCAACACAGGCGAAAGACAAGCACTACATGCTTCTTGGACACAGTTTGGCCCGACTATCAAGGGCCGTCGGGCAGACCGCGGATTTGTGCGAGCTTATGAGAATCAATCTGGATGCTATGAAGGTGCTAGCAGCGACACACGCGGCTCAGTAAGTTGCAGGAAACTCTAGTACGCATTTATGACATATATAAACGTGTCGTTTCTAGGTTTATGACGGTTGCTGCGGAGTTGGCCCCGGAGCCAGAAGAAGCTGGCGACGACTCTGCACAGGAGAACGAACAAATTCGTGCAGAGTAGCTCGGCCCAGCTGTGACCCGCTAATCCTGCCTCCTTGTCTGAGGGGTCATCGTGTGACAATCCTCACTTTGTCACGATGATCCCAATCGCCTGCCTGGCCCACGCACCTCCTACGCCGTCAATACACTCGACTTCGAAGCCCACGTCCCCTTGAAACGGTCTTCCAATCTCTTTCGTTCATTCATTGCACCCTCCAAAATGCATTACGCGTTAATCAAAAACTACTTCGCCAAATCAGGCTGTTGTGGCCACTCTGCCTTGTTGGTGTCTCACCCAACGTGACCTTGCTATTTAAGACAGTGCCACTGGCCGCGTCCATTGTCAAAACCTTTCCTTCTTCCACCATGCCGTTCATGGACCTGTTGTCCACGTATTCGCGGACAGTCTTACGAACTCTCCTAGGTGTGCTCTTAGGCACATACATACCCAAACGCACATTTCGCGTGAAAACGCTACCTGCTATTCCACGCCCCGACGTCCAACAGCTGCTTTCGTACCCAGGACAAGAGCAAGAAGAGACAGAAGCAGATGCCGCTCAAGAGCCCGCACCCGTACTGACCATTGAACCGCCACCGCCACTACACATCGCTGGTTGCTTCCCCTCAAACGTTTACCACAACGATCCTCTCACGCTCTGGCTCTCGTCCTCCCTTATAGGCGCTCTCAACGGTGGACAAGAACCTATCCAAGAAGTCGATAGCGTACTGCACTCTGTGCTGGTTCTTGCTGCATACCTCTTTGTCCTCGCCGCCACCACACTCTACGCGTCTCGCCACCGGCCTGCGCGTCACGGACCCGGTTCAAATCTTGCTGAACCGCATGTGTACCTCATCGGCCTTCCATATGCACCAACGCCATGGGAACGCGTCCTGTATAATCACAATCCTGGGGTGAAAACGATCGGATGTTGGGACGCTTATGGCGTGGACTTCTACGCTGCAAAACTGTCGGATGACATCGAGGCTCTCATAGGCGAAAGCACATCCTCCAGCATGGAGACTCCTGACGAAGGCCAGCGATACGCCGCTTGGATCGACCCCGAGAAACTCGACGCATTCACAAGTTGGATGGTTCGGCTTGGCTTTACCGACCTCAGAACTTCTGTCGAAGACATCTCCCCGCCTGACGAGCACCCCGACGCGATGCTAGTCGACTTCCGGTTCTCTGCCAAAGACGCCTCAAAGGAAATTATAACGAAGATCATCATGCGGTTCGTCATGCTGTCTGATGTGCCGAAGGACAGGACAGACTTCATCTTCTGGGACCTTGGCGAAGGATGGTTCAGGGCATTCGAGGTCAGCTCTTTTGAGATGGCCGTTATTCCCGTTGATGAACCCGAGTCGCAGAAGCACTTCGCGGAAGAGAACCTGTCTTACATGGCCAGTCTTCCGTTCTACGAGCCTCTGGAGGAGAGCATCACTGGCGGCTCTGCTAAGCAAGTCGCTGCAATTGCGAAGGCATCTTCTTCGAGACCAACTCCTCTGGTGATAGATGCTGCTTCGACCTCATCTTCTCTGAGAAGCGCCTCCGCCACAATCCCCGACCTGGATGAATTCAGCGATCTGAACTCGCCTTTTGCTGGGTCCCCTAGCTGGCTTGTAGGCGCGTTCCCAAGCTCGGACAAGCGTCCCTCGGATCCTTTTTCTTCGATGATGGACGATTTGACCGCGTCTGCCTCTTTCGTGATTGTGTCTGAAGGCCAGGAAGCAGCCAACAGCATTACACCAGTCACAAAGCTCATACCGGAACGCAGCACCGATAATGCCAAGGCCGATAAAACCCCCACCGAAGAAGTTCACCTCGATGTGTCACCCGCGGTAACTGGCAAGCCACAGGCCGATGGACGCGCTGCTCGGGAGTGTGTCCTGGGTCCACTAGTCGACGAGTGCATCCCTGTACCCGCAAATGCGCTTTCAGTTACGGGCAGTCCCGAAACCGAACGCCCTTCTTTCGAGCCTAACGAACCGGCGGAAGTCGATCTCACGAACAGCTTGGACTGCGCAAGCGACTCGGTGCCGACCGTTGCGCCTTTGGTTATGGACGAGTCCTGGACAGAGCACCTCTCGGAGTTCGTATGCGAGCAGCCCCAAGAAACTGACCTTGGCGCGATGAATGATGGCGACTTCGTGGACGTGACTGCTGAACTCGAACCAGAGGTTCACTATCAGACGGAACATGCGTCTGGCGAACCTGTCGAGGAACTTCAATTCCCTACAATCGAAGAAGCACAGTCTGTCATCTCTACCTCTCAATCCGCCGTTGTCGATATCTTCCGGATTATCGAGGAGACTCATGCCACCACCGAAGCTCTCGCTACCCCAGTCGATAAGATTGCCGATGCTACCAAGGCTGATGACGCTGAAGCCGACGCTCATGCCGCTGCTGCGGTCGAAAATGTACAGTCACTCTTGGATGTTTTTGACGAAGGTACGCAGTCATGTCCTTGTACCAAGCTCACATGCTCATGCTGCTACCATTCTAGAATCGAGTTTCGGTGAGGCTGGCGCCGAGCCGTACGTGGTTCATAATGAACCCGCCACCGAGGAGACTGTTCTTGGCCCACTTGCGGATGCGAACGTTTGTGCCAAGGCTGCGGGGCCCACGGCTGAGGAAGTCGATGCCGAAGCGAGCATGCAAAGTACTCAGGATATGGAGTTTGCTGACGAAACACTGGAACGCGCAGAACCCGAGGAAGCCGCTGAAGTCAACGATACTACTGAGCCTGCCGTGAACGGGTGCATTAGATTCATCGCTTCTGCGGTCAATGTCGTGTCACCGATCGAATCCATGGCCGAGGTTGCCGGTGTCCACGAGGAAGCCAAGAATGCGCTCGCCACAGATTATATCGGCTTTGGCCCTAGCGTCCTGGACTTGCCCGACGAGGCTGAGGCTAAAGTCACTTCTCCAGACCATGTGGTCAAGGGTGCATCTGAGATTGAGCATACTGAAGACGAAAATCCTGGTATTCCGGAGCCCAAGATTACGCTCGAAGATTCAGAAGAGATGGCCGACGATACGGTCGAGGTTCCAGAAATCGAAGCCGTTGCTTCTCAGCTCGAGTCTGTGGTGCTTGACGCGGCGACCTGGGTTGACACTCGCACGGGGACCGTCGAAGAGGGTGCGCCTGTCGCCCGTAAAGAGCCCGCCGAAGCCACCGTCCCGATTATTGAGACTGAGGAGGTCGACTTCTCTTTCGACCGGAAGCGGGCACTTGACGCACCGGCAGTAGATCCCGAGCTCGATGTCGCTCTCGATGAGGTAGACGATCCCAAGCGGGCTGCTTCTGAGGCTCACGTCGCACTACCAGCTGCGCAAGATGTAGTTCGCGAAGGAGAGTCGGTCGTGGATCCTTTTGCCGATATTTTGGCAACGAATGAAGACACCGCACTTGCACATGGCGAAATTGACCCCGCTACCACTCCCCTCCCCCACGATCTTGACAACGGCTTGACCGTCCTGGGCGAGCCCGCTATCACCGCGATCGACCCGGCGAATGTGCCTCTCCCTGAGAGTCGAGACGAAGATCTGGCGCTGCCTTTGAGGTCCGTCAGTCCAACCATCGAGGATCCGGCGCTCATGGGTGACTTCAATGCTAGTATTCGAGCATTCAACGAGCCTGTGAATGTTACTCAGTCGGTATCGGGTGAAGCTGCTGAATATATCGGCTCTGAGGACATGGGAGCACCCTCGCCGACCGGAATAGAAGTACCTATCGAGGAGGCATCGGAGATTCCAGTTTCATCAATGGAGACGTCGCTTGACACCTTGCTCGATGCCGCGGTCAATTCAGTGTGGTCGCTGCCTCCTCCGGAGACAGCTGAGGAGGCGGCTGCTCCCGAGACGGAAGTGAAGAAAAACAAAGAAGCTAGCGACGCTTAAGCTTGAGAAGACAGTCTTTGGGTTCTCATTAGTAGTATTACAGTACAACAGCAATGAGTATCGATACATAGGCATCTATAGTATACACTGTATTTTACAACTCTGCGATCTTGATTATGACGGCGCGGCCTCCTGCTTCTGCTCCTCCTTGTTGAGGTTCGGGTCGCCCTCATATCCTTCGACCACCATGTCATTTAGGCCAAGCTCCTCATTATGCTCCCATGTGCGTTCGTACTCCTCGATCGTCATGTTTGGGTCAGGATCGGGTGCGTACAGGTTCTGAAGATAGGAGTTCGCAAGCGGGTCGTCGAGGATGAGTGTGAACGGATGCTCAACGGCCTTAACCGCCTTGAGCTTTGCAAGGAACTTTTCGAATGCGCCATCGTCCGACTTGGCGTCGTTGAAGACCTTCACTGACAGCTCTTCGTAGACTTGGTCGAGGATACCCTCGAGCGTCGTGAAGCGGCCACCGAGTGTACCTCGTTGCAGGACGAGGTCGATTTCTGGGATCGAAAGACCACAGGACTCGGACTGAGCAGGTCAAGTGAGTGAACTGGTCTCTTCAGCAAACAGCTGATTACATACCTTGAGAACATCCCGACTGAGATCTTCCTTGTCCTCGACCTTGAGGATGATCTTCTTGCCCAAGGGCGAAATCGCAGAGCCGGACTTGACCTCGTTGTCACGATATCCACACTTGTCGCAGTTGACAGACATGATGAGGATGTCCTTGAAGTACGGAATATTGACCTTCTTGACAAGGGTGTCTGACTTGTGCCCGCAGCTCGAGCAGACACCGGGGAATATATAGATCTCTTCGTTCTCGCCCTCTCCACCACCTCCGAGCTGCTCGTCGGGGTTCTGAGTATCGGGCTCGGGTTCCGCATCGGGATTGATGAGACCAAGCTCGATATTCTGCTGACGCGTGCGGTGGTACGTGCGCATATTCCACTTTGGATCCGCCATCGAACCGATAAACTCGAGGAAAGAGTCTCCCGCGGGATCATCGAGCGTGACCGTGAATGGCTTCATCGGCGCGTCCTTGTCCGCCGCACGCTGTACCCGGCCAGTTGACTCCTCATTCTCGTCCTCGTCGGACGCGATAATCTCCCTGATACCATCAATAATCTGCTGGATCTTATTGTAGGCAGCTTCGTTCTCGATACGGCGTAGGGGCTGATCGGTACTGAGGTCTGTGACTACATCACAAAGTAGACCTTCGACCGTAGTGAGCTGACCACGATGCGGGGGAATCGTGAGCTCGAACTCCGGGATCGTGACTATGCATGTCTCGGATTTGACGATCTGACGATTGAGGTCTTCACGTGCAAGAATGCGGACGGTATATACGGTTCCCTCCGCTGCAGAAATGAGTCAGTACAAATCGGCATTTCCGTAAGGGCGAGGCCACTCACGTCGGATTGTCCCAGCAGACTGAATCTCATTATTTTGGAAACCGCAGTGCTCACAGCGGAAGGACATGACGATGACCTCCCGGAAGAAGGGTATGCTGGTGAGTAGCAGTCTGGTTATACCCTTCACATCAGATAAGTTTGGCTGGACACACACGAGCTGAAAGCGACGCACCTGCTGGTAGCATTTCATGCAAAGCGACTCAATCTCCTGCATCGGTCGCTCATCGTCGTCCGTCGTTGCTTGTACGGCTCCGACTTCTGGGGGCTTGGCAGTGTCGTCTACAACTTTGCCAATCTCAGGGAAGAAGTTGTGCTTTGTCTCTGTCTTATCTACCATAGTGGAAGAGTTTGGTTTTATCCGTATGGATGTCAATGCGTGAGCTAAGTTATGTCTAGGATGTGAAGAGAAATTTTTGGCCGACCGAGGAGACTTTATGTCCAAGGTCGGAGAAAGCAAGTTACATACATTACACAGGCGGTTATCCTTATCTCGATTCTCCCATATCCGGGACGCTGAGATCACCAACGTCGATCGTTCTCGCAGGTGCACCAAACGAAAATTTGACTGAATTGGATGCTTCATTTGAGTTGTACACACTTATATTGCAACTACGAGATTCTCTGGCCTTCGTATTGTACTTACTGATACACCGGTCCCAAGGGAGCGAATGAATACACATGCTATACGCGGGATCTAGAAACGATGCCAGCATACTCTAGTGCACGATATCACACACCAGGTCGCCCTGGTTAATAGAGTCGCCTGCAGACCACATGCTGAGCATCCTTGCGGACCAGGTAGAACAAAAAAACGCACCCTCATGCACAACGACGCGCTTGACGTGGCCTGAGACGGGCGCAGTGACGGCTGACTCCATCTTCATCGCGCTCAAGACGCAGATCGGGTCGCCCTTCTTAATCTCCTGGCCTTCCTTGACACGAACTTCGACGACAACACCCGACATCGTCGCACCGACCGAGCCGGGGTCATTGGTAGCCTTCTCACGCGAGACAGTCTCAACTGCCGAGTTCTGATCCTCGACAGACACAGCACGGATCTGTGATTATTCTTTAGCGAATTGCATAGGAAAGAGCGAGGGGAAATGCGTACCTCGCCGTTGACCTCAAACCACACGTCGCGCTGCGCACGGCTCTCGATGACGGGGCCAACAGCCATGAGCCGGATGATGAGGGTTTTACCCTGCTCAATGGAGATGTGCATCTCCTCGCCAACATCGGGGCGGCCAAGGAAGTAGCGTGTGGGGAGGACGCTGAGGTCACCGTACTTCTCGACGAACGACTGGTACTCCTCGAAGACCTTCGCGTACATCACGTAGCTCGTGACGTCCGAGTCTGTGATGTGTTTGCCGAACTTGGCACGGAGCTCGGCCTTGATCTTCTTAAAGTCGAGAGGCTCCATGCTCGCACCAGGACGGCCGTCGATGCGCGGCTTGTTACGGATAACCTTGCTCCGGAACGGCTCGGGGAAGCCGCCGACAGGCTGGCCAAGGTAGCCCTGGAAGAACTCGACGACGGACGAAGGGAAGTCGAGTTCCTCGGCACGGCTGAGAACGTCCTGCTTGGACAGCTTATTCTGCACCATCCACTGTGCGAAGTCGCCGACGACCTTCGAGGAGGGTGTGACCTTGATGATATTGCCGCAGAGCTCGTTCGCTTCGATATACTTTTGCTTGATCTCTGTCCACTGAGTACCCAGTCCAAGTTGCGCAGCCTGGAACATGAGGTTCGTGTACTGTCCTCCAGGCATCTCGTGCGCAAAGACCGACGAGTCTGATGCACGGACATTTGCCTCGAAGCACTGGTACAGAATGCGGACCTGACTCCAGTACAGATTAAGCGCCTGGATGTCCGCGTAGCGGATGCCAGTGCCAAGGTTGGTCTGCTCAAGGGCGGAGCAGATCGCACCCATGGGAGGTTGAGAGGTTAGGCCGGACATACCTGTAAATTCTGTTAAACTCGGGAAAAGAGGCGAAAAAAAAAGATACGCACTGTCGATGGCGACATCGACAACATCGGCGCCGGCAGCAGCGGCAGCGAGCATGGACGCAGTCGAAATACCCGCCGTATCATGCGAATGAAGGTGAATAGGTAAGTCAGGGTACTTCTCGCGGATGGAACCAACCAAGCTGTGGGAGCCATTAATATACCATTCAACACGCATCCAGATGCAACACCCACAGTTTCGCAGCCTCGGGCTTCAAGAGACCCGCCATGTCCTTGATACAGAGAACATGAATGCCCTCGGTGACGAGCTCGTCGACGAAATCAAGGTAGTACTTGAGCGTGTACTTGGTCTCGTTCGGGCTGGCGACATCGCCGCTGTAGCAGACAACAGCCTCTACAACACCGCCTGCCTTCTTCGCCGCGTCGATACCGAGACGGAGGTTCTCGATGTAGTTGAGCGAGTCGAACACACGGAAGATGTCCAGCCCATTCTCTACCGCCTTCTTCGAGAAGTCGTAGATTGCGTTGTCGGGGTAGGATGTATATCCAACGCCGTTCGCACCACGAACGAGCGCCTGGAGGGGGATGTTCGGCACGAGCTTGCGAAGTGTGCGCAGGCGCTCCCATGGATCCTCGTACAGGAAACGCATTGCGACATCGAATGTTGCCCCGCCCCAGCACTCAAGCGAGTACGCATTTGCGAGTGCATAGGAAGTCTCCTTCGCGATGTTCACCATGTCGATCGTGCGTAGGCGTGTCGCGAGCAGCGACTGATGCGCGTCGCGCCATGTTGTGTCCATGATCAGCACGCCGGGGTACTGGCGTACGGCCTTCGCGAATGCATCGGGACCGTGCTCGACAATGATGTTGCGCCAGCCTACCTCGCAAGGCAGGCCTGCATCGAGTGGAGGTCCATTCGGGTCGTCACGGTTCTGGAACGGCGGAACAACAACGTCGTCCTTGAGGCCGGGTTCGCCCTGTTGACCTTTGATTGAGCTGCCGTTGACAGCGAGGTCGCCGAGATACGCAAGCAGCTTCTGAGCACGGTTCTGGCTCTGCACAAGCTTGAAAAGTTCAGGGGTGTCATCGATGAAAGTCGTCCAAGTCTTGCCGCCGATGAAGACATCGTGAGTCAGCAAGCGGAAGAGGAAAGGGATATTCGTCTTGACACCACGGATACGGAACTCGACTAGGGCGCGAAGCATCTTCCGGCGAGCAACCTCGTACGTTGTGCCGCTGACACTGCACTTGACGAGCAGCGAATCGTAGTGAGGCGTAATCTGGGCACCCGCAAAACCGGAGCTGGCATCCAAACGGACACCGTTACCACCGGCACTGCGATAAACCTCGATCTTGCCGGTGTCTGGTTGGAAACCCGTGGCGGGATCCTCAGTAGTAATACGGCATTGAATGGCAAAGCCTCGCTTGGTGATGGCGTCCTGAGTCAGACCGAGCTGAGGAAGAGTTGCCCCTGCAGCGATCTGGATCTGCGCAGCGACGATGTCAAGGCCGGTGATTTCCTCTAGACGTCCCAATTTCAGCAAAATGCCGCGAGTAGAAAGGTTCTGCCGACTCACCAGTGATAGTGTGTTCGACTTGAATACGAGGATTGATCTCGATGAAGTAATGTCTGCCCATCTGGTCGACCAAGAACTCAGCAGTACCGGCGTTACGATATCCAACGCTCTTTGCAAGCTTGATTGCATCGCCAAGGATCGCCTGGCGAATCTCCTCGGGAAGATGTGTCGCAGGAGCGACCTCAACAACCTTCTGATGACGGCGCTGGACCGAGCAGTCGCGCTCAAAGAGGTGGATGGTGTTGCCCTGCGCGTCTGCAAGGAGCTGCACTTCGATATGGCGGGGGCGCTCGAGGAAGCGCTCAATGAAGACTGTGCCGTCGCCGAACGCGGACTTGGCCTCGCTCACCGCACGCTCGAAGGAGTTCTTGAAGTCGGACATCTCGCGCACAACACGCATCCCACGGCCTCCGCCGCCCATCGCAGCCTTGATGATCACTGATCACGACCTTCGGGTTTGAATTCTAGTAAAGTCGCAATAGGACGAAGTTACTCACCCGGGAACCCGTATTCCTCGATAAAGGAGTGGGCACCGGTGTAATCACCTACAGGGCCGGGTGTACCGGGAACAACTGGCACGCCGATTTTCATGGCTGGTAGCAAAGACTCAGGATCGTGAGGAAATGTGGCTATATGCGCCTTGGCTTACCGATCGTACGTGCCTTGGTCTTGTCGCCAAGTGCGTCGATGACCTCTGGACTCGGACCGACGAAGGCAATGCCAGCCTGCTCAACTTTGCGCGCGAACTCAGCATTTTCGGAGAGAAAGCCGTATCTTCAGCTCTCGGTTAGCACCCGGCGTCCGTATGCATAAGGGTCTGAGACTCACCCAGGGTGGATCATATCGACACCATACTGCAGCGCGATCCTGATGATGTCCTCTTGCGCGAGGTATGCCCCAACGGGAGTGAGGCCCTTGCCAACTTGATACGCTTCATCGGCCTGTGTAATGTCGTCGCTCTAGCATCTGTTCTCCCTTGCGAGCATCCACACACTGGACGTACCTTCTGACGGTGCGCTGACAAGCGATCTTCAAACGAGTAGATAGCGACGGTGTGCATCGCGAGCTCATGCGCGGTACGAAAGACACGAATCGCAATTTCCTGTATAAAGGAAGCGCATACAGTCAACCCTTCGTCTTGTCATTTATTCCCGGTAAGAAAGATGACTCACACCACGGTTCGCGACGAGGATCTTGGTCAGTGGGCCTGAGTGGCCCGCCGACTTCCTGCGCATCGTCTGGATGGAATGCACAGGCGTGCCGGGGGCACTAGGTGTGACGGCGAATATGGGCGCGAGACGCGCCGGGTGCAGCGTCGCGGACGAAGCGTTGCTTGACATCTCTCGTTGTAGGTGGTGGTGGGGAAACAAGAAGTTCTAGGGGACGGCGAGGAGTCAAAGCAAAGTGGTAGATTGATCGATCGCGTGCTTTATCTGCGCAAACGGTGACGCGAGCGAGCGGGGACGCAGGGGAAGTACAAACGACTTGATCGCGTGCAGCGGCCAACGGGTTGATACGCGTCGAGGCTCAGTACGCACGATGAGCAAGATGAGAACGAGATGGGGCCTTGGGAAGAAAGAGAGTCTAGATACTAGAGACGAGGAGGCTCATATAGCTTGGCCTGAAAGCATCGAGCGGCAATGACCGCAATCACGCGCGCGCTTGCAGTGCATCGCGAAGAGACGTCACTGCCGGCGGGACCGCCATTCTGCTTACGCTGTCGGTGTTAGCGCGGCCACTCCGCATAGCACCCGCTCGAAAGTTTGCTGCACGGTATGGGTACAAGCACTGTAGAGATAGGTAGATAGGAAGCGGGCGCCGCCGCCAACAGGGAGGGGTAGGGCGGGCCAAGGTGCGAATTTACCCTCTACGTGCGATAACGGCCAAGGCCGGTGGGGCATCGATGCAGCTGCCGGCGCACGTCGTGCTATTCGAGGCATGCGAAAGATCAGCGTCGACCATCTGACTCTCTCGCCACATCTTCCCCACGACGTATGAGTGGCTTCCGCCACCGAGGTTCCGCCCAGTGCCAGCATAAATACCCCTAATCTTGCCAGCGCATCGCGCGATATGGTCTTGCGTCTAACATACGTCTATAAAAAGGGCTATCCTTCGCGAACCTAGTCTCGCGGGCCAGACTACGGCTTCCGCGTCATGGGCAGAACGTTGTTCTGCACGGCCATTTCTACTTTCCTCTGGTTGTTCTTCGCGACAGCGTATACCACGCCTGCGAAGAAACCGACAGAAACAGCTGACACTGAGCCCAACGTGACGGGGTCGCCAAAAAAGATCATGCCCGAGGCTGCCACGGGCAGCTTGTTCAAGGCTCCTACCATGCTGAACACCATATGATTGAGCTCCAAGGATGACACAACAATACATTCTGCATACCTGTACGTCGTGCTACTCGTTACGCGCACACACCACGCAGTAGTGTACGAAATTCCCACCGCCGCAGCGCCTGAGAACGCGATCGCAAAGAAGAGGACGTTGCGTGTCTCCTCCGGGCTACAAAACAACCGTTCAATCTTATCCAAATGATCATAGCTTGATGCTCACAAGCTACGCGTCAGGTTGGTAGCGCTCCAGTCCTCCGCCACGATGGAGAAGAAAGCGAGCACGGGTATTGAGAGCAAGTTGTTATAAAACATAGAATCCCAGTCTGAGAATCCGGTAATCTTGATGCGCTTGCGCATTGTGAGGACCTAGGTCAGCTGTTCAGTGTGGTAGCGAACACGGACGACGCCAGCACGTACGTATGCAGCACTTGTCAAGCAATTGATGAGCATCCAAAAGTAACCGACGTTAATCTTCGATACAATGCCGGACAAATGCTGGAAGCCCCATCCCTCGCTTTCCAACACTGCCGGGTCCCCCGCAGTCAATGCATCGCTAATGTCTGCCCACGCTGCTATTAAAGATGAAAGAACCTAGTTCAGGGAAGATGCGTTAATTGTGGTATACGTGTATTAGCTTCTGCGCGTCGTACCATGAAGAAGAATGAGACGAGTGTAAGACCTGTCACACGGCCTCCGAACCAGATGACCTCACCATATGCCTAGGAAAATTATGTCTTAACACCCTTACACTTAGTTAGACGATCGTATACATACAATGAGGATGATAGTCAGGTTTTTGAAGATGGTGTACACTGGGATACTAAGATATTGCTACCGGCGGAATGAGCTGCTGGCCCACATCGGAAGGGCGATGGCGCTCACCAGACTCTTGGACCCAGTGTAGATAACGCTGACCAAGAGGAAGCTGATAGGAAACCACGCCTTAGCGTCCTTGGAATCCCAGTTGCGGAAGGAGATAATGCCAAGTTTCTTGACCAGGTACACACACGAGACACAGACAGTGCTTTGTATGCAGAGCAGGAGGAAGTTCATATTGAATTGTCTGCCTGAGACGACAAACTGGTCCCTCATCAGTCTGTGCGCCACGCTGGAGAACTTGCCAAGCGTACCTTGTTCACAACGGTCATGAGAATTGACGCGAAGCAATAGCATACTATGGGTGGTACTGGCGAGGTTGCAGAATGAGGACACGCTTGGAAGGACGCTTAGAGGGCTTACTCGAAGAGACGACAGGCCCCTCCTTGGCACTGCCAGTTGCAATCGCCTTCCTCATTTCGACGACGTCTTCCTGCTCGTCATTGCGGTCTGACGACATGTGTATCACAACCCGTTTAATCCAAGTATTTCAAGGATGCACGATAAGCAGAAGCGTCTCTGCTTGCGGAAGAGCCACTATAGACGAGGGGTCGCAAGGCTGTGTAGTGCTTACGGCGCGCAAACTCGTGAGATCTTGAGATGGTGTGCTGGCGAAGGCTGGCGAACCTGAAAACAGGCCGGAGCGCCCATCAGCCTAAGGTACGGTAGTAACACCATGTGACGCGACGCGCCCCTTGCCGTGCACGTTGAGCCCGGCGCATTCGCCGCCGCGGGTGGGAAATAAGACGTCTCACTTCTGCCTTGCTTTCACTCTCCTGTCTCCACGTACACGCACGTCGCCTGAGAACTTAGACAAAGATGAAGAAACGGCGACAGCAGCCCAGTGACGATCGTGCGCGGAAGCTCGATCGCATGCTGGCCGAGATGGTCGTTGTCGCACCATCCAAAGACAGACCTGCACAGCGCGGTGCCAAAGCAGCTAAGAAGGAGAAGATCAGATTGAAGGAAGAGCCTGCCGAGCCACGGCTTGAGCCACAGTCGTCTGCGGCGTCGCTAGGCGGGCCAATCGTAATGTCCATGGTCGACTTTTCAATGGTGCTTGGTTTGGTCTTTGGTGGATGCTGCAGGTACGTACATGTCTCATAGAGCATTTGTCAGTTGTTAACCATCATATACAGTAACGTGTGGACATACGAATATCTGCTAAAGATCGAGTCTCGCATAGGTGCGCTATATGCCCTGACTGTTTTCCACGAAGTATTCAATGCCCTCAGGCACCGCCTTAACCTTCTCTCAGATGGCTTTTGTGACCATTCAGTCTCTCCCTCGGTTCCTGACTTTTCACGGACCATATCATCTGCCGCGACTAAAACCGCGACACATCCCTCTCTCCGAGTGGGCTGTGCAAGTTCTCGTGCTCACTGCGGGTTCTCTACTCAACAATTGGGCATTCGCTTACCACGTCCCTCTCACTGTGCAGATTGTTTTTCGCTCTGCGGGTCAGTGTATATGCAGATGCAACCATTTTGTGATTTGATACTAGTGGCCATATTCAGGACTCGCGGTCTCAATGCTCTTTGGCGTAATTTTCCTCAAGAAGATATACACCCTTTCACAGATAGTCCGTCCTTGCTTGCATTCAGTGTTTCTAGCTAATAATCTCTACTCAGACTTCAGTCGTCGTTGTCACCATTGGCGTTATGCTTGCTACCATCCCAACCCCATCTAAGTCCGCTACCCAGGATACCCACTCAAATATAAATCTCACGGAATATACCCTCGGCATTATCATGTTAACCGCCTCTTTACTCATGACCGGCGTGTTAGGGATGCTCCAGGAACGTACTTACACGCTGCATGGGCCGCACTGGCAAGAGGGCCTTTTTTATACTGTACGCATCCTTCTATCCTCCTTACAGCCTTCATTAAGAGAACAATCATTGCAGCACGCCTTGTCGCTCCCCATCTATATCTTCTTCATCCCTGCCATCAAGTTCGGCTTCCAGAGTCTACATGGAGCATCTGCCTCTTTGTTTGCACCCTCTTCATCCACTACGGGTACACTCCTGGGGTTGCAGCATTTGCCACCCGTGTTAAGCAAGTTCGCTCCTTACATGATACTTGCGGTCAACCTCGTGACGCAGCTCGTGTGCGTATCAGGGGTGAACCAGCTCACGTCAGTGCGTCACCTATCCTCTACTTGTATCTTTTCGCACACGGCTGACAACGCATCTTTGGACGGCAGCGCGTGTCGAGCGTGAGCACGAACCTCGTGCTGACGACGCGCAAGGCGTTCAGCCTTTGTTTCAGCGTTTGGTGGTTCGGTAACGGCTGGAACGTACAGCTCGGTGCCGGAGCTGCCATGGTCTTCCTCGGCTCGCTCTTCTATACTATTGTTACGTCGCGGCTGCCCCCGCCACAGAAGGGCACATCCAATGCAGGCAAATCTAAGCCCAAAGGCAAGGACAAGACAGAGCGAAAGATCGCAAGGAAGGAGGCAGCGAAAGAGAATGGGGCAGCGAATGTGCCGAAGGTCAAAGACGAGCCGCAAAGCCCCAAGAGGCTTAGTAGGGAAGAGGAGAAGGTGAATGCGAACGCGAATACAGATGGGAGGCGAAGGATGGCAGGGCAGCGGCTTAAACGAGAATGACGAGACTGCATGCCGTTAATCTCCTGGAGCCCAGTAACGAGTAAAGTGCGCAGCAAGGCTATATAGTGACAGCCGTAGTCGCGTGCGAAGCTCAATCATCAGCGCCACAGGTGCTTTCCCCGAGTTCAGGGCGTGCCTCCCCCAGCTAGGCATGCCAAGCCAGCCTCCAAACCCCCAATTTTTCTTCCCAAAATAGCTCCTGGATTGTAAATAGCGTGACAGCAGTCAAGCATTCATGCATCACCTCTTCCAGCGATCCGACATAGTAGTTCGGCAACTTTGACCATTCAGGCTAATGTTCTACTATGCTTGCCACCTTGAGGGCTATGAAAAATTAAGATGGTACCACTCAGTCCGCACAAAAAGGAAGAGAAGATCACTTCTAAGGCTCCAACCGTTTTGTTTGTTTACTGTGTATAAACGTTTATTACCGTTTACTGTTTCCATTTGTTTACACGGAGCCTTGTAAACTTGCTGTAAACGTTTATACACAGTAAACACACAGTTTTCTCATGTAATATGTGATGGTCTCTGAGTCTCATATGTCTTTATTTTACTAACAGAGATGGCCGGTTTATGGCAAGCTGCGGCGCACGCTCTACCGCCCGACAGCTGGACGGTACGACAGCGCTAAGCGCCAGAGGCCGCCGCGCCGCCGCGACCGCGTGTACAGCGTCGGGATGTGGGTTGCTAGGGCGCAAACTCATCGATAACACTCCAGATATCAAGATAAGCAAGCGTGATAATAAAATATATTTATCCCGCAAGATTTACAGCCTGGGGGTTCATGCTGGCATGCTAAGACATCGGACCTGTCTTCTTGAGCCCTTGAACACCCACGTCGTGCTCCACCACGCTGCGCCCCTTCTCACCTATGAGCCCTCCAACACTTGAAGATATTTGCAAGCTCGTTCAAGAGCTCACGGACCTTGCACCAGCATTGCCAGAGTCAGTCCCTCTTGCAAAAAAAACCGACAGAATCAGCAAGATTCTTGCCAGCACACAAGGTGAAGACGAGTTCCACACCTTCAATCGTCGCTACAATGCGTTGTTCGGAGTGGACTGTCGTATCGGACCTCGAATGCGATATGTCACCCGCGGGAAGTATGGGATGCTGGCTTGGTGCGAGT
>NW_006767638.1:37626-63015 GCF_000300595.1 Phanerochaete carnosa HHB-10118-sp | reverse complement strand
GTTCTGCAGCCCTCACAAGCAACCGTTGCATCTGTCTTGCGACGGAACGAAGCTGAGCAGTATCTTGCGGGCGAAGGCGGTGCGGTTGAGCCGCATAGTACTATTCTGACCTGGTGGAAGGTGAGCTGTCCTTGCTTTTGTACAAATCTTGTGACTGACTCCAACTCTTTAGGAGCACGCAGGTGCATTTCCCATCATAAGCCGTATGGCGCGCGACTTTCTGGCCATTCCCGCAACAAGCGTGTCAGTGGAACGACTGTTTTCGGCGTCTCGACACTTGTGTACCGATCTTCGCTCCTCTTTCCGGGCACAGACTGTCACAGAGGCTATGTGCGTCAAGCAATGGATTCGCGCAGGCCTTCTGGAAGTTATTCCGGCACGATCCTCAAAGAAAAAGTGATTGTACATATTAACTGTTTGTTTACTGTTTATAAACTGTTTATAAACGTTTATAACCGTTTACTGTGTGTTTACAAAAAAATTTTAAACGTAAACTAAACGGTTGGAGCCTTAATCACTTCAAACTTCAAAGGTCAAACAAAAGAAGAAAGGAAAATCAAACAAGAAAAGTAAGGGCTCAGCCGGGAATTGAACCCGGGACCTCCTGCAATTTCAGACTGAAGAAATCTGGGTTTAAAGACCCGAAGCAGGAATCATACTACTAGACCACTGAGCCTTGCTCACAGGTGAGAGTCATAGATATACTATTGACTTTGGAGAAAAACGCTAGTTAGTTTGTCACGTGCGACGGCCACAACGCGCGAGTCGCCTCAGCCTCTCCTCAATTCGCTGTGTTTTCGGCGCGTGAATCTTCCGCTGTACAAACCCCCTGCGCATCTATTTCCACTGGGGCTATGTTTTCTAGCACATCTTACCCGTCCAATACTTCTAGCTCGCATCAGAACCATGGTCAAGAACACCGACCAGGCTTTCCACATTCACATTCACAACCTTTCATGGTCGCGGGTATGACGAGTCAGGCGGCGATACATAGTCCGAGCTTGCGCTCTGGTGCGCTTGGTAGCACGAATGTTGGCGGCTCGCTGAGCGATACGCTTACACAGTCGAGGGGCCACTATCAACCCGGATACTTACTCGTAAGCTCCTCCTTGTTCGACACCACTAGTCTGCTAATGGACTGGTTGCATCGCAGAGTGCCAGTCAAAGCACTGTAAGTCACATCCTGCCTTATGTCTTACTCAAAATCCTTACTCTCTTACAGGCTACCTCTCAAAGTCCACGCTACGATGATGTCCCTGTTGTACAGACAAAAGCCAAAATGAACCACGCACTCAATGGTACATCTGCTGCTGATTTCGGAATGGACTCCATGTTTGAGACTTTGAGGTGTGTTGAATCGCAATCGAGCGCGGTCTTATTCACCCATCCGCGCTCTGTTAGACATCGCTCAAGACAGACGTTTGCCGACGAAGATGCGCCGCCGATGAGCTCGGTTAACGACATTCCAGACGAACTTTATGACGCTTTCGCATCTCGGCGCGGACCTTCGGTGAGATATCGCACTGGCTTTCCTAATACTGTCAACCTCGAGATACTGACTGGGCCGCGGCAGACGGTCTCTTTGGACACTCCAGTGCGCAATTCCATCTTCCGGCCATCTCAGAGCCAAATTCCTGCGACGCCAAAGGGTCATGCATCCGGAACGCCCTCAAAGAAGCCTATCTATGTCATCGTATTCGGTTATCCACCCGATAGATATAGTGCTGCAGCAGAATATTTCCGCTCGCTTGGCGACGCCACGGAGGTAGATCCCAATTTGGAGATAACAAATTGCTTCAGAATAGGTTACTCCAACTCAGCGGAAGCCATGAGGGCCGTGCGCAAGAACGGTGAGGTGCTCGGAGGATCATGGATGGTCGGTGTAAAGTGGGCTGTGCGTTCTTCTTACCCTCCACGGTATCCTCTCTATATTGACACGCAGTGAAAGGATCCGACCCAGGCGGAGGCTCTGTTAGGCACCTCGCTTCGAAGCCCATATGTTTCGCCGCCGGAAGCTTCCACTCCGGAGATCACAATGTCCGACTCTACTTCTCCGGCTCGCGGTTTTGCCTCTCAATCGACATCAGCCAACGCCGATTTGGCTCTTAGCACCGTGCACTCGCCCACGCTCAACGCAAGCCTCGGTACACCCATTAGGCTTGCGCCATCCGCATCCGCATTCAAGAAGCCCACGCCAGGAAACGGGCCTGGCTTCCCATTACCCAAGCCAGGAGCAGTGGTCGGTTCATTGCCTCTGCAGCCCGGCGGGACGCAGTCGACTCCGTCCAAAAGTGTCCTAGGTCAGGTGTCGGACTTGATTTTTGGGTGGTAACTGGTGCTTGGAGCGGATTCTTGATTTCTTGTACCGACATTTGTATGCCGCGTAAATCCGACTCGGTCCTGTGACTAGCACTTGCTGACTGCTGATCCACTGGTGGTCGGCTGTAGAGCCCACGCGTTAAACGAGCTGCTCTCTGCAATCTGTTTCTTCACGCCGCCCAGTACGCCGTTGTTGCCCTAAAGGAACACACAGCAGGGCCTAGCAGGGCTGTGGTATCATCGGGAGCACATGGTGTCACAACGCGAACCTGAGCTTGGATCTCATTGGACGCTGCATGGGCTCGCGTCTGTCGTGACGGGTGGATGAACGCGCCCTAATATGGTTCCTGTGGTTCACTCAGGCCATCGCACACTAAATCACCAGGACCCTGCGGCCACTTGGCAGCCGGACTCAACCAATTCTGTCCACGCCTTTCAACCACTACAGCACCCTACGGATCCTTTCCTGCGCAGAGATCCTCGACAGTCGCACGGGCATGCGTACCTATCATCTCCAACTTCCAGGGACAACAGCCATCGGTGGCTTTGAGTTTGTCCCTGCCCCCTTTTCAAGGGCACAGGGCAAGCCCAAGCCCGCATGATACGGCAAAAACAAGCCTCCAGGGAAGAGGATGCCGTTGGTCTCGGACATACGGGCTGGATGTGCTACGTCATGTTGCTTTGCAAGCTTGTCTTCCTGTACTTGTTGCATTCTCACCAACCTGCATTTTTTGTCGGGTGATTAGCTGAACCTTGATGCCGCCGTTTAGGTAAATCCTAGAACACGTGGATCTGTTACATCGTCTTCGCGGTCTGGTGGCCGCTTCAGTGGTCGGCGCTTACGGTAGGTTCCACTCTTCACAAGTCTTTCGCTGTCGCTCACGGAGACCTAAGAAGTTGCGATGGCTGCGCAGCCGGTAGCAGCGTGGGCCAACAGGGGTAGCAAGGCAAGTAGCATCATGATGGACGCCAATTTTGTTTCCCGGAGCTACCTCCTTTGCCAACTGTTGCCGAGTGGCCGAGTATCTCACGTACTTAGTTAGTTGCCACAGTCCCCGCGAGTCAATCACAATGCAGACCTGGTTGCCCTGTTCCTAACGGCAGAACGCTGACATGTCCGGAAAAAAGTGTGGTCGGAATCCTTCATAGGCGACCAATTTTTTTCTTTACGTTCCCAACCTCCCCCACTCTCCTTCGCCCCCGTTTTGAATGCTCTCGCGGACATGCAGACCTTCACTGCTCGTTCAGCTGAGTTGAATCGCGTCAACTCTCATGTCTTCGTGTCACCTGCCGACATCATAGCTAATGGACCCGACCCGTCCTCTCCTTCGTGCGTAAGCTGCCAATACAAGGCTGTTCCGTTAGCTGATGTTCGGACGAACAGTGTTATAATAGTTTTTGGGTGGTGTAGGTTGCGTCCTTTCGTCCGCTAGAGCATAAGGCTAACCTCTCGCAGTCAATGCACGACTCTCACACGAACAGAAATATGTAGATGGCTTCAAAAGCATCTATCCAACTTCCACACTCGTGCTCGTGAAAGCGGACAGCTCGTGGCTCTGGACCTCGCAAGCAGGTCGGGTGAGTGATGATTTCCGAATTTCGCACGGCAACCCGAATTGATCGGAGACGGTGCACTACGGCAGGAGGCCCTCCTTGAACCAGCGGCGGACCTTGTGGATAGGATTAGACTTGATGAGGGGAGGCAATGGCGTGGTGTCCTTTTGCACGCAATGTCCAATGGTGCGTGCCTCGCAACGAGCGGCGAGATGTAACTCACCGCTTGGATAGGCGGCGGGATGCAACTTCTCGTCTTCTCTAAACTTCTTGCCAAGCGACCAAAGACGCCATCAGGCCTTGGCGGCCTGAATCCCGCTGCGCTTGTGCTTGACTCAGTGCCAGACAGTAATGGGCTTCGGTGCATGGTCGTCGTCTTCACTCAGGCAGTACGCAGCCCCGTCAAGCGCGTGCTCGCCGTGCCTATCCTCGCGCTCCTGTATTCGCTCTTCGCCATCTCGTATGGTCTCTCGCCGGTACTCGTTGACTTGCGCCGACGGCTCAATTCGCCTGATCTCGTCCCGCTCGCGAAACGGATCGGCGAAGAACGCAAGGGGCGCGGTTCGACGACCCCTGGCCAGGGTGACGTCCCACGACTCTACTTCGCGAGCAAGGCGGATACTATGACGCGCTTCAATCAGGTGAAGGCACATATGGACGAAGCGCGACGTCTCGGCTTTGACGTGCGCGCGGAGATATCTGAAAACATCCCACATGTGTCACACGCAAAAGTCGATCCTGAGGGGTACTGGGGTGCAATCAAAGCTCTCTGGAGAGACACGCGTAGTGCGTTGCCAACAGCGAAGCTCTAAAAAGATATGGTGAGTGTACTGACGCGACTTGAAATCTCTGCCACTGACCTGCGGTAATGACATAGAATGATATGACTCAAGACGCTTCAAAATTACGACTGGACCATGACTCCTGACGTAGTTTACATCAGTAGCACTAATTCTTAATTCTCGACCTGCGCTCCGAGACTGTTGCTCTGCACGGAGGTCTTTTGTTGCCTGGGTTTTACTACCATTTCTCGAGGTAATTCGCCACATAGATGGAAGTGCGGCTACTTTATTGTCATGTGTACAATTCTCTTGCATAGTTCTCCGAGTATCGTAAGCGTGCCCTCCTATACCACTAATAAAACCACTGTACTAAACTGGTGTGTTTCACTATTAGCACCAGTAGCGTTGCCGCGAATAGGTATAAGCTACTCACCGAGGAAGTCCTAGGCCTGACTAGGCCTGACTACGACTGCTGAAACGGAAAGAGAACTGAGACTTGCCGCGGTCCGCCGCGATGTGTCGCGACACCTTTGACGGCCGCCACCGCCTAGCGCCCGTCCCGACCGCAGTAAGTCGAAGTCTCATGATCCTCTTACTCCCAGCCACCTTGTAGCCCTCGACGACGTAGGCGTTGTCGAGTCATTGTCTGACCGCTTCAACGACCTCGACTTAGCCATGAACTCTACAGAGCCGGCCCTGGCTCTGCTCTCGAAGTCGCAAGTCAACTACATCACCGCGGCAAAACCACTCTACTATGTCGCTCGCCCCTCACTCTCAGATTGGCTACCAGACCACCTGCTGTCACTAGCGGCGCCCGTCATCGCATACTGGGCTGCGTCGCTCTTTTTCCATCTTCTCGACATCTCCAACTGGAAGGCGCTTGACCCCTATCGCATTCACGACTCCGAGGAGGTGAAGTCGCGCAACCTTGCGTCGCGTTGGGATGTCCTCAAAGCGGTCGTACTCCAGCACATTGTACAGACGGCGGTCGGCTTTTGGTGGATAGAGGACAAGCCTTCAGGAGATCTGGTAGACCATGTGGCGAGTATGGCAAGAAAGGCCCCTGCATTGCTCAGCATCTTGAGGACGGTACTCGGAGACCACCAAGGCATGAGTTTGTGGTTGACCTATGGACACGAAATGCTGTACTTCGTGTACTGGTGGGCAATACCTACTGCAAAACTCCTTTTCGGCATGTACGTCTGCTTCTTCCTGACATCTAGCCACCTGTTCTAACCCTGAATGAAGGTTCATCATCGACACATGGGAATACTTCCTTCATCGCGCCATGCACATGAATACGTTTTTGTACAAGACGCTCCATTCCGTGCATCACCGCCTTTATGTCCCGTATGCTTATGGGGCACTGTACAACCATCCACTCGAAGGCTTCCTCCTCGACAGCGTTGGCGCAGTTCTCGCCGAGACTATCGCGTGTATGACTACTCGAGAAACTATCCTTCTCTTCGCTGTTTCGACGCTCAAGACAGTGGACGACCATTGTGGATATCGCTTCCCTTGGGATCCTCTGCAGATGTTCTGCGAGAACAACGCGGACTACCATGATATTCATCATCAGGTGTGTGGTGTGTTGCCCGTGGTGTTCTTGTTCTGACTAGCCGTATCCAGGTCATCGGTATCAAGAACAATTTTGCACAGCCTTTCTTCGTTCACTGGGATGTCTTGCTCGGCACTCGGATGACGAGGGAAGACATCGAGATCAGGAGGAGGCTGGCGCGCAGGACAGAGTAACCGGATGGCATGCTACGCTGGCAATGAAAACCCTCAAGAGGCTTCTTGTAGCAATCGTACACTATCTTATCTTTTCTTTGTTTTTTGGGTATGTATTCCTATGTTTTACTTCAATCTTACCGTAATGGTGTCCCCACATAGATACGTAACTTATATCTCAGTCCAATGTCTTGCATACTATTAGTTCTTGCGTTAAGGTCGCTCTTGCAGAGAAAGATGTGTTGGGTATGGACACGAAATGCGAAGGTTGTAAACGACATCAAGTGAAGTAGTACTGCTACCAGTTTGCCAACGCCTCTTTTGTGAGGGGTGTCGTCTCCATCTCGTGTTCGTACTCCACTTCCACACGAGGTCCCCGCCGCGCTTTCTTCTCCGGCCTCTTCTTCGGTGGCTTTGATGGCCTCGTAGGTGCTTTCCGCTTGCCGAGCGTGACCTTACCCTTGCCCTTTGGAGAGTCCTCTTCCTCTGAAGGCTCGTCTTTGTCCTCGCCTGACCCCTCTTCCTCGTCCGATCCATCGTCTTCCGACTATAAGTAATATTAGCATAACGCGATGTCCGCATAGTCCAGGTACACTCACGAAGGCATCCTCCACATCACTGAGCCCATCCTCGTCCCCGCTGATATCACTCACGAACTCACGATCGCCCCAGCCCTCCTCTTCCTCCTCCATCTCTTCTTCTTCGTTTTCCTCCTCGCTCTCTTCGTCCTCAAGCTTGACGCCTTCTTTATCCGCCTTCTCTCGGTCGAGCACCTGCCGCCATACCTCCTCGTTCACATTCAGCGGGGCGTCGCCGTACGCCTTCGACTTGAGGCGTTCGAGCAGTTCGGCTGCGATACTACGCTCAAGCTTCGCAGCGGACAGCGCCTTGCGTTCACGTGTTGCCTCGCGCCGCTCGAGCTTCTTCTTCACGCCGACGAGCTTAGGTCTAGAGATACCAAGTAAGCAAGGGAGCAGCGCAGGGCGAAAACGAGACACACTCTTGTCGTAGCCGCAAGCGGCGCATTTTGATGAGGTACTGCGTGATTTTCGTTACACGCTGCTTGCATTTGTGGATTAGGAAACTTGGCCAGTGAATGAGCTCCTTGTCGATCTGTGCTTCCGTCATTAGTCCGCCTGGCCCTCGCATCATGCAGAGTTGTTACGCACTTGTTCAAGGGCGGTAGAGTAGTTATTTGCTAGCCGTATCTTCTCCCACATGTTTTTGGGTGAATGTGCGCGCTCAATAGTCTTGATGTACAGGTATAGCACGCCTGGGACGCGATGAGTGTCGAGGTCCCAAAACAAACGGGGGGAGTGAGCCCACCTTCATGCTCTCGTACTGTGGCATATCTTGAATTGGCCAGCGGACAGCTCTGGCGTGTACAGAAACCCGTCACATTGTACTCGTTTCTGCAGAAGTTCTGCGTGGTAGTTCTGAGCCGGACGTAAAGTTAGCGAGATCAAACGACGGCATAGCCGAAGTCTCACTCACTTGACTTTGTACGAGCAGAATTGTGTGTTAATAACAGACCATATAACGTCGTCGCTCTGCATCTTGAATGGGCGGGAAAGCAAGGTGTCATCAATCAGAGCGAACGGTGGAAGGCACAAAACTTGAGCAGCGTCTGAGGAAAATATGAGGGCCGCTCGCTGATTGGCTGAAGGTCCGCGTGGCGCCGCAGGCGCCTGCGCGTACTGGACCGTACGCCGCCTGTATCTTGGCCCTGACACGACCATCCGCCGCCCGCTCATTACACCCAACGCTACAACGACCCATAATCTATCCATCTGCAGCAATATACAATATGCTCTACTACGCTCTCTCAGGAATTGCAGGTGCTTCAAGGATGCCACTCGCCCAGTACGCTGGTCGTATTCCCACCGTGGGGCCGAAGAGGGCCTTGCACAGCTCGCCGCCGCGACTAGAATTCCACTTTGATACACATCACTTCGTGCAGCGGCTTGAGAGGGAAGGTCTCAACCGCAAACAGGCGGAGGGCATCATGACCGCGATGGCCGAGGTCATCGACGAGAGTATACGGAATATGACGAGCAATATGGTCACGAAGGCGGACCAGGAGAAGGTCCGCTTTGTCCGCCATCTAACCTCGAAATTCATTCCTGAAGTGCAGAATAGCATCATTATACCCAGCAAGTTGACTTTGCGCAGCTCAAGTCGGAGCTGCAGCTCATGGAGAAGAACGATCTCGCAATGCTCAAGGCCGAGAACGACAGGCTTGTTACGGATATCGAGAAGCTCAAGCAGAGGCTAAGGGAGGAGATCACGCGAACGCAGGCTGGAGTGCGGCTCGACCTAAACTTGGAGAAAGGCCGCATGCGCGAGCAGAGCAGTGGTCAGGAACTCAAGATCAAGGAGGTCGATACGCGGATTGAACAGGAGATTGCTGCTCTGCGTACATCGATCCAATCTTCCAAGGTGCGTCGTGCCTAACATCCTTGTGGACTTCGGAGTTTATAACCAATCAGGCAACAACCTTGCAATATCTTGTCGGTTTCGGTCAGTTCGTCGAGTTTGTTCTGAGTATCATTTGCCAACAGCTGTCTGACAGTTACCGGTTGTTCTGCTTTGCTCATGGCATACCTTCGTTTCCGTGTGTGAGTGCGGATATAAGTGGAGAAGGGATTCGAGGAGCTGTTTGGAGTGGAGATGAACAAATGGTCTTGTGCCTAATGATTGGGGACGAAGTACGAAGAGGCTGGTGGTGCAAGACGCGGATAGACTCACGGCGCATGTTGCGACGGACACGCCACTTGAAATTTAGTGAGCAAATCAGTTGATTCTGGATGTGCTGAAATTCTAATTTTTCCGTTGACTGCCAGTACATAACATCTATATCTTAGAGACCCATATGGAATGTATCAACAGCCCTAATCATCCAGGGGCGGCAGCCTGTCCGAGTCAACATTCTCTCCTAAAGCAACACGCTTGAATAAATTGTAGGCGCGATCAAGGTCGTCATTCACAATGACCAGATCATGCGCGTCCTCTTTTGCATAGTCACATTCCTTCAGGGCCATCGCTAGCCGCTTCGCAACAGATGCCTCGCTTTCGGTGCCACGACCCCGCAAGCGATCCCGGAGGGTGCTCAGGGATGGTGGCGAGATGAAGAGGTATACAGGATTGAGGTCGGTGTTTTTGACTTGCCTAACACCCTAGAGACGATTACACGGCAATCCGCATCTGCGGTATTCCGGAGATATACAGGCCACGTACCTGTGCTTCAATGTCGAGGAGGCAGCGGCGACCAGCGCCAGAGACCTCACGCACTGTCATGAAGGATGTGCCATAGAAGTTGCCTGAGAATTCTGCATGCTCAATGAAAGCGCCTTCATCGATGAGCTTTAGGAACTCATCGCGCGAAACGAAGTAATAGTGTTTGCCATGGACTTCACCGGGGCGGGGAAGGCGTGTGGTGTCTGAAGGACGGCAGAGGTTCAGTCGCAAAGGATGAAAGAGAGCCAGAAGTGCTCACGAGACACGCTGAAGCCGAACTTATCTGGGAACTCGGCGAAGAGGCGTTGAAGTAGTGTGCTCTTGCCTACGCCAGATGGACCGGACATGACGAGAGGCCGAAGAAAGTCAGGGAAGGGTGGCATGCTGGCGGCGTTACTGGACGAGTGTAAGGACAAAGGAGCGACTTGGAGAGGATGAAGAGCAGAGAACAAGGCGTGCAGGAATGGTGACAGCTACGATGCAGGACTTGAGAAAAGCCAGGCGAATTTTGCAGGGAATAAACGAGCCGCTAAAACGAGTTAAGGTATGCGAGATTACATAATGTTGAGCTGCATGGTCAAAGAGCGCCCATTTAGCGGTTGCCAAAGTTGTCACAGAAAGTCACAGGCACTGATACGCTTTGCGGCGTCACGCTACGGTCACAGTGGACCAACTCCTTTGCTTGTCTCTGACCGCCATTCCTTTCCGCCGGCGTCCCTCTCCCTCTGTCCCTCCAGCCGTGGCCGACGCTCCCGTCCTTCCCGCCCTCTGATCCACCAACCTGCTGCACGAGATTTTACGACAATCATGGGCGCCGTGTGCTGTCGACCAACGGTCCGCTTCTCTTCATCCAGCCCTGTCTGACTTGTCTGACCCAGATTGTTGGTCTACTCTAGCCGATAGACTTCGACGGGGATGTTAACCTCTTCCACTTTGTTCTTCTTCGTTGTGTAGGCAAGGGAGCATTCGGCAAGGTTAGTACGCCGTATCTTTCGCGGGGTATTACCGCTAAGCACTCTGTCCGGTGCTGTAGGTCCGCGTGGTACAGCACAAGCAGACACGCGAACTGTACGCACTCAAATACATTAACAAAACCAAATCTGTGAAGATGAAGGCTGTGGCGAACATTATACAGGAACGAAGACTATTGGAAGAGGTGCGCACTTCCGAGTTCCGTCTGCGGCTTATCTCACAGGACTCCCCGCAGATCGACCATCCATTTATTGTGAACTTGCGTTATGCGTTCCAGGACGACGAGAACTGCTTTTTCGTGCTGGATCTCATGCTGGGAGGGGACTTACGATGTGAGTCTGCCGCATTCGAAAGCTCTGTGAGACATAACCCATCTCCGTGCAGTCCATTTAGAACGGCTAGGATCCCTACCGGAGGAGGTCGTGCGGTACTATGTAGCTGAGATCTCTTCAGCGCTGGCCTTCCTTCATGAGAAGAAGATCATTCATCGGTATGCCACATTTTTTCCGCTGAGGCTGTCTTCTCACGCTCCTGCGGTCCTGCAGGGACCTCAAGCCGGACAACATTCTTTTGGACGAGCGGGGTCACGCACACCTAACTGACTTCAATATCGCTGTACACTATTCCGAACGTCGTCTGCTTCATGGTGTTGCGGGCTCGATGGCCTACATGGCACCAGAAATTCTGGCGAAGAAGGGATACACCTACACCGTTGATTGGTGGTCACTTGGTGTATGCGCCTACGAACTTATTTTTGGAAGGCGCCCATTCCGCGGCAAGACAAACAGCGATCTCACGCACAGCATCGCTAAGGACCAACTGCGCTTCCCGGAGGACGCAGAGTCAAAGTGCAGCAGAGCAGGACTGCAGGCGTTGAAGGGGGTGAGTTGGCTCAATATCTGGGCTATCGATTGCGCCGCTGCTGTCCAGGCTACCTCGCGTTGGACTGTCCGGTTGTGACTACAGCGTCACAGTTAAGACATTGATTGATGCCACGAGGTTTTCGTTGCTGAGCGGTACTGACATCGGTCCCTACGCCAGTTCCTCGATCGTGATCCCGCAAGACGTTTAGGATGCAAGCCAGACGGTGAAGGTTTCGCAGAGCTTAAGACACATCCGTGGTTCGAGAGCGTCGACTGGGACACCTTGGGGGATAAGACGCAACCAGCGCCTTTCGTACCGGACGTACGTATTCATTTATATCGGTTACGGTTTACCGGGGGATCATTGGTCTCTAATTATCACTGACGTCTTTTGATGATATGTTTCATCTTCGACAACAGTCCAAGAAGGCCAATTTTGATGCATCCCACGAACTCGAGGAGCTTCTCTTGGAAGACAACCCGCTGAAGGCGCGCCAACGCAAGGTGCAAGATATCAACAACCTCAGTGCAGAGATGCGGCAAATGGAGGAGCAGTATGTCTGTTGTTTGCTTTCCTAATTCAAATCTGACAGCTACTTTCAGGTTCACTACGTACGATTTCAAGAGGATGCAGCGCCGCTCATACTATCCACAAAATCAGCAGATAGTCTCGACCGTTACCGCAACCTCTTCCTCCGGCGTCGTATCCTCACGGCCAGTAACACCCACCACAATGGCAGGTGACGGTGACATCCGCCCGGACAGCGTCAACGGGTCTGCGTATGGCCATAAACCAATGCACGAAACGGACGTGATGACGATGGACTCGAACGCGATGCCCATGCACGATATAACAGCAAGCGAGAAAGGACTGGCCTGCTAAGAGACTCTCGTCTGGTCGCTTTCTGATGCTGGTCACTCTGTTTTCTCCGAACGCCTGGGATCCCTGTCCCACGCCGCCCCGGTTATGCGCTTCCCTTCTCTTGGGTGAACACATATCGATATCCCTATTTGCACTAATTATGGTGGGCCGCGTCCTCCGCCGCAAATGCCTCGGTTGAACTTTCATATCTCCCCAACCCCACTGCAACAGCACGTTCCCCATGTATACCTCATGCAAGCTTCGTTGCCGGCCTCACGCTCCCTTGTTTCTGGCACCTGTCTTCCATCCAGTTTGCGTGCGGCCCTTCCCCCGCCGTCCTTCGCTCGGCTGTACACTCTAGTATACGCCCTAGAGTCGATGTTACTCAGCTAGCTGCGCGCGTGCTGCCTGGTGAGCGGCTGCTATGTTCACTCCTTTAGAACCTTCCGGGCCTCTCATCTCTACCAGTTACTATCCGCGTGTTTCACCCTTCTTTCGCCAACGTGTCATTTCCACAATTTACTAGTTTACATATATCGGTACATTCGGTAATTAGCATTGTCATCGACTATTCTCGATCTCATCACAGTGGCCCACTCATGTATTTTGCTTTACGTCGTCTCCTCCTTTCTTCTCAGGGTGGATAGGAACAGAATAGGTCTGTTGCAACGTCGCTACAATACCACCTCGTTGTCGCATCGGCTGAATGAGCTTCATTCTTGGCGTGCACTGCCAGGTCGTGGTAAGGCCTGCGCGTACTAACGTTAGTGTAGGCTAACATATTCATATCTATAGGGCGCACGAAATCATGAATATGTCCTCGGCGGATTCTTCCAGCTATATGACGTCTATTCTAGCGTGGTGGATGATGAGCTTCCGTGGCTACAAGGTCGCCATGACTAGGTATCTGCATTCGCCTCGCAAAATAGGTCTGGCTGCTACCTCTCTCGACCGCAAGTTCGAGCAAAAGGTTCAGACCACGATGACAGGTAAAGAGGTGTGGAGGATGTCTGGTCGCTTCCCGTTTATACTGATGCCGACATGCTGTGAGCAGGTGCGGAGAGCACCCGTTAGCCATATTTAATGCACAATGCCGTACCAATGAACTGCTGCTTATTCTCTACACGTGCGAGACTCCGTATACTAACCGGATACTTTACATAGTAATCAGACTTCTGGCCTCTTCAATATTGGTTTACTGGAATCAGCAACCGAAAACCAGTCATCGCTCGCGGCAGCGCTCAGCCATGATGCGCTAGCAGAGGTTTTCGTGTAGTATATATCTTTGGCTGCTCCAGCTACATGATAATCAGACTCGTGCACAATGCAGACTCAGCATCGGGGGCACATCTTCGAGGTTATTGTTACGCGCATGCGGCCGATATGATCTTTCGTCGCGCATAACAGTCAATCGTAAACAGTGAACTACTACTATGTAGACAAAGAAGTCATCTCGCGTCTCCTCAGACAGGCGGCCCGAAGAGACGTCGGAGATGAAGATTCGTGGGATCATTGATCCGCTGGGTGCGGAGGCGTCTGATCGCAGCTTTGAAGAGCCCGATAATCTTTGCTCGAGAAGCATCGTCCCTCCAGTGCTCACAGTCCCCCAGTCCCCTCCAAGTAGAACGCGCCTCGGATGTCCCTCCCGCCCATCGACAACGCCTCGCATAGCTCCATTCTCTCAGACAGCCTGCGCAGGCTCCAACTCAAAGAGCGGATACCCTCTTCACTCGTCGAGCCTACGAAGAAGCATCGAGTCAACAGCACGGAGGGGCTGGACGCTACTGGGGAGATCGCTATGCTGAATAGCGAGCCATCGAGCCCGAGCCAGCTCCAACGCCAGGCTCACGGACATGTATATGAAGGGTACGGATTCAGGCTGTCGTCTGGGGCAGCCACGCCATTGAATAATTCAACTGCTGGGGCAAGCAGTCCCTTACCAGATCCTAACGGCCTCGGTTGGCCAGGTATGTCTTCTGTTCCTAAGTAGCACCACCATCTCCCTCACCAACCGAGAACGTTACCCCACCTGAAGCAAAGTCCACGCTTGCACGCCTCAATGCTACCCCAGAAGAGAGAGCTGCACGCGAAGAGAAGCTGGCAGGCGCCGTACGAACACTGCTCGAATGCATTGGCGAAGACCCAGACAGAGAGGGCCTTGTGCGCACGCCGGCGCGGTACGCCCAGGCATTGATGTATCTGACAAAGGGCTACGAGGAACGGCTAACAGGTACATTCCCTCCCTATTCCTTTCCTCGCGTTCCCCATGCCGACCTCGCTCTGCAGACATAATCAACGACGCTGTGTTCGCCGAGGACCACGACGAGATGGTGATTGTGAAGGACATAGACATCGCGAGTCTGTGCGAACACCACCTCGTGCCCTTCACCGGCAAAGTCGCGATCGCCTACATCCCGAACAAGCTCGTGCTCGGCATTTCGAAGCTCGCGCGCATCGCAGAGACATTCTCGCGCCGGTTGCAGGTCCAGGAGCGCCTCACGAAGCAGATTGCCATCGCAGTGCAGGAAGCGATCAAGCCGCGCGGTGTTGCTGTGGTTATGGAGGCGACGTGAGTCTTTCCTCTGCTCGTTCATTCGGGTCGCTTTGCGCTGGACGGCGCGTCTGTTGCGATGTTGCGCCACGTATGACTCGGCCCAAATTGCTGACGCCGCCATTCTCACCCGCAGGCACCTCTGTATGACTATGCGCGGCGTCCAGAAGCCCGGCTCGTCCACGGTCACCTCGTGCATGCTTGGCTGCTTCCGCACCCAGCAGAAGACGCGCGAAGAGTTCCTCACGCTCATCAGGGGCCGGTGAGGTCGTCCCCTCCGGTGTCTGCCATGGTTTATTTGCCGGGCCCCGTGATACCCTTCGATTCGATTCGAAGTCCACCCACGCGCGTCCTTCAACAAGGGCTCGCGATTAATTTATTTCACTCCATCACATTGCACTTATTCTAGCGGCACACTTGGCTATGCCCCGCGTGTATCAAACGATTCAACTCACCTATCATGTTTTCAACCACATCAAGCCTCAGACTACCACCGTCTCGACACTGTATCAATTCAACATTGGGCCTTTGTTTTTCCTAACATGATTTTTCTCTGTCGACGTTTGCAAGTTTGTAATGACTCAGATGGGCGCATCGGATTAGAACCCACAAAAACTTGTATCTTACATCTACTGTCGTATACTGATGAGTCCGTACAACTCTGGATTCACAAGCTAGCATGCTATGTAGGACAAAGATGCGGTGTCATACATTGTGTATGTTCGTAATCGATAGCTTTTTTGCTATGGCGTGTGAACGTGATGGTCGTATGGGTGTAAGGCTAAACGAGGCCAGCCTCCTGTGCAAGACTATAGAATGCCGTCTCCTTTTGGGCGAGCAAGCTTTTAGGGGTGTCGTACTCGATGACGCGGCCGGCATCCAAAACCAGGACGCGGTCAGATTCGAGAATAGTGTTCAGTCGATGCCTGTATGCGTGGTCGGTAAGTATCCCAAGGCTCATTTGTAGGGCACGTACGCAATCGTGAGCATCGTGACGTCCTTGAACTGTGGTCCACGAATAATCTCTTGGATCGCACGGTCGGTGTCTAGGTCAACCGCAGAAGTCGCTTCATCTAACACAAGGATCTTCGACTAGAGGAATATTTGCAGTCAGGACTCGCATGCCCACTTCCTACATTCGTATACAGACTTACCTTCCGCAACAAAGCCCGTGCGAAGCACAGCAATTGCCTCTGTCCGGCGGACATCGACGAACCGCCCTCTCTTACGGCTGCGTCCAAACCTCCGAGCAGGGACTCAACAAATTGCTTCAAGTGTGTCTAGCCATTGCCGTCAGCCTCCCTGTGGTACCGATATAGGGAGCTGTAGATGAATACCTGCTCAAGAGCCCACCAAAGATCAGCATCTTCCGACGCATTTGTCGGGTCGATATTCTCGCGTATCGTGCCCTCGAAGAGGTCTGGGCTTTGCGGGACAATCGAAATACCAGAGCGTACTGTCCTGTTGTTAATCACAGGGAAAGTTGGAGTGTCGGAGGGACGTACGCTTATGGAGGCCAACCTTTGTGACGTCGACGCCGTCAATAACAATGGTGCCTTGTGCGGGCTCGATGATACGGAATAGAGATAAGAGAAGCTGAACAGTGTCAGCCTTACGGTGCAGGACGTACAGTATTCACACTTACCGAAGACTTCCCAGACCCTGTTCTGCCCACCACACCGATCTTCTCCTTGGCATTCTACAGTGATTTATGTCAGCGGATGAAAGTAGCTTCGCGAGCTGTTGGACTTTAGACTTACAATCTTGATGTTGATATCCTTTAGGACCAGGTCAAGACCAGGACGGTATCTAGTACCATAGTCCTTGAACTCGACCTCGCCCTGGGACGGCCAGCTCTCAGGGTCGATGCCAGGCAGCTCAGCAGGGGCCTCCGGCTCAAGCTCGACATAGTGCAGGATACGTTCGACGCTGACGATATTCTGCTCGACCTCGCTAATCGAACGGACGACCCAGTTCTGTGAGTCTTCCATGAGTATTGCGGCTGTACAGGTAGCACGACAGGATATACCAAGGAGCTCGTTGTATTCAACGCGTATGACAAGACGAAGCCGACGAGGCCCGCATCGACGCCAGTCGTCATGAGCGCTGCGATCGACAGCGTCGCAGCGATAAAGATAATCGTCGCACCGACAAACTCAAGACGAACAGCGAGCCAGCGGTTTACGGAGATGCTCGGCAGATAGCAGATCTGATTGCGGTCTACGCGGCGCTCGTTTGTAGAGATGAAGACCGATTGCTGGCTGAACGCGCGGATGGTCGACAAGCCATTGAGGGATTCGGAGAACCAGGCGAAGATGGGTGAGCGCGAGACAGCGTCGAGACGTTTGAGCTCTCGAGAGGTGGAGAGGTAGTAGCTGCGGATAATATAGTGAGCGCGTGGGTGTGGTCTAGAGACGTCGGTACTTACATCATTACCCTGACATAGAACCAGGCGAGAGGAGGTACAGCGACGAGCTATTTGGGGTCAGATGGGCGTATGCATGGACGGGTAGAGATTACGCACGAAGAGTGGGAAGTTGTAGCCAACGACCAAGACAATCATCACGGTAACAAACAACGTGCGGACCACATTCTGAATGACACGCGCGAGCACTTGATCAACGACGTAAATATCACGCGAAAACAGGTTGAGGATTCTGTACGCGATAGTCATCAGTGCTGGTCATGCAAAACATTTGACGAGTACAAACTCACCGTCCAGTGGGAGTCTGCTCGAAGAACGACATCGGCGCACGCATCACAGCGTACAACATCGAGTCATGCAACCTCCTCGCACTCCGAATCGCGCAGAATACCCAAATCAAGATCGCCGCCGCCGCACTAAGCAGGGTGCTCGAGAGTGAGAACAGACCGTACTCGATCAGATACCTGCCGACACCACGGTTGCTGCCCTCCTCTCGATTGTGCTCGCCCCAGTCACGGAGCGTGTTGTTTGCGGCGACAGACACGACCTGGCTCAGCGTCATCGCGAGCACGAACAGGGTAAAGCCGATCTTGCTGGCAGCCTCGATGTACCGGACGTAGACGTCCTGCTTAACACGGCCCTGCTCCATGTGCTCTTTGGAGGGCCCAGAGTCGCCGGAGGACGATGTGCGCGTAGTTGGCGAGGGCACGAGCACGGCCTTAGCGAAGCTCTGTTTGCGCTGTAGCCTCTCGTTGACGTCTTCGAGGCGCTCGACCGTGAGTTCACGTGAGTCCACTGCGGTGCCTGAGGATGGAGTCGAGCTGTCGCCGTTCAGGAAGGGGGTCGCGATGCCAGAGGACGTCAAAGAACCGTGTCCTTTACTGTCACGGCCAAAATTAAGTGAGCCAGCGTCATTGAATAGCCGATAACATGAGGACGCACATTAGCTTGTACAGCTCGGTCGCTGAGTTGGCTGTCAGCTCGTCGAAGGATCCACTCTCAAGGATCAGACCACGTCGCAGGTAGACCAATTTGTCAAAGTGCTTCAGGAACGCGATGCTGTTCGTGACGATGATCCGTGCCTTTGTGGCAAGCAAACCGTACGGACCGATCACCTGATCTACGGCGAACCTGTCAACAAACTACCATAAAACATTCTGGCTGATAATTACCAAAGACATGCCGAGCGACATGTGAATCAACAGCAGCGAGGACATCGTCCAAGATAACGCTGGCAGTGGGTGAGTGGGAAATACTTCAGAGGAAAATGAGAAAACCCACAGGTCCGCTCTGGCGTACACGGCCCTAGCAAGCGAGATACGGGCACGTTGACCGCCACTGAGTGTGATACCCTTCTCTCCAACTTCGGTCATGTCACCCTGCGGCATGAGCGCAAGGTCCGGTCGGAGGGCACACGCATCCAGCACCATGTCGTAGAACACCTCATCGTACTCGTACGAGAAAACGATGTTGTCACGGATGGTCGCGCTCATAATCCTTTGAGATAGGCCGTCAGTACCCATGGCTCTACAATTAAAAGCATACAGCTCTCACCAAGGGTTCTGCGGGGCATAGGAGACACTACCATTCAGCTGCACTTCTCCCTCAATGCGCCTCATCTCGCCAACAATAGCAGACAAGAGACTGGTCTTCCCGGCACCGACCCGGCCGAGCACGCCGACGAGCTCACCCTTCTTCACGGTAAGATTGATTCCCTCCAGGGTCGGGCTCTGCGCGTCCTTATTCCACGTAAACTCACCATTACGGATGTCGAGCACCTCATCGCCTATCTCAAGCCTGCTCTTCGTCACGACGACCTCGCGCGCGTCCGGCTGGAGCTCGTCCGCGCCGAAGAACGCCGAGAGGCGGTTGATGGACACGAGCGCCTCGACGATGTTCGACGTGACCTGGCTGAACATCGCGAGCGGGAACTGGAGGAGCATGAAGAGCGAGATGCTCGGGAAGATCTTGTCACTCGTGAGCGGCGCATCTGACGTGAGGGCGGCCGTCGCGAAGCTGCTGAATGCGACGAGCAGCGGGATGCCGGACCAGAGCGCCATATTCAGGCTCGTCGCGATGCCAATCTTGCGGAGCATCTTGAGCTCGAGATCGTTGCGCACGAAGAGGATCTTGCGCATGAACGCGTTCTCCCAGGCGTAGAGCTTGATGCTCTTGATGTTGGCGAGCAGCTCGCTCATAAGCCGCGTGCGCTGGTCGCGGTTCTTCATCTGCTTCTCCTGCATTTTCTTAAGCTTTCGCGCGATGAACGTGTTGAGCGGGACCGAGAAAACCATGATAGCAACGCCGACAAAGGCAGGCCAGCCGAGGATGCTGTACAGCGACGTAAAGGCCAGTATGATCTGGAAGGGTCCAGAGATGGCGATTAAGCCGTACGTGCAGAAGTCCTGGAGTCGCACGGCGTCCACAGACATGAGGTTAACGATGTCGCCCGATGCGCTGCTGCGCCCGTCGTTCGAGAGTACCAGTGCCTTTTGGTAAATGGCTGTTACGAGACCTGCGCGAACACGCATACCAGTATCGAAACAGTGTTGGAAGTACTATGACGCACACCTGAGCCTCATTCTAAGAGCAAGCGAAAAATGAAGCTTACTTGGTTCAGGATAGCGGTCTGGCAGATGGATGCACAAAACATGATGACAGCGATAGCGAACCCTTCAAAGGGGCTGGGCGCGCCGTTCTGAACAATACCGTCTGGCCTGGCACTTTGATAGGCAGAAATATACGAGAGTAGCCAACGAAGAAGCTGAGGCTGCAGGAAAACAAGACAATCCTGGACGAGTTTGAGGAAGCCGGCGAAAGCGTAGGGTCCGCCGTATGCCGCAAAGAGGGCGACGGCAAGATTTTTGCTGCAAGGCGGTTAGATGGTGAAACATCGATCAAAATAGCTTGTGCGCACTGCTTTTTCATCGACTCCTGCAGCCGTTTCCCGAGATTTGCCGACTCGTCCTTAGGGACCAGGGACGGCAAGTCTTCCTCGGTAATGTATCGGGTCGCGCCCTTCTTCATAAGGCTAGACATCCAGGAGAATGTACAGATGCTGAAGATATTGGCCGTCAACAGAGGACTCTCATTGTCCGCAACTTCAGGATGGTCCTCTTTTGTGAATTCTGAGCCGCAGCACTCGAGAGCGAACGCGATAAGTCCACAGCCAGCGACGACAGCCTTCAGGAATATGACCAGATGCATCGCAGCCCAGTGTGACATCCATTCTGAGCGAGCCCAGACAAGAAGACCTGCGAGGTATGCTGGCCAGAAGAGCAGCAAGAGGCTTGACGAGGTCCGCGAGCGGTAGTGATTGAGGTAGGTCAGGGGAAGGGCCAATAGGAGCGCGATGACCTCAAGGATGTAAGACTGAATTAACGGAACCGGTCTACGGATGGCGACCACAAGGACAAGGTTCGATAGACTTGCACCGAGTGCTAGTGCGAGGATCGTCTGTCCGATCACACGTTCATGTCAGGTTGTGATGCATCTGGCAGCATGAACGGAGCACGCACAAGTTTTGCCCACAGGATCCATCGGCTTTTCCTGCTCCTCGGATGGCCCTCAAAGCTGCGGAAGACGGAGACCCTGAAGGCTGCAAACACGACGAAGATGACAAGCAGAGATGACAGGATGACGCCCTCTTCGAAGCACGGAGTGAGATCGAATTGCCTGAGCCGTGAGACGGGGCCCCAGCCCTCTGAGTCGTGGCAGATGACCTGGCCTGCCATTCGACGTTCGTGAGAGGCGATGGGAGGCTTGAGCACGGCGAGTGCGACAGCGATTGCGCAAAGCGTCCCCAGACTTGCCGCCCGGCTCTTTGTATAATTATCATATGCCCGTGCTGAGTAAGGTCAAGGCGCTCCCCGACGCGTCGCGCGCGTTACTATGCGTCCTAGCCAATCAACGAACTCCTTTTAATCCTCTTTGAAACACCCCCCAGCATCGGAGTCCGCGTGGCGGTTCTTTCCGTTGTCCAGCGGTACAGTACTACCTTAGAGCGCTCAAAGACTGTGGAATTTGCTTTTCATGCCCTTTACCATGGCAAGATCCAGGTCCTAGCGAGCTGCTATTCATTTGTTTCGCCACGAAGAGAGCTACATCTTCCCCTTGAACGCAACACTGCGATGCCAAACCTCTGGGTAACTTGTGGTCATCCTCCCGATTTCCACATATCTCGGCAACCTAGATATCCGCGGGCGGCGCCAAGGCGAGCATACTGAAGCTCACGCTCGTCGTGTCCTTCATGTAGTTGTCCTTGATGTACGCCGCCGCGTCCGCCAACAGATCATCGCACACGCCGCGGTCAACGGGCCCCGCGCGCCGGCCGTCAAGTTCAATGAGTCTCCGCGCTCCCTCTGGCGCTGGCACGCCCTGGTCGCGCGCAGCGGTGTCTGGAGCCTGCACGAAGCACGTAAAGTGTAGATCGACGCTTTCGCTGATGTCTGGCGCCGCCGTCTGCCCCGACGCTGCAGCCTCGGCGTGGATGCTGGCGAAGAGCGGCGTCGTCTCAAGCAGCTTGGCGCGCTCCTCTGGGGTTTTGTCTGCAGACACACGGCGTCACGCCCAAGATGAGAGGCGGGGATGTAAAAAGATCGCACCTTTGCATTCGTCGATGAACTTTTCGAGCACACTCTCAGGCTCGAGTGTCACGTTTGACTGCGTGGGCGTTCGATGAACGTGGCTCCCGAAGAGTAAATGATCGTCCTTACGTTCAGGAGCGCATGCAGGAGACCCATTGTGCCGCAGGCGTTTTGGATCTGGGCACCACAAAAATGAGTATCGAGCACATTGAGATGTGAAGCAGCGTACCGTCTGCTTGATCCACACGATCGTAGGATCTATAGGGTGCTGCCCCTCCTTTGCGATCTTCTCGTCCTCAGCCTTGCGCTTCTCCTCATACTCCTTGCTTATCGGAAACAGAAGAACGACTGCCTTGACAGGTTGCGGTACCATACCGAGCAACTGCAACGCCAAGAATGATCAACATGATGCTAATGCGCACCAGTGATCTGGGTGCGCACATTGGGGTCGAAGCCGTAGACATCGGTGAAACGGTCCTGCTCGAGTACGAGTCCAGCCTTGCCGGACCACTGGGCAGTGAGCGAATACGCGCATTTAGCTCGATGTGCCGTCGGCAATATGTGCACATAGTCTCACCGCATTCATCACCTACACCAGAACTGTAATTAGCTTCCATTCACCTGTGCATCCGGCTAGACTGACCTCGGGATTGCTTTCAAGAGGGATCCAGCGTGATACCATCGTGTGTAGAACTTGGACACTGAGAAATGGAATATGTAAGACCAAGCACAAAGTGGTAGTCCAGAGCGAGAAGTGCAGATATGTCCTCCTTCAATAGGACAACGACGTCATGGACGTACAGCCGCATCAATTGATGCGCCCTTCCATATCCAGACCCTTCCCGCTCGGCCGTGCCAGCAACACAAACCCATGTATTCCGAAGCATGTCTAGATACAAGCATGTCTAGGTAGCAAACAAGCGCAAACACTGTCCATCAACTTGGAGCCAAGAGCCCAGCATGACGAAGCTCAGATCTTCTGCGTGCCCCGTCTTTTGGCATACATCTGTCTCGAAACGATCAGACAGGCTGCGCCAGCGAGTGCTACAACCTAGAGCATTCAACCACACGCTAAGCCCCAAGGGCCGATGCAGAAAAATGGATCGCTCACCCCGCTGAAGGCTATTGGCTTCCCCCAGTTATTACCCATGAACAACGCTCCGGCGATAGGTGTTCCAGTGAGCATGGCCCAGGATGTGATAAAATATGCGACGCCTATACGAACACTGGCGCATCCGGCTCGGCTTTTAATAGCAGGCTCATCGCGCCGAAGGGCACAGCTCACCCAATCTCGTTGATATCCTTCGACATGAGCGCCAGCGAGGGCGGCAGGAGGGAGAGCCCTGTCTCGCGCTGGTCAGCCGCTCGATTCATGGGATGCGGTCTGAGCACGTACATCCACCAGAGAAGAAGCCGTACACAATAGCGAAGATAACTGCGCCTGCGGTATTCGAGGCGCCGAACATGGCGAAGATGAGGGCCCCTGTGACGACTGCGGCGGCGCAGAGAAGGTTCAACGGTCCGTACACGTCTCCAAGCGAGTTTAACAGTGTGCGACCAAATGTCGAGGCGCCGTTCAGGATCGCCAGCTGAAGGAACAAGGGTCAGAGGGAAGGGCGGCAAGAAGATGTGGGTAGAGGCGCACGGTGTAAAAGGCAAAAGTTGAGGAGAGACCGTGTAGAGTGACGAAGAGTTGTAGATAGAAGTCTGGCATGCATGTCATATCAGAGCACATTCGGATGGCTTTGAATTACTCACAAGGCAAGAACAGTCCCCAACAAATGAGGAAGATCCTGTTATGAGCCCGTGAGCCCTCGGTTGGTACACAGTTTGCATTCTACTTACCCAGCGACAGTGATCATGAACGGCGCATCCGTCAACTTCTCTTTGAGGTTGAGCTTCGGACGATTTGCGCGTGTCTTCGCGTTTGGGAAGCGCGTGCTCATGAGGCAATTCGCGATGGCGAGCAGGCCCGTGATCAAGAACGCCGATGCACGAGTACCCCATGCAAACCCGATCGAACTGTGAAGGAGCCGGTTTATCATGATGGGGAAGACGACGCCGCCGGAAGAGGAGCCTAGCTGAGGTGATGAGATAGCGGTGTAGGATAGATACGGAGAGACCTGCCCGTAAAAGTTATACCCATAGCCAGCGAGCGCCGCTTCTTCCAGTGATGTGCCTGTACAGAGATAGCTGGGATAAGAACCAAGCCTCCGCCAAGGCCCATGCCGATGCCTTGAGAGAGTAGGACCTGGTAGTACCGGCTCGTGTCCGCCAGAGAGAGCATAAACATCCTGACAGCATGAGTTATGTGTCATTCATACCCCACCTATACGACAGGAGCACGCACGAAAAGACGTAGAGCACACTCCCGCTGATGCAGACGTGGTGGAAGTACCCTTCGTCAAGGAGCTTGCCGGAGAGGATGCCAAGCATGAACATCAGGCAGAGCTGCAGGGAGCCTATCCAGCTTATGTTGGAGGCGGAGGACATGCCTGTGAGTGTGTACAGGTCTTGATACACACCGAAAGAGCTGGCGTAGCCGAACGTTGAGAAGCAAGCGAGCCATCTATTGCAGCACGCAACATGAGGTGCGGAAAGCTGCCCACGAGAGGGGCCAGAGAACATACCCGCCGGCAACACACATCCAGGCACGCAGACCGCCATCTGGCGGTTCGTCTGTGGCATCGGCCGTACGAACGTTAGCCTCAAGGGCATGCGCCGTCACCGAATCCTGCGAGGGCTTTTCCACCAAGGTGGCCATGACTCTGGACGGACGATGTTCGTGAGGAACCCAGACCGATCCTGGTTGCTGTCGAGGGCACCTGGGAGTGCACCTCCAAGGGCAGCTGGCACATGCACGACGAATTCCCAAACATGAGAGACGAACGATTTCCGAAGAACTTCCCGTGCCGGGCGGCACCAGTTTACGCATGTCACATGGACGCGTCCGTGTCAGCAACTAACAATCCAACTGGACTGAGCTACGACAAAGCTGAGGAGACAGACGAGAGGAAAGTGAGTGAGGAAAGACCAGCTCGAGTCTGGCTTGTTATTGAGCAGTATGAGCTCCTTATATACATGTCAGACTGAATATTTAGAATATCCTACGAATATACGGAGGTGTATGGAAAGTAAGAGAATACCATGGAATCCGGGAGAACCATCCGGAATGTGTAATATTCATGACATTACCCCCCCATCTAGAATCGTGTCCTCACGATTATTTACCCGTCAATCCAAAACCTCCTGATCCTCGTTGAGTCTCTATTAAACTTGACACCTCCTCGATATCGCATGACGCAATGCGTTCCAAAATGACTTGTGCGATTCGATCGCCGGCGTGTACCTGGAATGGTTGATTGGTGGAGTTGATCAACACTACACGCACTTCTCCGGTGTAATCTTGGTCTACCACCCCGGCGCCGACATCTATTCCTTTGACTGCTAACCCACTTCGCGGTGCAATTCGTGCATAAGTTCCGTGAGGAGCACGCATGCTATGCC
>NW_006767638.1:30461-37369 GCF_000300595.1 Phanerochaete carnosa HHB-10118-sp | reverse complement strand
TTCCCGTGCCGGGCGGCACCAGTTTACGCATGTCACATGGACGCGTCCGTGTCAGCAACTAACAATCCAACTGGACTGAGCTACGACAAAGCTGAGGAGACAGACGAGAGGAAAGTGAGTGAGGAAAGACCAGCTCGAGTCTGGCTTGTTATTGAGCAGTATGAGCTCCTTATATACATGTCAGACTGAATATTTAGAATATCCTACGAATATACGGAGGTGTATGGAAAGTAAGAGAATACCATGGAATCCGGGAGAACCATCCGGAATGTGTAATATTCATGACATTACCCCCCCATCTAGAATCGTGTCCTCACGATTATTTACCCGTCAATCCAAAACCTCCTGATCCTCGTTGAGTCTCTATTAAACTTGACACCTCCTCGATATCGCATGACGCAATGCGTTCCAAAATGACTTGTGCGATTCGATCGCCGGCGTGTACCTGGAATGGTTGATTGGTGGAGTTGATCAACACTACACGCACTTCTCCGGTGTAATCTTGGTCTACCACCCCGGCGCCGACATCTATTCCTTTGACTGCTAACCCACTTCGCGGTGCAATTCGTGCATAAGTTCCGTGAGGAGCACGCATTGCTATGCCGGTGCCGACAATCTTGCGATCCCGTGCTGGTATCTTAGCGCTTTCAGCCGAGTAGAGATCAAGCCCAGCCGACTCTTCAGATCCTTGTTTCGGGAGAATTCCACCCATCCGTTGTACCAAAAGAGTGGTATCGCGCGTGAGTATGTGAACAGGTCATGTTAATAGAGGGGGAATTTGAATCGTCATAGGCGCGGGTTTGTCGGAACGTCTAGCGTGGAATTCTTGAAGGAGTTCCTGACAATTAGTCAAGTTTGCTCGTGATTCCCAGGAACGGCGATCGCCGTGGGGGCTGTTCTTCCAGAGCACCTGATACTCTAGATTTCCGTTTCGGTCACGACGGGAGTCAAGGATTTCTTCGACTTCCCATTCTTCCTCGCCATTTACGAGGTCAGGGACTACCGGTTCACGCCGCTGAGAGGGATACGTGGGTTCTTTGAAGGGACTGAGAAGGCTTTCATTGAAAACGGGGTGTTGTTTCCATTGACGTGGTAGCTCCAATTCATAGGCGGAAGCGCCGACTTTGCGTTTGACCTTGAAGGGTTCATATCGCTTATCGTCGAGCTTCTTCATTGGCCTGTCGGTTCAGATGTTTATTCCTTCTAGCCAAACTTTATCCCCAACTTTGTATTCCGGTCCGCTCTTTCTCTTTCGGTCGTAGAAGCGCTTCATAGACTCTTGCGCTAGACTGATAGCCGCGCTAGTATCTTCACGTACTCGATCCATTCTATCGACAAATTGTTGGACGTTTTCACTTAGTCCCTCTCGTACCGGTTGGGTTCCTTCATAAGGGTGGTACCCTTTATTGACGAAGAAGGGGGTATACCCTGTGGATGAATGAACTTTGTTGTTGTACAAAAAGGCCACTAGTGGTAGCCATTCGGCCCAATCGACTTGTCGATAATTAATGAATAATCGGAGGTATTGTTCTATTTCGTGATTAATACGTTCCGTTTGTCCATCAGTCTGGGGGTGATACGTGGTGGAGGGATTGGCTTCAATTCCAAGTGATCGGTACAGTTCGGAGATGAACTTGTTCTTGAATTCGGTGCCCCTATCACTGATAATCTTCCGGGGAAGTCCGTGATGTGCTACTACATGATCGCGAAGTGCTTTTCCCCATCCTTCGGCATTGAGTTCAATGTTACTTGGTATCGCTATTATCTGCTTGGAATACATGCAGACAACTACGAGAATAGCGTTATACCCAAAGGACTCGGGTAGTACTCCTATCTTGTCTACCGAGATTATTTCCCAGGGTCGCGTAGGAATTTCGTTGGGGAAGAGAAGTCCGGTAGGTCGTGTTGTGTGCACCTTGGTCTTCTGGCATTTTTCGCATCCAGCAACGTACTTTCGGATGTCTTCTCAAATTCTAGGCCACCAGTAGTTACACGTGACCATTTCGTGTGTTTTGTATTGATCGGGGTGTCCTGCCAATGGGGTATCGTGATGATGAACAATGATCTGTTCTCGGAGTTTCCTATTTACTGGTACATAGATACGATTCTTCCACGTCACGAGTCCGGTGCTATCTTCGTTCCAATTTTTGTCCTTGTTCTGTAAGGCTACGGTAACTAGCGAATCTTGGTTTTTTTTGTGTTTTTTAATTTCTGTGACCCAGTCCTGGTCAATTCCTTCTAAACTAAATACCATACTACGAATCAGGGCACGAAAATGTTCTGGTTTTAGCAACACGATATCCAAATTGTCCTCTTTTCCTGCATTGTGTCTCTTTTGGCGAGATAGTCCGTCAGCTTTGCCGTTCGATTTACCGGGTTTGTGATGCAACGAGATTGGTATTCAGCCAACTCGGTTACCCATCGGGCCTGTCGTCGATTGAGCTTCTGTGGCTTCCGGAAGTATTCTAGGTTCTTGTGATCCGTCCATATTTCAAACGGATGTATGGCACCCATGAGATACTGACGCCACTCGTCAAGGCTAGTCATGATTGCGAGAAGTTCCTTATCGTAAATCTCGTAATTTCTTTCGGCTGCTGTCATAGCTTTGGATAGATAGGCGACGGGTTTCCATTTGCCATCTTGCTTCTGGGCTAACTCAGCTCCTACGGCAAAGTTCGAGGCATCGCATTCTACACGATAGGGGTCGTCGTCATTGGGTATGGCCAATACTGGTGCGGAACAGAGTGCATCTTTCAGGCTTGTGAACGCTACTTCTTGTTCGATAGTCCATTCGAAGGTAGCATTTCCTGTTAATGAACTAAGTGGCTTTGCTATCTTGCCGTAGTCTCGGATAAATCTTCGGTAGAAGTTGGTGAATCCAAGGAATGCTTGGATGTCTCGTTTGCACTCGGGCCGAGGCCAATTGATAACTCCTTCTATCTTGACTGGGTCCATGCGGACAACTCCTTTTCCTACTATCATTCCGAGGTATTCTATCTCTTCTTTCTCAAACTCGCACTTTTCTGGTTTCAGATAAAGTTTGTGTTCTCTCAGGATTTGAAGAACTTGCCGCGTGATCCGACGATGTTCTTTTAAATCTTGAGTGAAGATCATGATATTGTCTAGATAGACTACCACATGTCCTTGACTGATGAGATCTCGAAATATATCATTCATCATGGTTTGGAATGTAGCCGGGGAATTGGTAAGGCCGAAGAACATGACGAGGGGTTCGAATAGTCCTCGATTCGTTAGGAACGCCGCCTTCTCTTCGTCTCCTTCTTTGATGCGGATATTGTTGTATCCCCATCGAACGTCTAATTTCGTAAAGTACCGTGCCTGCTTTAGCTTGTCCACTAGTTCTTGTATCAAAGGAAGTGGGTAGCGGTTCTTGATCGTAAGCTCGTTCAACTTCCGATAGTCTTGTACAGGCCGAAGTCGTCCGTCTTTTTTCTTGACAAAGAAGAATGGAGAAGCCCACGGGGATTTTGATGGTCTGATTCTCCCGGTTCGAAGGTTCTCTTCTATGAATTCATCGAGTTCTTTCGGTTCGTTTACAGAGATTGGGTAAACTTTGCAACTGATCGGTTGTGCGCCTGGTGTGAGTTCTATTGCATGGTCCCAGGGTCGTCTTTGCGGTAAGGGATCAAAGTCTTCTTTGCTGAACACATCGGAGTAGTCGTGATAGTGACTTGGGACGGTGTTTTCAAACATCTTAGCCTCGTGTTTCAAACTTTCCTTAATGGCTAGATCAGTGGCCGTAGTGCGAATGTGCACTGCTCCCGTAGCAAAGTAGGTTTCGTGGTCAAGAGTAAAGATTCTATCCCCTTCTTCTAGGCGAGCCTCCGGATCGCTGGGCTCCTCCTGATCGGCGTCAATATCAATTAATCGGGTAGCATATTTGCAGGTAATCGGGCACCGATCAAACTGAATGACTTGTTCTTGCCAATCGATAGATGGGTTATGGATCTGTAACCACTCATATCCCAGGAAGATTGGAGTCTTCCCTAGATTTGTAACAGCGAACGGAAGTTGCTCAACGTGATCCTGGATTTCCACCCTTAATTCGACAAAGTCGGTGATCGCTCTGCCGGCATTATGCGTGCCGTCCGCGTTATAGACAGGGATCGGTGATGGCAGTTTCTTTGTGGCGATGTTGTTATCGCGGACAAACTGTGCATCAATCGATGATCCAGTGCATCCTGTGTCCAATAACGCTTTGACTGATAAGCGCCGCCGCGTGTCTAGAGTGGTGATGATCATTGGAACGTCCATTTGAGTCCCCTTCCTTCCTCGGATAAAACGAGGTTGCTTTCGTAGTTCATTCAAGAAGTCTATGGCTTCTTCTTCTTTCATCTGCCTGATTTGGTTCATACAGGCTTCTGAGGCGTCAACACTCTTCTTTGAGTGTACCCATTCAGTCAACAGTCTGAGTGCTGCAGTTTCTTTGCTGACTATCCATTGGCGAATCCAAGCCGCCGTCCAGGGTGTGTGGCGCTGCCACTGCGTAGGTTCGGTCTGATGTTCTGGTGTAGGTAATAATTTTTTATTCGGGGAAATTAAGCAAGAGGGTTGAGCCTCTCCGTGCCGCTCTGCGGACGCCCCTTTTTCTGGTATATACATGGGTACACCAAACCAGGAACATAGATAGTTCGTGAAATTCTTTTCGGTCAGCTCGGCTACGCACCCTGCTGACCGCTTGCAAAACCCTTCATGGCCGCACAAATTTCTTCGTGGATTGCCTTCTTCCAGTCGAACGGTTCTGCCGTCGCGGCAGGAGCTTCGTTAAGTGATGCGAGCGGTGCGAACGTATTGGCAATGGGAACTACCGGGGTTTCCACGGCTCGTACTTGTTGAGCTTGTTGCCGATTAGGGCAATTTCGTGATATGTGGCCTTGTTGACCACATCGGAAACAAAGACCCTGGCGTCGCGCTTGATCTAGATCCATCGGTTGTCCCCTGCTGCCAAATGTGACACCAGTTCCATCGCGTCGTGTTTGAACCGGGGCGTTTGCAGCCGGTGCGGCTATGTTAGCCGGTGTTCGTGGTGTACTCTGTGTCTGCTGCTGCCGTGGCTGGAATTGCCCTTGCCGTTGGGACTGCGGGTTTCACCGACGATACTGCTGCTGATTTAGGTCGATGCGCGCGACCCGTTTTTTGTAGAGCGCGTATGTGGTGGAGAGTTCCTCCAATGAATTATACAGAAGCCGAATGATATCGGCCCTAAGTGCTTTTTCTAGAAGCGATTTTAACTCCTGGAAATGTGCCTCAAAGTCGTGAATGTTCGCCTAGAAGGCGCATAATTCAAACTTCGAGAAGAACTCCTGTGCCGACAGCGTTCCCATCTGCATGGCTTGCAGCCTATCGTACGCTTCCGCCTGTTCATCAATGAGGAAATGTACATCCAAATCTTTCCACAGGTCATTGGTGGTCTGGATCACGGTTTCTTTGTCCGTGTCGTACTTTTTCATGTACGTGGCTACATATTCGCCAGCGTGTCCTCCTTTCATGTATGACAGGATCATAAGGACCCTATCAAATTGCTCCGGCAGTCGCTTCCTTTGCGTGACCACATAGAGCTTCATCTGCGTCTTCCAAGCGATGTACTTGGATTTGGTGCCATCAAAGGCGTCGAGTTTCATCGCGCTTCCATTGAGGAGCGCGGCACTGTCTTGGTTCTCGGCCATCGCGCCGGGATCAGATGGAGATGAAGGTGGAGTGGGAGAACGGCGAGAAGGTGGGTTCGAAGCTTCGGAATCTTCTATCGCTTCTTCCACGGGGTTTGGTGGGCCCTCTGGTGGTGCTTTGGATTCTCCGAGGGCGATCGAACGGAGATGGTCAGTGACTGATTTGAGAGTGTCTCGTCTAGTTCTGGGTTCTGAACCAGATGCTCTGGGTTGTGGAGCTGCGATCGATTCTGAGGGTGCCCCTGTGGTAACTCTCTGTACTATTTCTCCGCATAGTCCTTCCCTACAACGGAGACAACAATTGCTATTATCCAGAGAATGCGGGCAGGGCTGTTGCGCGCAGTACCGTAGATTGTCGCCACGTAGGTAAATAGATCTTCCCTCTAGTTCTCAATGTGTATGTCCTCTACAATCGCAGAAAGGCGTGGTCATAGGGTGTCGGGTCCGTGGAGCTGGTTGCAGCAAACCCTGGGACTAATCGTGTTGTAACGACCAGATCAGGGATAGAGTTCGCCAAAGATAAGAATTTTCCGAAGAAGAGTCGAAACGCTATCTTAATACAGTTCTAGGAATAGTATAGCAGCCCAAAGAGCGATTATGTCTCTTCGGTCCGACGCCCTGACAGGGATCGTCGATCTAACTGCTATCTCTTTTCCGACGCCCAGCCTCAGCCGGTTGCCACGTCGTACTCAGGAATATCTGCTTGCACTGCGCAAAGCGTTTAACACCACCTATGGTAGGGTAGTGTACGATTCTAATTGGACGGAGCTCTGTCCAGCTGCCTAAGGGCTGGTGATTACAGAGGTGGCTTCGGGGTGTGTGATATGGTAAAATGCGCAAGTGCGCGGAGAAGGGTTCCAGGGGTCTTGATGCGGTAGAGTCGATAGGGTTAGGATCGGGGTGAGATTTCGGTTGGGGGAAATGAGGTGGATCGTTGTGTGGAGATGGGTGATAGTTGGTGTGAGAGTGACGAGGATCGTCGTAGGGCAGTTGGTGGAGACTCGAGCTAATGTCAGCAACTAACAATCCAACTGGACTGAGCTAAGACAAAGCTGAGGAGACAGACGAGAGGAAAGTGAGTGAGGAAAGACCAGCTCGAGTCTGGCTTGTTATTGAGCAGTATGAGCTCCTTATATACATGTCAGACTGAATATTTAGAATATCCTACGAATATACGGAGGTGTATGGAAAGTAAGAGAATACCATGGAATCCGGGAGAAC
>NW_006767638.1:0-30441 GCF_000300595.1 Phanerochaete carnosa HHB-10118-sp | reverse complement strand
ATTCGCGATGGCGAGCAGGCCCGTGATCAAGAACGCCGATGCACGAGTACCCCATGCAAACCCGATCGAACTGTGAAGGAGCCGGTTTATCATGATGGGGAAGACGACGCCGCCGGAAGAGGAGCCTAGCTGAGGTGATGAGATGGCGGTGTAGGATAGATACGGAGAGACCTGCCCGTAAAAGTTATACCCATAGCCAGCGAGCGCCGCTTCTTCCAGTGATGTGCCTGTACAGAGATAGCTGGGATAAGAACCAAGCCTCCGCCAAGGCCCATGCCGATGCCTTGAGAGAGTAGGACCTGGTAGTACCGGCTCGTGTCCGCCAGAGAGAGCATAAACATCCTGACAGCATGAGTTATGTGTCATTCATACCCCACCTATACGACAGGAGCACGCACGAAAAGACGTAGAGCACACTCCCGCTGATACAGACGTGGTGGAAGTACCCTTCGTCAAGGAGCTTGCCGGAGAGGATGCCAAGCATGAACATCAGGCAGAGCTGCAGGGAGCCTATCCAGCTTATGTTGGAGGCGGAGGACATGCCTGTGAGTGTGTACAGGTCTTGATACACACCGAAAGAGCTGGCGTAGCCGAACGTTGAGAAGCAAGCGAGCCATCTATTGCAGCACGCAACATGAGGTGCGGAAAGCTGCCCACGAGAGGGGCCAGAGAACATACCCGCCGGCAACACACATCCAGGCACGCAGACCGCCATCTGGCGGTTCGTCTGTGGCATCGGCCGTACGAACGTTAGCCTCAAGGGCATGCGCCGTCACCGAATCCTGCGAGGGCTTTTCCACCAAGGTGGCCATGACTCTGGACGGACGATGTTCGTGAGGAACCCAGACCGATCCTGGTTGCTGTCGAGGGCACCTGGGAGTGCACCTCCAAGGGCAGCTGGCACATGCACGACGAATTCCCAAACATGAGAGACGAACGATTTCCGAAGAACTCCCCGTGCCGGGCGGCACCAGTTTACGCATGTCACATGGACGCGTCCGCCGTCCTTGCGAGCGCCATGCACCTTGCGGCGCGTTAAGCGTCATCGCGTACACGCCTGATTCTCGACGCTCAGGTCGCGCTGTCCGTCGAGCATGCAAGGTATTTTGCGCGCCATGAACCACTCACGCGCCCTAGGCTCTGCACGGGGCTTCGCCACGTCCTCAGCGCGCCAGGCGAACCGCGCGGTCGTGTACACCGCCGCCGGCGACCCCACGTCGGTGCTGTCCGTCGTGACGTACCCTGAGCTCCCAACCCCGCCACCGCGCTCCGTCAACGTCCGCTATGTCCTCTCGCCCGTCAACCCGTCGGACATCAACGTCATCGAGGGCGTGTATCCCGCGAAGCCGGCGCTCGCCGACGCGCTTGCGCCGGGGCACAGGCTCGAAAAGCCCGTGTATGTGTGTGGAAACGAAGGGCTCGCGGAGGTCACCGAGGTCGGGGGCGGCGTGCAGGGCGTGCACAAGGGCGACTGGGTCGTCATGGCTGGCCAGCAGCTCGGCACGTGGGCCTCGGCGAGGACGCTCAAGGCGGAAGATGTCATCAAGGTGCCGTCGGGTGTTAGCGAAGTGAACGGGGCTACTATGACTGTAAGTCGTCCAGATATGTAGGAAATATGAGTTGGTGAGCATTTTTGACAGGTTAATCCGCCGACGGCATATAATATGCTGCACGACTTCGTAACCTTGCAGGAAGGAGACTGGGTGATGCAGAACGGTTTGTACTTCTGGTACTCGAACTTATCGGTTGCTAATGTGTGTGTAGGTGCCAACAGTACTGTATGCTTTGTGATATCCTCCAGTGAGCGAAGTGTGGGGCTGACTCTGTTGAACAGGTCGGCCAAGCAGTTATCCAGATTGCAGCTAAGGAAGGTTTGAAGACTCTAAACTTCATACGGAATAGGTAGGTATGTCCATCTACATCCAGTCACGCTTGCTAAGTTTTTGTTGCAGAAAAGACCTGGACTCGCAAAAACAACAGCTGAAGAGCCTCGGCGCCACAGAAGTACTCACATACGATGACCTCGACGACAAGTCCCTCCGCGAACGCGTGAAGGAGATGACCGGCGGCAAGGTGAGGCACCCACCCATGTCAGTCGCCTTTCACACCTGACATCCCCGACTTGCCAGCCGATCCGACTGCTACTGAACTGCGTGAGCGGCCCGCCAACGACACAAATGCTCAAGTTCCTCGGGCCCGACGCGCATCTCGTATCTTACGGCGCCATGTCGAAGCAACCGCTCTCGCTCCCGACGTCCGCGTTCATATTCAAGGACCTTGCCTGCCACGGGTTCTGGCAGAGCCGGTGGTACACGCAGCACAGCAGGCCGGAGCGCGAGGCGCTCATGCAGAGGCTCGCGGACATGAAGGTGCGTGTTGCTTTGCCCGTGGGTCGGTGCAGAGACTTACCGGGCTGCGCATGAAGCTGAAGGAGCCTGAGCACGAGGTCGTGACGATCCCGGCGCAGGAGAGCGACTCGGAGGCGACTCGGAGGGTTCATGAAATCATGAAGACGCTGACGAAGGGCCAGCACGGGAAGAAGATCCTTCTCAAGATCGAGCAACCGTGAAACGGGCAGGTATATGTATGTGTGCAGGGAAATATACAACAGATATAGAGTGCATATACTTGTCACAAGAAGAACGTTCTCCTCGTAGTCTCAAGTTCCGGCTGAGACGCGGGATGTCAGGCGAGACGAAACGTTTGCAAGACAGAGATGCACACCTTCCAGATCCACTGGTACTCGTCGTCCTTAGGAGGTATCACTTTCTTGGGATCCGACGGTCCAGGCTGTTCGTCTTGATCCATAATCTCGCCGTCGTTGGCTTCGGCAGCTTGCTGCTCAGGTTTGGCAGACTCCTCAGCCTCGTTGTCGAAGGAGTCAAACTCGAGCGGCCTGCTGAGTTCACCCAAGTTCTTTACGGCTGGCAAGCCCTTCTTGAGCGAGCGCAGCTTGAGGGTAAAGCGCGGGCCGATTTCCTGCAGCTGAACCTTCTCGGTGGAGCGGAAGGCATATCGGTGGCGTCTGAAGAACAGGAAGTCTCGTTGGTTGTGGAGGGTGACCACCTGCCGTCCCTGAAATTCTGGCATGGGCGGGAACAGCGTTTGGAAGAGACGGCCGACGGTGTGACCCAGCCGGGTAACGAAGCCGTTCAGGACGAGCTCAGGGAAATGTTCTGTTGCTCGTGCATGGCCCTGACATCTCCTCATGAGCATGTAGAGATAGCTAGAAAGACGGTTAAGCTCACAGAGATTTTCTTTGACAGTTCTATTGAGGTAAGCTTGAAGTATGCTGTAGGTCCATCAGGAAGATATACGATTGTCATGGCATCTACAGCGCGTTCGAAGGATTAGACCACAGGTTAAAAAGCACGACACAAATACGCACTCGGCTTCTTCATGTCCTCGTTCATCACGATCAAATGGCTGTAATTCCTGCCCGCCGCCCAGCCAGCGATCCTGCCCATCTCGAAGCCCTTGCCCTTCGGTCTCCGTATGAGCTCAGCGCCCGGAAATATAGTGACGATCTCTTCGCAAAATTCGTAAGTCGTCCGTGTGGCCTTTTGCGAGGTCGTGATCAAGACCTTGGGAGGTACGGTAGGGTCGGCAGCGCCGGAGAAGTACGAGGCGAAAGGGTCAGAGGCGATGTCTGCAGCATTCTCGTCAGCGGGTTGTTCATCTAATTGCTGCAGTGGCTCAGGAGGAGGAGAGGATGTAGAGGCAACAGGCTGTTCTGGTTCTGGCGGAGGGGCGGTCAAGATAGATGGGTCGTACTCTCGGGTGTTGTCGAGCGTGCGAGGTACATTTTCTGACTGGCGCCTCTAGGATATGGAGGGTCTATAAGCACACGTAGCAGCAAGGATGACTGGGTGCATACTTTCTTGGCGGCGGGGTTGTCGGACTCTGCTTTCGCGAGGGCAAGTCTGCGCTTGAGCTTTGCTTGCCGCTTTTCTCTCTTTTGCTTGCGGGCGATCTCCTCGCGCTTTTCCTTGTTTCTGATTTGCGACGGCTCGAAGCGGTTCAGAGGCATGGTGTGAACTTGTCCGTGTAGCAGGGACGGCGTCTACTCAAATTCTGTGGACGAGACGCAAGTCACGTGGGCTGCGAGATCTGAGATCACTGGTCTGGAACCGACGTTGCTTCACGCTTCCACTGCTCGCCAGCCATGGCCAGACGACCCCCGCACCTCGCGCTCTTGCTCCTGCTGCTCGCTGCGGCTGCCGCCAATGCCCTCCATATCTATTTGGACGCTAACGAAAAGCGGTGCTTCCTCGAGGAGATCCCTAGCGACACCGTCGTCGAAGGTGTGCCAGCATTTACGCGTGTGACTCCAGACAGAGGCTGAACGGGCATGCGCTCGCCACTAGGACATTACAAGGCCCTCGAGTGGTCTGAACCAGAGCAAAAGTATGTCGAGAACTCTGGTCTTGGAATCCTTGTGGAAGTCGATGTGCGTCCACCATCTTCCTTGACGGAAGCTTGGGCTTAACAAGACATCTTCTCTTAGGAACTTGTTACCGGCCACAACGTTGTAAGGACGCGGGGGCCTCACGACAGCCGCTTCACCTTCACCTCACACGAAGCGGGGGATCACGCTATCTGCCTCTCCAGCACGCAAGGGACATCCTGGACCCCCACCTCGCATATCCGCCTCTACCTCGACATTGTCGTCGGAAGCACGAAGCCTGACCGCGAGCAAGACCGCTCACATGTTACCGAGCTCTCTGCAAAGCTCCGTGATCTGAATCAGAAGCTCGAGGACATCCGCCGGGAGCAGCAATACCAGAGAGAGCGGGAGGCGAACTTCAGGGACCTCAGTGAACTCGCCAACTCGCGCGCGGTCTGGTACAGCATAGCACAGATTGTGGTGCTTGTCATCACCTGTGCATGGCAACTGAGACATCTCAAGGTGCGTCTCAACGCAGCTGGCGCTCTCACCCGAGACTGACGACCGTGCAGCGTTTCTTCGAGGACAGAAAGATGTAATGACTGCTGTCGTCATATGATGTTTTCGAACATGCTTTGGATATTTTGCGAGGTTTGCGATCTCTAAGGGTTAATCTAGCAAACAGCGACGTCGAGCCTCTGGACCGGCAGCCACGAGACGTACAGCGTATTTATCTGTATAAGACTGCGACTTCCTTCGCACATTCTGTCAATTCTTCCACTTGCTTGTTCGTTTGGTGCTTAGATCGCTTCTTACAGTTTCCTGCGGCTGTTCAAACGCCCACGTTGATTCCCTCGCGCGACACGAAGTGTTTCAGTATTTTCGCTTGCCCTTGGGGATTCTGCTACATGTCTAAGACAACTGAGACTGCCTACTGTACTGACGCCCACTTGACCAGTGGTTAAAAGCGACCATTCAAGATGCATTGACTCTCCCTCTGTAGATTGTCACCACCATGTCAGGCCTGTCAAAATTCGTATCCGCGTATCCACCCCACCTGTCCCGCTCCCGCGACAGTCGTTTTTCACGTACTTACTGGAGCAAGACATCTTCAACGACAACCACCCTTACAGCATCAACGGTCAGACTGGGAAGGTGCACACGCGCGGACAGCTCAAGCGGGAGTCGCTGCGCCTCGCCCATGGTCTGAGGAACGCGCGCAACGTGGGGCTAAGCGCCTTCGAGAAAGGCTCGGTCGCGCTAGTGGTCAGCCCGGCGACGAACTTGTATCCGACGCTGATATTTGCCCTCGTACGTGTCGCACATCGCTCCGCAACGCGTTATCTGAGTGTGAATGTCGCAGGGCGCGGCAGGCATCGTGTGTTCACCAGCCAATCCCTTGTACACCGAGTACGAGCTCGCGCACGCGGTGAAAGTTAGCCGGGCGTCGCACGTCCTCGCACATGCCTCGGTTATGCCGCTGGTGCTAAGTACGCTGCGGTCCCTCGGGCGTTCACAAGAAGATATCAGGCGGTCGGTCATCATCGTCTCCCCGGAGGACGAGATCCCGGCCGAGTACAAATCCAGAGGCTGGGCTAGTCTCAGCAAGCTCGACTACACACCTGTGCCGAGCGTCCCCGAGCATCTCGACGGCGGCGCGTCCGACGCGACCGCGTTCATCTACTTCAGCTCAGGTCAGCGTCCGCGAGCTTTCCACCGGCCAGCGTCACTGACGTGCGCACTTTGCAGGGACGACGGGCCTGAGCAAAGGCGTCGAGCTCTCGCACGCCAACGTGACGGCGAACCTCGCGCAGATGCGCGCGTGCTACCAGTACCTGCAGAGCAACCGCGACGTGACAATCACCGGTCTGCCGCTGTTCCACGTCGTGGGCGGGCAGACGTTCGTGCTGTTCCCGTTCTTGAAAGGCGTGCCGGTCGTCGCGCTGCCGCGGCTCGTGCTCGAGGAGTACCTCGCGTGCATCGAGCGGTACAAAGTCTCGGTCAGTTCTCCACTTTTTCTCGGAGGACTGTTTGGGAGATTAACGGCGCGAGGGCGCAGATGGTCATCACGCTGCCGCCTGTGCTGCTCGCGCTGACGACCAGCCCGCTGGTCGACAAGTATGACCTGTCGTCGTTGCGCGTGATGACAGTAGGGGCGGCACCTGTATCGCCCGAGATGATCCTCGCCTGCCGCCGTCGATTCGCCAAGAAAGGTTGGCAGGCGACCATAGGCGAAGCCTATGGAATGGACAGAGCTATGTCAGTTCGCGCCAACCATGTCATCCCAGGATCCTGAAACTTAGTCTCTCTAGGTGCCTTGGCAATGTACATGCCTCTGGAGGTAATGGTGTCGCATGCGTCCTCCATCGGGTGGCAGTTTCCCAATTCGGAGATACGTGTGGTGGATGACGACGACAAAGATGTGCCTATCGGCTCGCAGGGGGAACTCTGGTTCAGAAGCCCCAGCGTCATGAAGTGCGCATTCTTTCATAAATGTTGGCGGTACTTACTGACATCCTATAGAGGGTATGCGAATAACCCGAAGGCGACAGCGGAAACCATTACGCCTGATGGCTGGCTCAAGACGGGCGACATGGCTGTTGTGGATAAAGATGGGTTTGTGTCGATCACGGACCGCAAGAAGGAGCTCATCAAGTATAAGGGCTTCCAAGGTATGCGTCCTGTGGCCACAGCGAGCCCTCTTGCTCACATTGTGCCTCTTAGTTGCCCCTGCAGAGCTGGAAGATATCATCGGCTCGCATCAGGGTGTGGCGGACTGTGCCGTGATCGGAGTGTACGAGAAGGATCAGGCCACGGAATTGCCCAAGTACGGCCTCTGTAAACCACTATGAGTTTCGGACCGATGTGACATTCTTTCTTGCAGAGCCTACGTGGTCCCTAGAGACGCGAAGCTGCTCAAGGGCGGAGACCCCAGTTCTCTCATTCAGAGCATCCACAGCCTCGTCGCGCCCCGTGTCGCGCACTACAAATACTTACGCGGGGGTGCGTGCTAGTTGCCGGACCGGACTCCACCTTCGCGAGGCTAACGTTGATGGGTTCTTAGGCATCGCGCTGACAGCTGAGATACCGAGAACTCCCTCTGGGAAAATCTTGAAGAGAAAGTTGCGGGAGCTGGAGGGTGCACAGAAGGGGCCTATACCGAAACTGTAGAGTACTGAATCGCGAGACTGCACTTGAGAAACCTGGCAGAATCGTCCTTCGGAGATCCTGGCTGCTGCGAGTGCCACAACGGCTCTGCAAGCGCTTGGTTACATTGGGTGACGTCAGGGGTTTTGATTTTTCGAAAATATCAAGAAAAAAGACCAGAGGCACGCACTGGACACCCTCGATCTGTCCAGGACGTATACCCAACTTGCAGCCGTTTCGTGGCAACGCACTCACACCACTGACACTACCACCTCGACGGTGGACGGTACCTTACACTCGACATCGACGCCTTTTGAACGTTGACGGCCGCCGCAGACGCGCGCGATCCTTCCTATGCCGCCCGGCGCTCAAACCGAGACAGACTCGCCAACAGAGGTCGGCAGCCCTCTGCCAAAAGCCGAGACAAAACACTTCGACTTTGCGAGCCCTCCAGACGTGCACGACCTGCCCGACGTCGACCGCGAACGCCTCGTCGAAGCTACCCGCGCAGAAGAACCCGATTCGGACACGGACTCGGATGCCACGGAATCGGAGGAAGACTTTGACTGGGAAGGGGAGGACGACGCGCGCAGCACCAAGAGCGACCATCTCGAAAACGCCGCAAACGTGCGGCGCGGCCGTGCGGTATGGCGCGCATTCATGAAGCTCTCAAGGCCCCTCCGCACGCTCATCGTCGCTGTGCTCGGCATCGGCGTGTTGATCACCCCCCTGCTCGTCTTTCAGCTGCGCTTCAACAACACGCCAGGCCGAGTGGAGGCACACGTCTGGTCCCTCTGGATGGCCATCACATGGGCAGCGAGCTGCGGCACGTACCTCATCGTAGACCTCACGCCCGTCCTTGCACTTGCCATCTTCCGCTTGTTCAGCCATCAGGTCGAGCGAATGCAGATAACTATCGAGGTGCGTCCATTTGCATGCTCTCGTTCCCCGAACAATCGCCTTAACTCCCCTTCAGCTCACATCGGCCGTCTTGGGCTGGCTCAAGTTTGCCCTGGACGTGACATGGTCCTGGATCGCGCTTTCCGTCATCCGGGCCGTCTACAAGCCCACGTCTTCATACTGGGTCATCATCAACCGCGTTATGCAGGCTCTCTTTACCCTTGCGATACTCTGCCTCGTCGAAAAGATATTCCTGCGCTACATCGCCATTAACTTTCACCGCCGGGCCCTCGCTGACCGAATCGCGGAGAACCAGACCGGCCTGCGGGCACTCGATCGCCTATCAAACACGACGCCGAACACGTCCTCTCGTAGGTACCCATACGGCCAGATGTGGCGGCGCGGCCATCGCTCAGGATCGCCCTCGGCGCACGTCTCCCTCGGCGATCCGCAGAGCAATCCGGGCTCGAGCTCGAGCTCGCCGATATCGGAGAAGCCCGAGGAGAAGAAGCATCACAAGCACGAAAAGGAGCACGAAAGGCAGAAGCGCAAGCGTCGGCCCATGACGGCCGTCATAGTCGACAACCTCGTCAAGAGCCAGAGCAGTGAGGGACAGGCTTTCTACTCCGCCAGCAAGCTTGCGAAGAAGCTGTTCGCCCAACTGAGTAGTGTCGACCCGCAGAGGCAGGAGCTCAAGCTCGAGGACTTCATCCCGTATTTCAAGTCCGAAACGGATGCGGTTCGTCTGGTTTCCTTGGCCGATACTAACGAGTGTGCCTAACATCTGGCTAGCGGGCTGCATTCGCTATCTTTGACAAGGACGGCAATGGTGATATCACTAAGCGTGAAATGCGCGAAGCGGTGCGGCGCATCTACCGTGAGCGAAAGGCGTTGACTGCTAGTCTCAAGGTGCGTCTGTGCCTCTGCTTTGTTTGTTATGTATCGTCTGACGCCGCATGTAGGATGTCGGAAATGCTGTGGCCAAGCTGGACGCCGTCCTTATTGTCTGCGCTCTTCTGGTCCAAATATTCATTTGCTTGCTCATCTTCAACAAGAAGGACACCATCGCCTCGCTCGTACCATTGGCGACGATCATCCTCGGCTTCTCGTTCATCTTTGGGCACTCTGCACAGACCCTCTTCGAATCAGTATGTCGTTTTTTCACAGGTGAAGTCAGAATCTAATACTAACTTGAGGGTTAGCTAATCTTCATCTTCTCTACTCATGTGTTTGACGTTGGGGACTTGGTGATGATTGACGATCAGGTGAGACAGTTGCACCCATCGACTGTATCGAGTTCTCATAGAGACCTACAGCCTCTCGTTGTTCGCGAGTTTGGTCTTTTCTCCACCACGTTCAGGCGAGTAGATGGCCAGGAGATTATTGCACCGAATTCGCTCTTGTCTGGATCAAAGCTCGTGCACAACTTACGTCGCAGTAGCTCCATGTGAGTATCGCTATCTTTGCCTGCGGTAGAAGCTCAATAGCTACAGGTGGGAATACACTGACTTGACTGTCGCCTACGACACACCGCTCGAGATTCTCGAACAACTACGGCGAAAACTCGAAGATTACATCAACGACGACAAGAACCGTCGTGAGTGGTCAAATATCCACGTCCATATCGAAGAGATGCAGTTTCAAAACGCGATCCACCTCAAGATCGGCATGGAGCACCGCCCGAATTGGCAGGACTGGGGCGGGCGCTGGGCGCGGCGCACGGCGCTCATGCGCTTCCTCAAGGTCACGCTCGAGGAGCTCGACCTGCGGTACACGAAGCCTGTGCAGCCCGTTATCATGCCGGGCCCGCCGCCCGGCTGGGGTGCCGGCCCCCGCTCGCCGTACCTCTCTCCACCGCGCACGCCGAACTCGAAGCCGCGCTTCAGCGGCAGCCGCGACACGCTCAGCGTGCCACAGCCGAACGCGAGCCGCGAGACTCTATCGTTCCGGAGCAGCGACCTCTCACGTGGGCTCTCGACGCGCATACGGTGAAGACTCCATGGCCTTGGTGTCGCTTGTGTATCCTGGCGGACGCACTTTACGTACTTGTTCTCGGACTCATGAGAAGCTGGCCGTCTCCACAAATGTGTCTCAGGATCATTCTTGCAACCTCTCCCCCATTCGATTTTTGTAGTGTCCAATGCATAGACATACATCTAGACTCACTTGGTTTCACTTGCATGATCATCCATCTGTTACATGACTGCTGTAGATAGCTCAGGTCATATGTTATGCTAAGATATAACTTTTGTGTGGATTATAAACATGCTTGTCTGCTCAAGGTTAGTATGTCTGTGTGAGTTTATTGCACTTGTTCTTGCTTCCAACTTTGATATTCCTAGTGTATTGCTCATCAGTCACTTAGACATGTGTGCTATATGAAGGTCATCAGACTTTTCTGAAGGTGCGTGAAGGAATTTATTCTGCATTCGCAGCGTGCACCTTTTTTTGCAGGGTTATTGTGTGTTTATTCCTGTTTCAATGCATGATAATGTGTTATCATGCAGCACAGCCTCTTCCAACACTGCCTGATCTTAGTTTATCCCGGCATGCTGGCTGTTTTTGCCCTTCTTAGAATATGCAATAACACGTAATAACATGTGAGTTCACCTCAAAACCAGTAATGACTGGACTGTCAATGCTTGTGCCCTCTGCCATGGCCCTTTCATACTCAGGCCGGCCGTTGCCCACCGTGTGCACAGCTCATCTGGAAAAATCCAGTTTGTTAATTTAACAGTAATTAGCAGTAATAGGTGCTCTTTCAACATTCATAAGATATAATTAGTTAAATGAGTTCAGCCAACATTCTCTATATGTTAGATACAGTAACTGCATCTTATATCAGCTAATTTGTTCTCTTTTCATTAGTGCAAAACTTTTAGTTTGTCAAATATGTTAATTCATTCACTGTTTGTTATAAAAATGTTAAAACTGTTATTTCATTCTGTGAATACTAATCTGAAGTTCTTATTATTCTATTTTTGTTAGCTGTACACTATATCTGCTAAACAGTTCACCATTTGTTTAAGTAATATTATAATTATATTTGCTAATTTGTTCTCTGAGTGTTAATCATAAGTTCTTTGTATATTATTTGTGTTAAAGATACATTATATTTGCTCAGCAGTTCACTGCTTATTATAATTACATTATATTTGCTAATCTGTTCTCTCAATACTAATTACAACTTCTTTGTATGTTATTTTTGTGAAAGATACGTTCAATTTGTTAAACAGTTCACTATTTTTTAATGTTACATTATAAATGCTAATTTGTTCTTAGAATGCTATTTATACACTCTTTGTATACTCTTCTTGTTAGCTATATACTTATTCTGCTAAGCAGTTCACTATCTGTTAATGTTATACCATAAATGTTAATCTGTTCTCAATATGTTAGCTGCAAGTTCTTTGTATGCTATTTTTGTTAGCTATACATTATATATGCTCAATAGATTATTGTTTGTTATTAATATAATCTAATATTAACCTGTTCTTTCAATATTAACCATAAGTCCTTTTCATATTATATTTGTTAGCTATATATTACATACACTCATTAGTTCACTGTTTGTTATTAGTATACTGTTAGTACTAATTTACTTTGCAAATATTAGTTTAAAGTTTTCATGTTAAATGTACAAAATATTCTCTATTAAAAGATACATCTAATATTATATTATACACGCTTTAGCTACTATCAGTGCTATTTAGAGATAAGTGTATATGCATGTTTTTATTATTTAACAATCTAAATACCCTCATAGCTTAGTTATTTTAATAATGTGTTACATTTTTAATATCTTATAGCAGTGTTATATAGTATAGAATTTTACTAAAGCACAATTATATTTGATCCTGTAAACTATAATATTTTATAGTTCTTATAATATATATATCTATTTTCCAGGCATTTTTGCTTCATTTTTTGTGCACTCAGTATTTGTATCAAGATAATACCTCAGAAAGATGCTACTAGTATTCTAGTGTAAGAATTATATATATACTATTTAGTTTGCCATAGAAATTGTTAAAAAAAATGTAGCAAAACTTTGATCTTTCTTTGTAGTGTTACAAATTATAGTTACTTTTATGGCTTACTTTAAATACTAATAATATTTAGCTAATGTTATTAGTAATTCCTTTTTTATGAACTACAAATACAATAATTAGATTAGAAACTAGAATAGATAACTATAAGAGCAAATAATAAAGATCAGCACAAGTTAAAACTAAACTTATTAAAAGTAGTTAAAGTAAAAAAAAAAAAAGTAAAAAAACCCCATTTAAAGCTGTAGATGACTTTATACATACTACAAAATATACAATGACTATTTAAAATGATGCATAACATTTTATTAAACTATATTTGATAATGAAACTGTTTTTTAAATGTATTAAAATGTTATTTAAGCGCCATTTAAGCGCCCAAATATATTTAATATCTTTGAATATAAATACAGTGTAGGATCACTCCTTAGAACACTCCACTTTCTGCCCTTGCACAGTCTGTAGGGCTTATCACAATCACTTTACTGTATATAATACATCTATATCTATATGCCATAGAAGCTTAGAGCCATCTGGTAATTGTAGCATAGGTGGAGGAGCAAAAAGCGAAAATTGTCAAGCGCACTGGCTTCAGTGATGCTGCGACTATCACCAGAGTTGCACAGTCAGACTAAAATTCACAAAAATATTTGTTAATACTCAAATTTATGCTCCGTTCATGTGAAAATTGTGCTTAATGCTCAGATGCCAAGTGTCGAGCTGGAATACATTAGAGATGATTCTGCACTAGGCTACTATTAGCATTCTTCTGAGGTATCACTTTGATGCAAGCACTAGGTGCCAGAAAAAATGTAGTGAAAATGGCTGAAAAATGAATATATATTGTGAAATTTATACAATGACACAGATTCCAGAGTAAAATATGAATAAGTCTTAGTAAAATTCTATGCTGTATGATGTTACTGTAACAAAATTACAGCATGGTAACAAAATTGGATGAATGAGCTGTGGAGACAGTTACATTGGTATGTTTTACCAAGAAAATCTGTATATTTATATCTCCACAGCACTCAGGAATAGAGATATAAAATTTGCTGTACAGAATACCTTTACTAGCAGGTACATTCAGTATACCACTATAGGTATTCCAGCTGCTGGTGATGTTTATAGAATATAAGCATACACCTCTTTATTTTGTAATGAATATAGTTGCCATGCTGTAATTTTGTTACAGTAACATCATACAGCATAGAATTTTACTAAGACTTATTCATATTTTACTCTGGAATCTGTGTCATTGTATAAATTTCACAATATATATTCATTTTTCAGCCATTTTCACTACATTTTTTCTGGCACCTAGTGCTTGCATCAAAGTGATACCTCAGAAGGATGCTAATAGTAGCCTAGTGTAAGATTTGTATATACACTATCTGACTAGGTACAGTGGTTGTGGAGATATGAGGGATTATAACACCCCTTTGTAGTGTTGTGCATTATTTTTGGCGACCACTGTAGTAGTATAATGAGATTTATTTAGTATTTATATATGAGAGACATATGAAGGGGAAGCAAATTTTGATCAGGTGTCCCAAGGAGTGGTTCTATACTGTCGATTGTTTAAAAGAAGTTTTTATGTTTATATTTCATATTTCAAACTGCTAATTGCCAAAGATTGCAGTAATACATTTGATAAACACAAGTAGTAAAATAAAATGCTATTTTTAGAGCAAAAGGTAATATATACAGCTTTTAACATTACTAACATATTTTATATACATAGACTAGCATCTATGTTCTATTGCAAGAACAGCAAATAGTTTTTTTTGCTAAGTACTAGCTAATAAGCTATATACAACTGTATTTGTGTTATAAAATGTCATATTTACTCTGCACTTTACTTATTACTATATGCATACTAACAGCATGTTATTTTAACTAGCAGATTCAGTAGCTAAAGCAATGGTTGATAATCTATTGCAAAAAGCCACTGTATGTATTAAACATTGTTATATTAGCAAATGATAGTTATATTAAATATTGTACATCTAGCATTATATACAAGGGCAACAGTTATATTTAGACCTAGAAGTGTGAATATATGTTAAACTGCTAGATTGCACATAGAAATTATTTGTAAGTTGTTAGCTGAGTGTATATAGGAACATTGAAGCGTAAGGTTTATGTGAGCCTTATGGCTCAGTGATTAAAATGTGCATATTCCAACAGATAGTTTGAAAGTAGTAAGACTGGAGTTTAATTTTTATTGGGGCCATTCGTTTTTTCTTTCTTTTTTCTGAATATTATGCTTGTATAGAGCTATTAATATGTTGTATAGCATAAAAAATCTGTATAGAATTAAATTTGAGTTTGGTACATTAATTTTGAAGCTAAGAATACTGAAATAACAGCCAATTAAGAATCAATTAACAGTGAATAACAGCCCATTAACAAGAAATAACAGCTCATTAACACTATATAACAGTTGATGAATATCAAATGAATAGCTAATAAACAGCTTATGAACAGTTCATGAATGAATTACTGCATTAGTGTTAATTTACAATTAAAAACGTAAGCATAATAGGGGGGTCAGTTAATTAATGTTACTATATTAATTAGTGTTAATTAGTACTATTTAGTAGTAATTAACATTGTGAGCTTTTTCAGATGCCTCTCTGCACATACCACAGGCAACAGGCTCATTCTGGCCCATTGGAAGCTCTGCTTGTCTCATAGCTACCTGTGGAAAGGCTGACTCTTTGTATGCCACCATGCTGTCCAACTCAACCATTAACTCTATAGGCCTACTGCATCCTGTTGATAATATCTGAGCTGCATATATTGAGCCTGCAGCTCAGGCTCGTCTGTGCACTCCATACTCAAGTTGGAAATGCTGCCTGTTTGCAAGATGTCTGCAGATCAGTCTTGTCATTTCGGCAAACTGCTGAACAGGCAAGTTTAAACAGCTTTGGCTTGGCTTGCGTAGAACTGGTAAGCTGAGAATTTATTTGAGCATTACCATGACATTCCTCTGGTCAAGTTCTCTACAATGGACCAGTCTGTAACTAACATGGTCTAATGCCTTGACAATGCATGCCATCAGTTAGCCGATCCTTTAACTTCCCATGATATTGCTGTGGCTTGGAAAGTGTACACTGGCCATCCAGGCTGTCCATCTATTCATATCCATCATGAGTTTCTTGCCCAGGCACTTGACCTTCGGAGTCCTATGCATATTACTCCTATGATTGGTGCATGCTCAAAAACAGTCCGATAAAAGGGTCTGTGGCAGTAGCTTGTGCAACCTGGCTGTTCTGTCTACCAGAAAGAAGTTCACCTCGATGGCAGCACAACACAGAGTTATTCACACCTTGTTCATCAGCTCTCAACTTTGACCAACCAGGAGCTCTGACAGGTTATCCTTCAAATTCTGGAGCACTTTCCTGAGTTTGGTTGCAGAATGCTAAAAGGCTGCTTGGAGTCTATAGGCCACTGAATCACCAATGCCAGGATTTCAGCTACCTATAAAGCAGTGCATGGCACCACCAATTGTTTCAGTGGTCGTGCCATCCATTGCAGAGTATATAAGGTGGCCAATGTCAATTCACTTGTGCATCATGATAGATAGCACAATAAGTCTCTATACCTTGCTTGTTCAATACCTCTTGGTTCTCAAGTAATTCAACATTCCAGGGCTCATTCACTACAAGATTGTAATTCATGTGTTCATCAACAGCAAGTCTCAGTTTGTCATTAGCATTCGTGCAAGCAATAACAACTGTGCAGAAACAGTGTTTGATTTGTTCACACAAGTCATAGCTTCTCATGACCTCCCCAGTCGTGTTTGTGGCAATCATGGCTTGGAGAATATAATGATGGCATAGTACATGGAAGCTATTTGTGGACTGAATCATGTTTATATATTTGGGGCCAGTAAGGTTGTTAACATATTTTAACCTGGCAAACTGCTCATTTTATTTGTATAACTGCATGGGGGTGTACACAACACTTGCATTGAGCATTTGTAGTATGATGTCACTCATGGCTTTGGTTAGAAGTGGAAGAACCTCTTCTCTGATCTTGAGGCACACTGTGGTCTGAACTCCAACTTGCCACAACACATTTGGCTTCTTTACCACCTCTTTCTTCCTGCCATTAATCAGGATGCATTGTTGTGGACCCATGCTTGGAATAACCACAAGCTGAGCATTCAAAGAGAGCAGTCACAAAGTCCCCAGGACATCTTTCTCTTTAGTCTTGTCCAGGACAAACTAAGAGGCTTTTGCACAGTTCTCTTATCTCAAGCAGAAGAAGAAGATATTGGAGATTCCACTTAGTACGGTGTAGATTGGAAAGTTCTTGAAGATGACTCTCTTATAAATTATTTGTTTACACACAATCCCCATGAGCATCCTGGAGCTAATCCTTTTGATTCTGCCCCTTCTGTATTTTCTCAAGTAGTGTGTGAGCCACCTGATTGCCTCTCCACTGGTGCACAAGTGGCATTACTTGATTATACTCTAGCTCAGCTTGTTGATCTCACTTCAATGAGCATGCATGTTCAATGACTAGTATAGTTTGAAGCTTTAAATATTTGCAACAGAATGTATCAGTAGATATATTACTACATTTTGATTTGCAGTCTGAAAAGCAGGCCGTGGAGTGAGAACAAGCTCAGCAGGCAGTCAAGATATATCAGCATCCAAATATCATCATCCTCATACCTCCACTAGAGTGATGTGGGCTGCAGCGCAGATGTTTGGCAGATACAATTTCTTCATTCCTTGCCATATTACGAGACTTATTCCTATTATTTGCACTGCCTTAGTACAAATCTTTTGCTCATGACAGCAATGTCAGTGTTTGTACAATAGTAATATCTTATAATAACAACAAAAACTGATTTTATATCTAGTATAGTAATATGCAGAACAAGGCTTAAAGTTCACAAGCCTTAAAAGCCTAGCTCAAGATCTCAAGCTAAGCTTGAACCTCATTTGAAAACACTTAAAGGTGCAAATAAAGGCACTTACTTTTCAAAGACCTGAAACATACTGGACTTTGATGGAGTAACACCACTAAATGTCAGTGAGTGAGTGCACACTACTTTAGATGTGAATGATCTTGCCATACAAAGATGTAAGATACATGGTTTATAAGTGTAAATATTTATTGTATTCATTATAAGCCTTTTAACCTATCAGCCTATGCCTGTTAGGTCAATTTAGATTTGCTTAATGCTGCACTGCCTGATGAAAGCTTGTGATGATGGTCTTTTGAGTACAATTAAAGTTTAGGCAGAGATTGTTTATATGCTATGCTGCACCTGTCTCATGTACACTTAGCTGCTTAAATGTATAGAAACACCATAGCTTACTGAGTTGTCTGACCAGAATGTATGATACACACAGTTTGCTCTACACTAAGAGATTGCAAAGTCAAATTGCATAAGCACCAGGAGCTCTTCTTGAACTGATGGTATCATGCATCAAATCAAGTTGACACATAATAAGGGCAAACAGAGACAAAGACAAATACTGGGCAGACAGTAAAAGCATGAGTGGCCCAGGCAAGCACTGATAGGGGCTACTAGATCCAGGACTGCAAAATAGAAGCTACTGTTTGAAAAGAGAAACTTGGCATTTTTGGGCCCCTAAGAATGTGGTGCCCTGGAAAGAGCAGGCCAGGCCTTTGGAGCAAGCCAGAGCTGGGGCCAGAACATATAGGAGCTATTTAGAAAAGCTTGGTATTTGTCAGGAATTTGTTAGAACTTAGCTAGGACAAATTGGAAAGGAATCTGGGCAGGAAGTAGCTTAAAAATGCAAGCCCCTATATAGAGCTCTCAAGTGTATATAACCCCCCCCCCAACTCATGTACTTAGTATCCCAGCCCCATATTAAGCAGTAATTTCTCTGCACTGTGGTCAGCTCCCTCTGAATTTCAACCATCTGCATAGGTGACGCCTGGTTCAGAAGTCTTTGTGTGTGTTTATTCTAGGTACCTGCTATTGAGCCCTAGCTCCAGCCCAGTTCTCTGTCCTCAAGTAAAGTTAGTTACTGGGTATCTCTTAGTCCACCTGGTGTTTTTGTATCACCTGCATGGTAGTGAGTTTACTCAGTCAGTCAGTTCAGTCAGTCAAGACCTTGAGTCCACTCAGCAACTCAGTGCTGAAGTGTGGTATACAGGTGCCTTCTTACGTGCTCTGAGTCCATCCAGCAACTCAATGCTGAAGCGTGATATATGAGCTTTTGTCTTATGTTACGTCTACGTTTACATCTCATGTTAGTCTCACTAGGTTGATAGCACACAGCTGTCTTCCAGTGGTTTCTGTTGGCATCACATCTCTACTTGTAGTTTATCTTCAAGTAGAATTATTTGTGAAGCACTCCCAGTCTTTCTCTATAAGCATATTCTTGCTTGCGACCAAAATCCTCCTCCTCGAACACCTGAGGCAGAAGTTGACCTAACGTCTGGCCCACCTAACTTGGTTAGAAGGCAAGCTTAGTTCCTCCCTAACTAAGTTTTACTTTCTTCACTCACAATAATGGCACTTCTTAATTTCCATTGCCTTTCTTTTTCTCCAAGAATGAGCCAAAACATCTATTTTACAGACTCCATTTAATTTTAAGCTTTTGCTAGAAGCATTCTTATTCTCTGTATCAAAATATAGCTTACTCTATAGATCTTCAATTATTCTTTTTAAGATCAAATTCTTGTAAGATCATGGTCTTAAGATTTTTAACCTTTCAGATTTACTTCCAAATTGCTTAAGATCATAAATCTAAGCTAGCTTTGGATGTACTAGACCTTCACTTATATAATGCTCAGATCTTCTGCTGGCCATCTCAATTCATTTCACCTTCATATTAAGACTGTCAGTGATAATCACACTCTAACACTAACCACAGCTAGAACAGCTTTGCCAAAGACTAGAACAAGCAACTACAAGAGGTAGGCAAGAATAACTATAGACTGGAGCTAAGGCTCAACAGCAAGAACTAGTGATGTGCAGGCCAGGCCTTAAAGCTTGTGAGCCCACCAAGCTTGACCCAAAAAGCCTGGCCTGAGTCAAGCCTGGCAGCAAGCTCAAAGCTAGGCTTAAAGTGTAGTCAAGCCCAAGCCTAGCTTGAAAGCTCAGGCTTGAATTAGACTTGAGTGCACTGGCTCTGTTACTATTCCCTGAGTTCAGAATAAGGTGAGAGCAATCTGATATGTACATACAAGACAGAATATGAATATTCTAGACTCAACAATTCCTGCCAAGCATGATTGTGCACCATTATCTACTACACCCAAATATACTCTCTTTCAATAGCACTGGAACACTCATTGTATTGTGAGCAAGCTCACAACTTGGACCAGATTTGGACTTGGCTTAGGCTTAGGGCTCAGTTCAATGTCATCACAAGCCCAAGCCAGATCTGCACATTACTAGCAAGAGACTAGGAGTGGAAGGAGCTGAACTTCTGAGGAGCAAGACAGCTAAGAGTGATGGTTGGGGTAATGACCAGCTCAAGACTAGATATTTTATTCCAGAAAGTTTGCAGCCTTATATACCTTACAGAATAGATACCATATAGTGTTACCTAAATACACTCTGACCTACTTCAAAGTTTTACATAGGAGCTGAGTCAGAGCTTAACAAAGCCTGACAAAGCCTGACAAAACCTAACATGAGTCTGATAAAGCCCAGCTCATATAGGGGCTAAGTCTGAACCGAGCCTGATGCTGACTGGATTGATATAGAAGCTGGAAAGTTATGACAGGAGAAAGTGGTAAAAATAAGAGAGATGTAGAGACAAAGGTAAAGAGTGAAAATAAGCGAAAATAGGTGGAAATAAAGGTTAATTCATAACAAAGACTGATAAGACTTTGCTCAGAATCTGCTCAGAATTTGCTCAGAATCTCTGCCTACAGTTTGAGCATCTAATCTCAAAACTAGTTTACTGTCCTTACAATGTTGGCTACAAATGTGATATAGTATTTTAATAGCACAAAAGGTTCTAGATTGAGATCTCTCTCTCTTATTTATTGTATGAGACTGTGTACAGATATGATAAACTACTTGGAAGTGCAAAAGATCAAAGAAAGCCAAAGGCTGAAACAGAAGTCTGCTATAATGCAGAGCATTCCTACATGTTGTAGACTCTTAAAACTCTGGAATATGCTTCTAATACTGTGTAGTATATGTGTATGATGCTCTAAAGGCTGTAGTAGCTCTTGAAAGGCTTTCAACTATCTTATAAGTATAAAAAATCAGAACACAGCAGAAATAACATATGTTTATGGTCTATAGTAGTCCAATCTGCTGTAAAACACATATTCAAGCTATATATGGGCATATATATAGACTGGAATGTATGAAAATCATAGAATGTAGAAGACAGGAGGAACTGAGTCAGGAATACTTATCTCTGCAATTACAGCAAAGAAGTGTAGATTGTACTATTAAAGGTAGCTAAGCAGATATCAATGATATCTCTATATAGTGACCAATATGATGAGGAGTGTCTATAAATATCTAGATGAATTTACAACATGTATACAGTGTACAGTAGCAGGGCTAACCTTGAAAACATCAGCAAGGATGTTTACGCTCATTTAGGCGCCATAAGCGCCGGTGTCGGGGATATCTGGACACATGGAATGATGCTCTCGCATGTTACAGATTATATCCGCATTTTAGCAGATTTATCCGAAATGTATTGGAAGGAAGGCAGCCTTGTCATTCTGGCACCATTTTTGCTTTTGAGATATACATCCAAACCTTTACCATGCCATCCACCCCAAAAGAGGCTCTTATGCGAGAGGGTCTTTGTGTACATCTACCATATACAGTATAAAAAGGTGTGTAGGCAATGTATTTGGCATTAACACTTTCTGAAACTGGTCAAAAACAGCCAGAACAGCCTTCAGAAGCCTCAAAACAGCTCCGGAGGCCTCAAAACACACCCAAACAAAGACTGCTCGCTCCGATGCTTAAGTGCCTGTTAGTAATAATGCTTCACGTATACCCGGCTGCACTTTTCGAAATGTGCAGCTGGGTATACGTGAACTGATATGACTAAGTGTCTGACAAGGCTTCTGAGGCCTGATGGATTCACAAGGCTCCCTCTCCTCTAATAAATTTCCACTAAATCCGCTAAAATGCGGATATAATCTGCGGTATGTGAAAACACCGTGGGGATATATTTTAATGGTCGAGATACCAGCGTTTAACATGCTCAAACGGGCGCAAACATGCTTACTGCCATGCACAAGGTTATTCCTTCCATTGTAAGCTGCATACATGTTGTAAATTCACCAAAATATTTACAGGAACTCATGAACAGATTTAGAATCATGTAGAAATACATGAGAGCCTGTTTGAATGCTCTCAACAGAATGGAAGCAGTGAAGAAGGTAGATGGTGCTTCAGCACTTATTGAGTGCTTATTTGCATATATCTGCTCACTTTCCTCTTTTCAAAGCTCCCATTCAAACATTTAAAGTGTTATACATGTATACATATTATTGATCCTCTCATTTGGCTCTATTAGCTCATATACCAATCAGCAAGATGTGCCCACATCTGAAATGGCTCTTCTGCACCCTGGTCTGGCCAGCACACACAAAGACAGTATTGCTACATGGGCACATTGTATTTTACATCTCCCAATGGTTACATATAGGTTGATGTATGCTAAAAGTACCCAGATCTCAAGTTTCAGCTCAATACATGAAGTGTGGAAGGCTACAAAAATTGAGCAAGTTTCACTTCAAAGTTTAAAATAAACCCTAACCCCAGTTTAATGGACTAGTGTAGTGTCAATACACTTATGTTTCCACACCTTGGGGCGAAGTTTTGTGATGGTGCTGAAAAGCTCCCAAAGTGCCAGTCTGTACAGGACAATTCTTCATTACATTTAGAAATTGTAACCGTTCCTAGGTGCAGGCTGAGAATCTTCTGAGGTCTCCTTCTTGGCAACTTTGTGCTTACAACCACCTTTCTTGGGCATTTTCTTTTCCTTCTCCTTCTTAGTCATAGTAGAACCTATAAATCATGCGAATTATATAGACACATATCATTTAAATAAAACAGAAGGTACCAGTTTCATGTTTAAAGGCAAGTGTAGTGCTTGTGAAACAGAGAGTAGACTGATTCAATCTGGGAGGACCTATTAATGACTCAAATGCAGAGCAACTACTTCATGCTGCAGCAGTCACTTTGATGACTGCACTTTCAGCCTTTGTGTGTAAAAATAAGTAAGATGGAAATTAGAATAAAATATTCTTCTACGCTCACCCTGTAACTGTGAGATTTGTCTGGTCGTGCGAGGAGAAGATGAAATAATACCTGGACTTGCTAAGTTTTCTTCATGTGCACTGAAGAACTTCTTAAGCTATAACACCTGATTCTACTGTACAAGTGCTTCTTGCTATGCAATGGTGGGCTCTTTACGTAAATAGCCACAACTACCAGTGTGAAACTGTAAAATCAAAATTTAATTAAGTGGTATGCACATGTAGAATGGCAAGCTCACTGTCTTTTGCCTGCCCACTTTCTGCGAAATTGATGTGGCTGAGTCAATTATATTTTTCTTGAGGTTATGAAAGTCTGCAAAGCCAAAAGTAGTCTTCATCCCTTGCATGATGTTGCAGATGACAAGAGCCTAAGTACCAGCTTTAAATGGGTACACAGGTAACATGCATGATATTTGCTCACTTTGATATACTGTCCAGCCCTTCAATGCATTGGTAGCCAGGTTTGAATCACTGTGTATCTTATGGCCCCACCTAACTCTACCTTGTAGACTGGAAAAAACTTGAACTTTTGAACCACATCACTCTGGTGGATAGGTTTGTGAAATGGTTGACTTTGAATAAATATGCATAAGTGTGGTTCAATTATTGGAGCCAATCCAATATCCTTATTTATCTATCATGTGGAGTGAACTAAGAAGTCCATACTAAGCAAGCTTGGTATACTACCCAGCTGAGACTTGAACTTCATACTGGTGTTTAACATGCACCACTGAAGATAGGATAGTACTTTGCCACATGGTAACTGAAACTTAACAGGTTCTGGACATTTGCTTGCTTGCTGTGCCACCAGGCCATATAAGCAATGATACCACTCTGAAATGTCTCTCAAAGCACAGGATCCTTGTATATAACCCAGCAAAGGATGAGAAGATGAAGACCAAGCTCATAAAGGACATCATTTGCAGCGTGCGCACTAAAACCATTAAAAGTGCTTTGACTTGTCTGGAGTGCATGAACAACAGAATTCATTTGGTCTGAACCAGTGTCATTGTTCTTCACAACTCTCCACCATTGGTTTAGTTGTTTCATACTGAGCTCTTTCTTCAAGACCAGATCCAGCCCATATTTGCTGCTCTAAAATCAGCTAGATTGCCAAATCTTGATGTTGTGCAAAAACCTCCCAAAATAAGCATACAACCCACTAGCAATGCACTCAGCTGATTATACTCACCTTGGGCTGTGGTATGAGATCTTCTTCTTTGAAAGGCTCTTTCAATGTAATGATGTAGAAGGAGACTAGTCAGCAGTGGTCAATCACTATCCACACCAACGTGTCTGTGACAAGCACAAGAAAAATGTTGATAGTCTGGCACTGATGTGGATTGCAATGTGAGCTATTGTATTTGAGTGGAAGGATAAAGCTTTGCATAGCAGCTTCGTTATTAGGATTGACTTCAGGTTCATCTTTTGCTGTCATGAGGGCAAATTTTTCATGAGACACTTCCAGAAAAAAGGCTTCTAGGGCAAAGTGTATGATAGCACAGTTCTGAACCACATTAGACATAAGAGAATAGCCTGTAATATATTTATGATAGACTCACCCTGCTTGCAGCAACTGCTAGATGCTTTCCTCAGCTGGCCACAAATATATCTCCCATTTCTCTATGATGCAGCATGTACTTGTAAAACTTTCCCTCTGCCTTAATTCCATCCCAGTGTGAAGGCCACTGTAGAAATTTCACTTGTCTGATCACTTTTCCAATAGAGTCTCTTTGCAAGTATGTTCCTCCAAGATAAGGAGGGACAGGTCTGAAAGGTGATTAAGGTGGTCTTTTATCTGTACAGTAGTCTAGAGCACATTCAGCAGCATAGTTTGTATCTTTTGACTCAGAGAATACTTTTAGAAAGGTAAGTATCACTTCTGTTACAGCTGAATAAGTAGAATGCTTCTAATGAACACAGACACTACAGACCTTGAAGCTGCTTGCCCTTTTTGAACAGCCTCCTTTCCAACATGGCTTTTCACCCAGCAATCAGAGAATATTCAGGCATAAATGCCAAAGATGTCAAGTATGTGAAGAAGAAGAATAGATAGAATAGTGAAAACAAGGAAGAGCAGCTATTTTCCCCTTCAAAATAAACAGGAGGCTAAGCTGGAGTACAATAGATGGGCGCTTGTGTAAGCGCCCATCTATCGTATAGCTTGCAGTACATTCTGTAATGCAAGAATAATAGTAAAAATAGCCAAGAAGAATTAGAATAATACTATGTCAATTATAAAGTATTTTAGAGACCAAATATTCCAAACAGGCCATTTATATTGCTGACCAAAAAAGGAGACAAATCTCACCTGACCATATATAGCTTAGTAGCCTAGTGGCGCAAAGACGCCACAGGTGCATGCAACCCACAGTCTAGTCAGCTTAGCTCTTTGCTCCTGCCCACTGTCATCTAAGATGTACACATACAACAAAATGGCATCCTCTGAAGTTGAAAACTGTGACTGTCAGGTCTCTGAGAAGACCTGGGCTCCTTACATGGCTCTCTATATCACTCCAGTGTCCAAGCTGGTGGATAAATTGACTCAGGTCAGTCAGTGCATAGTACCTCTACTATGAAGCTTACTTGCTACCTCTCTCATAGGTGAAACTGGTGATGGAGGCTGGGACATTGAAATACAAAGACAAGATTGTTCGAGGCTGGATGAGAGAGGGCAAGAAAAAGAGGATTGTGCCACCTCCAAGCAAGAGAGAAAGACGAGTCAAGCAGGTGTGTCCCCACACACAGATGACTGTTACTAATTAATGTTTTCTTCTGCTAAAATGGCACCTCAGCCCATCCATTTATTTCAAACTGAATATGGTCATGTTGGTGCACCACATTTGTACCACAAAGGCTTCTCAAGGAGGAATTTAATATATATTGATTTCTGCAAAATGACAATACAACTTGGAAAGCAGTGCACCATACATAACACCTTTGATCTACACATAACCTACACACTCTGCAACAGGGCACAACATGGTCAAGTGATAGAACAGAAACATCTCATATGCACCATCCTGTAAGTACAATTGCATCAGCTTGAAGGCACATGACAGAACAACAGCAACATATGCTGATATTTTCCCAGACCACATCTTGTAGTGAGACCTGCCCATTGAAATTGATATTAAGCTTGGTAGCTGCAACGTCAAGGCTGAAGTCCATGAACTGCTGCAAAACACTTGCACATGGTCATCTGTCACCAGTTGTTGGTGGCAGTGTACAGTTGTAGATTCTTTATATTGCAGGAGGCTAGTGGTGACTTTTGTAGCCAGCCGCTTGTCTTCTTAGCTGTTTCATGCAGCTCCAGTGAGGCATAGCTGTACGCCGTTGGTTGCTCCACCTCATTAATGTGATGGCCATGCCCATCATTGTGCCTGCACATAGTTAGGTAGCTATTGGCCTGCAATGAGACAACAAGGTCAGTAAGTAAGTGCAGAGAGAAACATATACTCTTCTTGAAGCCACCACTGGCTCATGCGGCCCTTGCCACACTTTTGTCTTATCTGCCCCCACTTCTCCCTGTCTCTTCGTGCTCTCTTTGGCCATTGTCTCCTTTGGTTTGTTGTCTGGTGGACTGATGATGATGTGCATGGTGAGAGCATGGTGGTAGAAAAGAGAGACCTTGCACAGCAATATAAGTGCTCAAGCGCATATCTGTCATTGTGGCTACTGATGCACTCTTTTACAGTAAACCAGGCACAAAAACTTGTAAGTGTCTGTATTTTCATCTACTCTTATGAATTACTTACCTTTCACATTTTCTAGCAACAGCTACGAGCCAATAGTGCTACTGCACCAGTTATTGGCTCCAAGCCCACTATATCTACCTACTGTAGCAAGGCTGCACAATAGTGTAAGCATGTCTGACTTAGAGCTGAGCTTCTCAATGCTGTAGTCATTGATGCTGCCAGCATGGTGAGTTGCTCATGGCCACAGTGCAGCATGCTGTGCTTGCTCACCAGAGCTTCAACTTCTGGTCAACTGCTTGGGCATATGTTAGAGCCTTGGACATTGCCTCTTCACTGAACTTCTGGTTCTAGATGTTATCCTTGAATGTCTTGTTGGGCATGTTGTCTGAGATCATCTCGTTCTGCATATCCAGTTTTATGGTGAGTAATGACACAAGCAGCAGTCATATGCCAGGCCACTTATAATAACATCCCAGGTGTATATCTTGCCCCAGTAGTAGTCCATGATGATTGTAATGTGGTTACAACTACAACATGTGCATTGTTGGCTGAAAGCAAAATGGCACAAGCCACTCTTTAGCCCTAACCTCAAGCTTTAAGTACTAGCAACTGGTACAAATGGTTATGTATAAGTTAGTAGTAACTGGCCTAGTAACTTTTTGAAGCCATAGTGGACTTATAAAGGCCTCTAAAAGGATAAATTGATATAGATTAGCTTGAAAAACATATGCTATACTTGGAAGACATTATATGACAGAATGCACTTGAGTGCTTATTTTTGTTTTATAGCATGGAAAGATGAAGAACATATGTAGAAATATATCTGCTATATAAAATATATGTCAGAAGTCAGTATTAGCCCTGCTATTCACAAAATACTTACTGGGAGCCGAGTTTTTGCAGATTTAGCATGGACTTAAGCCCCATCAGCTTCATCAAGTGCCACCAAGCTGCTACCTGGCTATCTGGTTTCTTACATCAATTTCGCTTTTGGAGGCCTTTCCTAGCTCAATTCCTTTCCTCCTATGCCTTTCCCACCCTCAAAACATTGTAGATTTGATATATATACCTATGTAGAGTATCTATGTACAGTTTAGACCAAATTGGACTGGTGTATAATATATTATTCTATTGTTTCTATTAAAATTTGATTTCTATCATCTTTGAAGTACAGTTGAATAGCCCATAATGCATGAGCTCACCATGCATAATATGTCATAATGCATAGGATGAGATTAGAACCAGGTTGGTGCCTGCCATTTATGCATGCATATCTTGTGTTGCATAATGCATTAGGTTTTAAGATGGATTTTATGCATTTGCTTCCAAAATGTCTAGTTGGATGTCTGTGATTTGATCATGATTCTGACCAAAATAGGTATGTCTTGATGCTAAGTACAGTACTATGTGTGGTGCTTGGGCCAGCAGTAGAGTGAACAATGTTGTACACTATCTTATTTTGCCATCACCCTCTTTGCAATTATATCATAGCCCTATGCAACTTTTCACACCTGCCATCATAGCACTGCCTTGCAAGAAGAAGAGTTTAGATGCACCCAGCACCTTAGTTATCTAAGGCCACAAGGCACCTGGCTGACTATAGTGCAGTTTACAGATGCATGTCCTAACCTTTCACAAGCAGACATTGCATCTGAGTCACATTCTTAGGCTCACACACAGTCTGTCAATGCACTTGGCCTACAAAAGCATGTTTCAAGCTTCCAAGTATGTGTAGTAGGAATAAAAGGCATAGGTCACATTCAATAACCATATAAATTGCCAAATGTAATGTGTACAGTGAAATCTACTGCCAAAGTAACGACTATAAGTGTGACTGCCTTTGGAGAAAATGTTACAATGTGTGACAAATACTGTCATGCACATCATCTCATAATGCATAGGAAAATCTAAATACAGACCTTATGCGTTATGAGCTATTCAACTGTAGATATAAAGTCAGCTTCTGTTGTTATTATAAGATATTACTATTGTATAAACACTGACATTGCTGTCATGAGCAAAAGATTCATACTAAGACAGTGCAAATAATAGAAAGAAGTTTTCCAATATGGCAAGGAATGAAGAAATTGTACCTGCTGAGTGCCTGCGCTGTGGCCCACATCACCCTAGTTATGATTTCTGAATGTAATGAAGAAACATTTTGTTGGAAGTAGCACTTTGGGAGTTAGTTCACTTTCAGACCAAAATCTGCCTAACTCTCTGTAGCCATCAAAATTCCAGCTATTAACATGAAACTTGGCCTCTACATATTTATTGCATATGTCTGCATGAAAATAACTGTTTGAACATATAGGAACCTATTTTGACTCTTAAGCACTGTGTTTTGTGCTTGAGCTGGAAACTTAGATAAATTTCACAAATAGACCATTCTCAAAAGGCACAACATCTAGATGATTGTTATACCATCAAATAGACCATGTTGAGAGGGTCCAGGATATATAAAAAATATACCAAATTAATTACTTAAAGAGGTGATATGGAAGGAACAAGGTGCGAGAAAATGCCAGAATAAGCGCCTGATAGATGTCGCAGTGCATTCTGTCCTCTTCATCACTTCTACTCTTCTTCACATAGTTCTGTCCATCTATACCATGTAGCATAGGGTCTGCTATATACATACCAACTGTGTACCTAGTATGAGAATGGTTCAAGATCATAGTTCAGTGATAAAGTGCTGACTACTGGCTTTAAAGCTTAGTGCACAGTGTCGCATAATGAATTGTGAACTTAAAATTGGCTGCAATCGCTTGATATTTCCGATTTCCATTATTAATACTATTGGGCACTGCTATGAATATATATAAAATTACTGGAAGTTATTTTGAATTACTAAAAATGTGCTATACATTTATTGCTCTTACTTCTCTCTACAGATTAATACTTGACTATAATTTACAATGATATTCCAGAAGTTTCCTTTACTATGCCTTAAAAGTATTAGGCTACAAGATAGTGTATATTTAGACATATGAGCTCATAATTAAGCATATAGTTATGATCTTGTGTATAAAGTTTAATTCTTCAAGCTACCACACTTAGTGGCTGTTCTACTCCATTCTACCATCTTACAACACTTATAGATATCTTATAAAAATATATAGTCATACTATCTGTCATGATATTATTTCATTTTAATCCTCAAAACCAAAAATCATCGAAATAAATGATCCCCCAGTCAGAATTGAATCTCTAACCTCTACCCAATAAGGCAACTGCTCTCTCAAAATGCGCAATTTGCCACCTTAGACCCGACTGGGGGGAGGAGTAAGTACACCTCAGACACTTCTTTTACCTTAACCATTACTATTTCTGTTTACAACATGCTTCACAAGTATAACTTCTCCAAGTCTTCATGAAGATTTAGCTTGCCCCTGATCTTTCACCTTGCTTGCTACTCGATTAGAGCTAAGCTGCATGAGATAGACCCTGTAGAGCTTTCTCTACATACCAATGAGGGTACTGAGATTTATGAGCTGTGTAGCTATATGCTTGGACTATTAGAGGGCTTCTGTCACAAGGAATACATGTGCACATCATGTGAGATCAGTGAGATCATTGGTAGAAGCAAGAATATGACCTATTCTGACTTGCTCCTTGTATACTCCTCATACTGATGGCAGAGGCAAGGCATCATAAGTGGACCTATTGATAAGAGAACCCCACTAGAATGGTTACATGCCAACACAAGACAAATAGCCAATACAACATGCAGTAGCTGTGGTACCAAGCTAGTGAAGGAAGTAATCATAGATAATATGCCTTAATTCCTCAAGTTCAAAGTTGATGAAGTTACTGTCAGGTGGACTTCTATACTGGACATGGACAGGTGCAAGTACAGGCTATGTGAATTTATTTATTATGGCAATGAGCACTTTACAGCCAGGATAGTTAGTGCTGATCGGCAAGTATGGTATAATGATGGATTGAAGCATGATAGCCTATATCACTTAGATCCCAGCTTTGTAGCATGAAACTAGCCCACTTGCTAATA
>NW_006767637.1:2194492-2214594 GCF_000300595.1 Phanerochaete carnosa HHB-10118-sp | reverse complement strand
AATTTATCAAGCTGGAATCGACGAGAGTGTTGAGAACGCGGTGCTGACATGGGATCCGTCGCAGATGGATAAGAAAATGTAATTGTAATATGTCATAACAATGCACGCGAGTTTGCTCCGCAAGGAAAAGTCCTTTAAAATTTAAGTCATATGCCACTTGGTCAATGAGAATCTTGTTATCATTGAATAATTCAATCGGTAGACAGTTCGCGCGCCCCGCGTGTACATGGTGGTCACTGGCAGTCGGCCATCGGGCAGAGCGACGAGCTTCTTCTGCATATCATTGCGGTCGCCGCTGGCACTCGTCTGATCTACAAGCGCTATGATTTCCAAATGCAATGTCCTCTGGTGCGCATATTGCAGACATTTACTTTGTCGTACAGCCTAAACATCATCCGCACCAACAACATCTTGATTTGCAGTCGCCACTGGCGGCTACCCGCGTTGACTGCATGTTTAGTCACCAACCGTAACTTTTACCGTTTATCTCACTGGGGTCGCCCCTGGCGGCCATCTGCGTGCAGCAACAAACAAACATCCCTTGCTCCTCAGGCTGCGTGATCACCAGTGGCGGCCGTATGCTTTCTCTCGGTGCTTACTTGCCGTCACTCAATTTATTCAACGCCCGTGCAGATGTCCGGAAGAGGTAATCAGTTTCCCGGGCACAAGGCGGTCGCCACTGGCGGGTGTCTTACCGTAGTGCACCACAAAACCACCTGACACACTCGCTTATGGTAATTATGCTACAATCCCGTGATCGATATCCGTGCTAGCCTGTAAAGGGCAAAACGCGGATGCAATAACTGGCTCTAATGCAGTTTATCAGCGGCGACTGGTATCGAGCGTTAATCAGCCGTCGCCACCCCTAGTGGAGCCCACAATGCCTCGACTGCATGGAAATGTATTGAGTCTCGCAGCATGTGTGCACTGCTGACATCGGCAATCACAGAGCGTGTACAAAATCTCTCTACTACCGGTGCATGTGTGCCGGTTTGACATGTAGTCGCCACTGGCGGGCAAATCATGTGTGGATTCTGGGCTCGCGAACGCTTGCGGCTATGTTCCACCATCAACATTACTATCGCCGGATTCCACCTCCTTACAAATGAGCGGGCGAATGTCAGCCTCGTGGCCCTGATCTAACGAGGTATGCTGGTTCTAGTGCGATTGTATGAGCGCAATGCGCTCGCCACAAGTGAAATCATGCTGAATTCTATTATCTGCCATCAGCCATCCAGTGTATAAAAGTCTGTCACCCACTTTCAAATTTTGCAGCCGCTACATCCACCAAGATGCCTATCACCCCACTTACACAATTCGCAGGCAAGTTTACTACGTCGCGCTAGCATCAGCGGCCGTCTTAACTAATATCACCCTTTCAGTGTCCATGATGGGTAAGTGTGTATGATAGCAGCACAATACTCCTTCGCTGTCAACTTCTTTCCAGAGACCACGTCTCGCATCCAGCGTTGGCGGCATCACGTCGCTTCTGTGGGCCATTTGCCCAGGTTTGAGCTGCCTTGGGGGGTTATTACGAGGAACCAGAGAGCTTGCCCGAGGACCCTCCAATGGGATCCCAGTTTGCGCAGGACTTTAATCAGGAGATCGAGCACGCGAACGAATGCGACCAGGAGATCGAACACACAAACGACAACGATCATCCGGCGGCGTCGTTGTACCTCGCCGAGCTCGAAGAAGAAGTGCAGGACGCTGACAACCGGTGGCTTCTTCCCTCTCCAGAGATACTGACAATCAGCCTCACCCCTTCGCCCATCTACTACTGCTCCCCCACTCCGTCACCGTCTATTAGCTGGAAGGCTGAGCGAGCGCTGTCTAACGAGGCTGCAGCAAGGCCAGACATCGCCGAAGCAACGGCATATCAAGCTGCGCTCGACGAGAGTGTGGACGCAGTGAAGACAGAGCACATGGAATGCGAGGAGTGAATTGTATATTGTATAAATCATAAATTCAATCGTCATGTTTCTTGGTGTAGTAAATGCTATTATGGGACTCCAGGAGCAAATCTGCAGACAGTGGCTGATTATTTGTCAGCAATGTGCAAACTAGCCAACCATTCAAAGCATAGCTAACGCACGACACACATTACTGTCCGCATGGCGAGATGTTCGTCATTAGTCATTTAAGCGTGCTTTTATTCGCTGCCAGCTGAGTGTCCGCTGCTGGCGATTTCGCATGTAAGAGATAAATATTTCTACTCCCAGCCATTTGAATGCATGATTGCTGTCTCCGTGATTAGGCCACCGGCATGTGTAGATTGCAAGATTGGCTAATACTACATCACTTGTTCCGCCTGTATGTGGTCGCCACTGGCCACCTTATGCAGTGTGGAAGGCTATGACCAAAGGCACTTTAATTTTTTCCTGCAAATGTGCAGTCGCCACTGGCGGCCACATGCAGCCCGCTAGGTTAACCAAAGCTGTTTGTGCTGTTTTTCTACAAACAAACAACAACGATACACATATGTGGTCGCCACTGGCGGCCATATAGATCGTAAGATTAGCTAATGCTGCTCGACTAATTTCACCCATAGATGTTCGCCACTGGACACCTTGAACTAATTTGCAAGGTTATGACCAAAGGTACTTCAATGTCTCCCTGCAAACGTGCAGTTGCCACTGGCGTCTGCATATCGCTGGTGAGGTTTGACCACAACTACTCTGCTGCTTCCCCACTAAATATGCAGTCGCCACTGGCGGTCACTCTTTGCAGCATGCTGACCACACAGCCACTATGCTGTACTTGGCCGCCGCTCTGCACACATGCAGTCGCCACTGGCAGCCACGCACTGCGTTGGAAGCGAGCGTCAAGCGGTAGGAGCCAGCGTCAAGGGCAGTGGTCGGCGCTCGAAACGGTCCCTACCGACCCCTACCAGAGCTCATAACCCTTAAGGCACATGGGATAATTCTCTTGGTGCTTCGAGCTTGGATCTGGAGCCTTGTGTCTGATGTGCGTGAGATGATTCCCACAGCATGCCAAACACGAGTTTGATGAGTGGAGGTCAACCCACCCTTGGGTTCTTGTGAGAGAGCCCCAATTAAAATTTCCCTCTCGTGCAGCGAGTGAGGGTAGTTGTTGTATGGCATCTCCCTGACAAGGGTTTTGCCATCCTGTGGCCACACACCACAGTGCCAGAACTGCTCGTATAGGGGAACGAGTGTTGGAAGAGCTGAGGAAGGCTCAGTGTCGAGGCCTGATACTTCACGGCCCACCCTCAGCCCTAGATAGTGGCAAGGTGCCATGATCGGTGTGACCAGTGTCAAACTGGTCTACCGATGACACCTATCAAGGGAGTAAATTAGCAGAGATGAAGGAGAAGGGAAAAACTTAGCAGGCAGCGAGGGAAAGTGAGTGAGTCAACTCAGATGTGTGAGCGTCTAAGCAAGATGGTGGTGGTACAAGAACAAGGTGTGTATGAGGGCAAAGGTGTCAAATGAGATATATGCTTACCTATTACGGGAAACAAATGAATCACAGTTCATTTCTACTTCACAGTGGTTGCTTAGTGTGTTGAAAAGCAACTTATCCTGTGCTCTGTGCTATGAGACTATGTTGCAACTGTACTCGTAAGTTTACCGCTGTCTGCAGCACTAAAACCAACTAACTGTTGCACTTACCTGCAGCCTTACATGTGGACACACGTTCTGCTGCTCTTGTCTGCAGGCCTGGTTCAGTACAGAGCTAGCAACCCATGTGGCCACACATTCAGAGTACAGCTCAGTTCTCCAAATTCCAAGAGAATACCGCAGGCTTCTGCGAAAGTGTAACTTGCAACTAGGTCAACACAGAGATCTTATGCAGGAGCTCTGACAGCTCTACACCAGTGTAATCCATCCAGATTACAAGCATCTGGCTTGTTGCCAGCCGGTAACCTCGAGACCAGTCAAATTGTTCACAGTCAAGAACATTGTCTTTGCTGTTGCAGAAGCTGAGGCTGAGGAGTTGCATTTGCAAGGGGAGCCTGTCACTAGCTCACAAGGAGGCACCTCAAGACTGCATGAGGAGAGCTCATTCTCGATCTATTTCCTGGCAGTTACTGACTTGCCAGAGGGTCGGTAATGTATGTAACCTATTATACCTTGTGCTCTGATTGCTTCCGAGTCATTTGCATAATGCATACCTGCACACTCTTCTGTCTGTTTGCTTGTTTGATGCATTATCAACCATCAGAAGACTCCATGAAATGATTCATAGTCAAAAGAGCTCTTGAGACAGCTATAATGCTCAGGCTGTATTCCGTTACAGCAGGTGGGAGTCATAGGCTTATGTTTGAAGAATCAAACTGTACAGAGTTCCTGACTGTTCAATGCACCAGAACCAACGGAGTTGGCAGGGCTCCATTGGGTGCCTGCCCAGTAGCGATGCTGGACAGCTACTGAGAGTGTCTATTCTCTTTGGGAAATGGCACAACAGCATGTAGTGTATGCAGTGCTGGAATTTGGCAAATACGCTATATCAGCTTTCAGGGTGAGTTTAAAGTTTAGGAGGGCTGAACTGAGCAAAGCAAGGTGAGGCAAAGGGCTAATTGTGGCTAGAAAGCCAAGGACCTTGCTGTTGTAGGCAACACAGGTGACTTTCGTGATGACACTCTTCAGTGCATTCCAGGAAGTTCTTATATCTTGCGTACAGGATCCCAGAGAGCAGGAAAGTATCTGTGACACTGTTGCCAAGGGCCAAAGCTGTCGGATGAATGCGTAATAGTGATGTGACAATGTTGCTGTGATTGGCTGGCTGTTCAGCAAAATCAGTGGATGTTGTCATTCTCCTCCTTCTATATATATATAAAGGTTTCTTCTACTATGGTATAGCTCTAGAGCAAAATGGAGGCAAGAACATACAGAAGGCCAGCCAGCCGCAGTTAGCATCAAGCTTGCTGATATAATCTGCTCATACAAATTAGCTTTATTTCTGTGTGAACCAAACAGAAGTGCACTTACGGAAGAAGTCGATAGCCTGCCTTAAGAAGATGTTCATACAGAAGATATGCTTGCTGGACTCTGGAAAATTATAGTGGTGTCTCAGTTCAAGTTAATAAGTGCTAAAGGCTATTCATACATATCCCCTGTTTTGTGAAACACATTTCTCACTTCCTCATTCAAGAAAGCAAAGTCCAGCATGTCGGGCACACCAAGCTTTTTCTTTGTGCCCATGAGATTTATGAATGTGATCACATGCACCACAGCAGGATAACAGTCCTTGACCGTAGCATTACATATGGTCAGTGCCAAGATTGAGATCGATGAACTCAATGTTGACCTCTATTGAAAACGCTTTCTTGAACCAGCATTCTTCTCACCTTCCTCCAGGTTGTCAAGCAGGGATGAAGGCTCGATGCGGCTGCCACCTTTTGGCCTCAGTTCCAAATTTGATATAGTAGCAGTTACTACTAAAGGTGATATTTCACGTAGTAGTAACTTGTTCAGCAGTTGGATAAAGCTGCTTTAGGCCTATAAAGGCTGTCCGGCATCTTTCCGCATGTTTAGAACCTCTAAATAACATAAAATATGCTATTAAACATATACCTTATATGGAAGACACAGTACATCACAACTTGTTTGGGCGCTTATTTTCATTTTATATCAAAAAACATGTTTCCAAACATATACCTTATATGGAAGACACAGTACAACATAACTTGTTTGGGCGCTTATTTTCATTTTATATCAAAAAACATGTTTCCAAACATATTTACTATGCACAACATATGATATAACAGGTTTGGGCGCTTATTTCCGTTTTATATCAGGAAACATGCAAAACATGTTTTTGAACATATTTGCCATACATAACATTTCTCAGAACTTAAAACTGCATGTGTTATTCACAAAATACTTGCCAGGAGCTGGCTCTTTTTTGGATACATATGGTAGCACTCCCAGATTTGCAATAAGTACCCACTGCAGGAATTTAAATTTGCAGGCCATTCTACATCCTCCCCTAGCTTCACCCCTTGCAGAACTATCAGGGCAAGTAGTGGCATAGATAGTAATATATTATAAGAGCATATATGTAGATTTGTAGGATTCTTCATGGTCTTCATATCATTCTGTCCATCAGATAATGTTCAAACTTCAAAAGAGCACCAGAAACAAGGCTTCCCACATCTTCTACAGTGCTTGGAAGATATGAGAATGATCCTAAATGCATATATATACCTTATAGTAGTGTGGGGAAGCAGCTTAAATGGATGGAGAACATGTAGTAATGCATGCAGGGGCTCAAAACCCTCAAAATGCAAAGGCATAGAAACTTGTACACTATCCTGTACCTTCTACACACCTTCTAAACTCCTGTAAATATTTTACATACTGCCCCAATGCTAGGAAAGGATTTATAGAAGTTTATAAGACTTTATCACATAGAGAAGATACTGAAACACTCCTCCAAATGTCAAAACATCGAAATCTGGCCTTCAAGCACTACAGATGCAGGCACACCAGGACTTGAAGTGCAATATACATCAATTACAGCTAGGTACATGCTATTTTGACATATATTAACCCTCCCAAGTGGTGACCCATCTCATACCTGTGTTGTAAAAGCCAGGCACACACCTGTGCAAGTTTAATGCTTTCACAGTGCTCAGAATCTCACCAACAGGCCATTCCCGGGTTAACCAATGCACCACACCCTCAATATATGTCCTATGGACCTAGGAATTGGTATTCCATTGTTTTTCTACACTGGAAATTAATTGCAGATGGTTTGCTCGTCCAATTCCAAGTGGTTCATCCTGTAGGAGGCAAATTGTGGTCAAAACAGTAAAAAAGCGCCTGTTTCCCACAGTCAAATCTGCTAGATCAGATGGGTTCTGAACTATGTAATTGAAAATTAGCTATATGTGTTTGATTATAGGCCTTAAACGAACCCTCCCAGCATAAGAAAACCTTTGATTGAGCACTTTTTTTCGGAAAAACTTCGCAAGTTCTGTAGAGAGTTCCAGCATGTTCTAGATGCTCTAAGCTCTCTTATACACTTCTATTCATGTCTAGTATGAATTTATGATGTTGCAAAACCTATAGGAGCTATGCAAGAGGCTTTATGATGCTTCTATCATGTAAAAAATCGAAATTATAATAGAAACAATAGTATATTATATTTTGTAGCAGTTTAATTTGGGCTAGAACACATCTACACACTCTACATAGGTATATATACCAAACCTACAACATTAAAAGGTCATGGGATAAAAGGGAAAAGAGGAATTGAGCCAGGAATGTCCTCAAAAAGCGAAATTGATGCTAGGGGCCAAACTGCTAGATGGAAGCTTTGTGGTATTTGATAGGGCTGATAGAGTTGATCAGAACTTAAGTCCATTCTAGATCAGCAAAAACTCGGCTCCCGGCGAGTATTTTGTGAATAACACATGCAGTTTTAAGTTCTGACATATGTTGTCAATAGCAAATATGTTCAAAAATATGTTTTGCATGTTCTCTGACATAAACCAAAAATAAGTGTCCAAACGTGTTATGTCATATGTTGTGCATAGCAAATATATTCAGAAACATGTTTAGAAACATGTTCTGCATGTTCTCTGACATAAAACAAAAATAAGCACTCAAGCACGTTATGCCATATTATATCTCCCATATAAAGCATATGTTTAATAGTATATTCTATATTATTTAGAAGTTCCAAACATGCTGAGAGATGCTGAACAGCCTTTATAAGCCTAAAGCAGCCTTATCCATCTGCTGAACAAGTTACTACTATGTGAAATATCACCTCTAGTAGTAACTGCTACTATATCAAATTTGGAACGTAGGACAGAAGGTGGAGAAGCTACACACAACACTACTTGACAATGGATTTAAGCACATGTGCTCAGACGCTGGCATTTATGTTTACCATCATGACAGAGTGGAAGTTTACCAAATTGTTTATGTCAACGACCTACTTCCTATGAGTCCAAGTTTACCCGAGATTGAACAAGTAAAGCAAGTTCTTGCAGACAAATTCCAAATGCAGGATCTTGGAGCCGCTACTATATTTCTTGGAATGCAGATCACTTATGACAGAAACAACAGGTGTCTGAAAATTGACCAACAGTTGTATACCAAAGAAATCCTTTCACGGTTTCAGATGCACAATGCAAAACCTTGCTGCACACCACTGCTAGAAGGCATTCATCTCGAGAAAGCTGTGGAAGCATATACCGCAGCAAACACACTCCATCACCCTTATCAGGCAATAATTGGTAGTTTGATTTACCTTATGATCAGATCACAACCTGACATTGCCTGGAGAGTCACACAACTTTCACAGTATATGCAGAACCTTATATCACATCTCCATCATACCATTGCATATTGTATCCAGTATTCTGGTGCAAATCAATTCAGTTTGATAGGGTATTCTAATGCGGACTGGAGCAAAAATCAGGATAACTGGCAATCAACAACTGGTTTCATTTTCTTGATGGCCGATGGAGCAGTCACATGGGCATCTCGGATGCAGAAGACAGTGGCAAGATCCTCAGCAGAAGCTGAATATATGGCACTCTCGAAGGCATGCTCTGAGTTAGCCTGGCTAACGTCACTCCAAAAAGAGTTAGGTTACTATTCTACTGCACCGCCACCACTGGTAGGAATCTTTCTCACAGTCAATACTGCTCATGATTGATGACTCAAATACATTGACATCCGGTGTTACTTCATCCACGAATACATTGAAGACAAATGTGTAAAAATTGTATACATCAGCACAGAAGAAATGATAGCTGATATGTTAACAAAGCCACTCGAAGCAACAAAGTTTGAGTGATTCAGATCAATGCTAGGCCTGACATTTAGGCAATGACTAGTCGAGTGAGTGTCAGAACTGGGAGATTATGTCATTGCCCTGTACAGACTAATGGGGATATATCACATGATCCTGATTATGCTGCAGTAATATGATAGACATTTACGTTTGATTACTCATGCTCACTGTACATGCTTACATACATGCAGTACCACAGGTCTTATAGCAGTATCAGGAGTCCTGACTCTCATGTATATATACTGGCCCTGTAGCACAGAATACGATAAGAGTTCAGTCGCATCTTCACATCTCGGACCATGTACTCTCCTCTCTCTGATCTTTGCTCAGCTTGAGCATACTGTCAGACAACACGAGCCCTTACTGTGAGCAAAGTGCCCATGCGTACAACCTGCTCGGATTTCAACAAAGGTTTGAATTAGGAATTCTCGAGCTCGAGCAGCCCTGCATCGCATTCACTGCACGAGCGGAAACTACAACCAGGACAGCACATGAACGAGTCACCCGAAGCATATGAGTGACAACTTCACACAGTTTAAGTAAGAAATGTGTGTAATTTTGCCCTAGTTTGAATAATTGGACTATATGCAGATTGTACCAGAAGAGGTCAGAGCAACTGATGATATACAGTAGATCAGAAATATTCAGCACTTATTCAGCATGCAAACTTGAATTTACGAGGCCCTCCGTGCTTATCCCAACAACCTTTCGCTTTCCTCACCCTCATCCCCCGACTTAGTCCTCTTCCTGATCGGTGCAACGACCTTGTTCCACATGCTTTTCAGCCCCTCCGCAACCCGGCTCACGAGCCAGTTCCGCGCGCGCCACACAGCATGAGGACGGTTGTCGATCTTATCCGTACGAATACGATGTTCAGCGTCGACGACGACGCTGAGAGCGAGCACGGTGGTCACGATTGAAGAGAGCGCGGTGCAGGACGAGATCATGAACATGATCACCATCTGGAGGCGCGCGGCCTGTTGGACACTCGACCCTCCGAGGATAGCACCGGTCATCATGCCCGGAATCGCGATGATACCGAGGACACTGATAAACCCGAGCATTAGAGTTCCATCCTGGGCGCAGGGTTCGTGTACGCACCTCATTTGGTTAACGTTAGGTGTCAAAGCGAGACGTAGGGCGTCGGTCGCAATGGGCTTGCAAGCTTCAAACCGTGATGCGCCGAATGCAAGGTAAGTCTCAATCTTGTCCTTGTTCTCGCTGAGATGGTCTAATGTTGTATTAGCATAAAGGAAAGACGTAGACTTACTAGAGCTCCTTTAGGACGTAGTTGCAGGCTACCACGATTCCTGAGATGGTGGCTCCGCACAGCATTCCGACGACAGGTACTGAATAGTGACACATGTGTCAGTCATGTACTCGGATGGAATGCAGGGCGAACGCACTGTACTGCTCTGGCTTCCAGAACGGATTCACGGCCATGGCGTAGCGAATACCGATCATGGAGACGGGAATGGTTGAGCAAAGCATGCCGAAAAGCACTGAAGGGAACTAAACAAGTGTTTGAGCACGAACGACAAGTCTTGGGTTCTGAACGAACGCGCACCATATGTTGAAACCTCCGCTTCGCCTTGTTCACAACTATAGACAATGATCAGGGACAATCCCAAGAGAGTAGAGCTTCAGCACGCACCAGTTTCAATCGTCCCCATTAGGTTCAGCAGGACTGTCAAGAATTGGCGTGGAATCAACAAATGTCCAAACTAGTATATCCGGATACTTACAGGCAATTCCGGCAACAGCCCATGGATTCTTCGCCTCGAATACCTTCTGCAGCACGAGTGACACGAGCGTGAGCTGTACGACGCACCGCACAGCGGCAGTCACGAGAGACGTCCCGACCCCGAGCTGGAACACCCGCGACACGACCGCATTGAACGCGATGAAGCTGAACGCAAGGCCGACGTTCCCCCACGTCAAGTCTGCAGTGCGTTCGTCGCCGCCTGGAGCGTCCATGTTTGAAGCCGGTCGCACGAGGTGGATGTAAGAGAGAGACGTGCGTAGGGGTGCACGCGTCCCACTCGCGAATCCGGTGGCTGGCCGCGTGGGATGACGTCAAGATTACACGAAAATAGCAAGATAATATTAGACGCCTGTCAGTGGACCACGCCACAATGTTGGAGGACTGGCCCCACCCATACCACAACCTCAGGCTACGCTCTCAGCCCATATGCACCTTTCATTCCCTCTTCCCTCCCATAAGGCGACGAGAGCAATCCTCAGCGGCGTTGTCGAGGCACCTGCGGTCTGGACGTTTCTGTGATCAGGCTCCGGTTGCGCTGGAACCCCCGCGCTCGGCATAGGCACCAAGAAATACTTGTCTTGATTTCCCCTTCATTTTCACCGCTTGAAGGGTATGACAGCTGAGATACCCGCATTCCAGGCTGCGACAAGGGGCTTATGAAAACTGATCTACCACTAATATGGTGGCACGAAATAGTTATTGCGTGAGACAGTGTTCAAAGCCGAACAGATGGTGTTCTGGTGCGTTGTATCAGGCACATGTTTGGTCTCTTCGCCCGCTGACGGACATGTGTCGCTTAGCGGATCAAGGTCTGAACTTCCCAGGTCGTCTGTGGTCCCAATTGTCAGTAAGGCAGCGCGGAGCATGCAAAGATCATTTTCACACTTCGCTGGTCTTTATAAGCATATAACAATACGCTCCGTTCAACATCTGGTGCGCCGACCAAGCGAACGGCGCGCTCGTCGCACTCATCGATTCTGGACCACGGTCCAGCCGCGAAGGCCAGGCTGCTCAGTACTGGCTACTGTCAGCCTCAAACAGGTTCCTGGCTGGTGCCTGTTTCTACCAGTTGTGTTCAGCGCGGTCCGCAACAGAGACTGTCTCATTACTACAGTCGTTTCATTCTCGGTTCTTCCGAGCCATCAACGAGCCAATACTGTATTCTTCAGGAGAACAAACCTGGCGAACGGTCATCCATCCGTGCCTGAGTGACTGAATGTTCCGCCTTGGCACGTCGTTCAGCGTTGGCTTTATGCGCTTCGGTATCGTATTTTTTTTCATTAACGATGAACCAACTGAGTGGTTTATAAGGACTCAGATCGAGAGTAGCACCTCGGCGTGTACCCTCACAGCTTGCTACAGCCTTTTTCTCGCCATACCTGCCCACGTACCTTTGTTATTACCAGCAATCCCTTCCCTTTATCGACCATGTTCGCTAGTGTCGCCGCCATCGCCCTGTTTGCTATCCTGGCCATCTCTGCCGATGCCAGTCCCTGGCAGGCTCGCTCCACCTCTCCCAGAGACAATTCTTTCGGTCGCCGGACCCTCCCTGGAGGCGACTGCCAGTGCCCCGCTGATCTGAACGGTGATTCCGGGGTACTCATCAACTTCTTCTCCGGCTACCAGTGCGCGTACGCGGGGGGCGCTTGCACCTGGAACGACAATGTATGTGCCACCTACTGTGTCCGAAAGACGGCGATAGCTCATGGCGTCTCGCAGACCGGTGCCCTGCAAAACACCGACCAAACTAACTGCCCTACCAACGCTCCTTGCAGCACCGACACAAGCTGTTCTTGTCCCACCGACAACAACGGTGACACCGGTGACTTGATCAACCAGTTCACTGATTACCAGTGTGCCTACCCTAACGGCGCCTGCCTTTGGAATATTGTAAGTCATAGTTTCGTGTAGCCTATTAGTTGGAGAGCTCAATGCGGATTTTGTGGCGAATATAGGATGGTACACTGCGGAACACCGGGCAGGCCAACTGTCCCTCGAACGCGCCGTGCCAGCAGTCCGGCTCTGACTCTTGAATACGGTTAGTTAGTAGATAGTCTTTGGTTCCGGTTCTCTTGGCTCTGTGGTAATTTTTAGTCAACTATGGTCCTCTTAGTCATATCCGTCGGTATACCGTGGTACGCTTTGGACACTGCCGTTCTGCCAGTCTAACTTTATGGTTTTGGCGTCATCTAGTTTTCTCAGAACACTTGGACTACGAAGCTTATATCGTCTACCTTAGTACTCGTACTTGTAGACTATCTAAACTTCCTCTTATTGCGACACTTCGTGAGGAGGCGAATACTGTGGGCGCATCACTGATGCGTCCCTGATGTTTAACTCGGAAACGTCGGGGACTCGGGGTCCTTTGACTTGAAATCACGTGCTTTGACCCTAAATTTCGGCAGGCGCTCACACATCGCTCTTCGTCGACGACCACAACGGCGGCGGGGGATGTTCTCGCTCCATTCCTGCCTGCGGGCCTCAGGCTCGCGGCTATTACCCTCACCACCGTCTCTCTCTGTCTCCGCCTTTAAGAGGCATGCTTCTGCCGCTGCAGCCACGAAACGCAAGTCTGTTGAAGCGGAAGCTGCTCCGCAAGTCTTCGAGCTCACTGACGAGGACAAGACCCGCTTGAGGTACCAACGGAATATCGGTATCTCGGCGCACATTGACTCTGGAAAGACGACGTTGACGGAACGTGTCCTTTATTATACTGGGCGTATTGGGGAAATACACGAGGTTCGTCTTTTCAGCCGGACTGATGTATACGCGCCACGCTTTTCTTCTATCTCAAACGGCTTCAGAGACTGTGTGATAGATTGACTGGGGGTAACTCGTGCTTTTGTTAGTATCCTCGGCCTCCAGGGACCCCAGCGCGTACACCCCATTCTAAGATCTTGCACTTTGTAGAAGCGTTGTAAGCGCGGCCTGCATGTGCTGGCTATCATCTGGACAAGCACACATCTCAGTCTCATCTTGGATCTAAGTTGCTGTGTGTCTTCTGGGACGCGTCTCAGGTCGTTCCATGGGTAGACCAGCCTGTGACCGACCGTACAGCATGCTATATCCAGAACGCCATTCTTTTTTCTACCTACCGTCTTACCCGCGGAGCATGGCAGACATGGCTTGAGGTCGAGAACAAAGGGACTAACCGACGTGCTGTTACCATTTAGGTCCGTGGTCGTGACAATGTTGGTGCCAAGATGGACAGCATGGAACTCGAGCGCGAGAAGGGTATCACTATTCAAAGCGCGGCAACGTACTGCAACTGGATAGCCACGGAACCGGTCACTGGCAAGAAAGAAAACTACCACGTTAACATCATCGACACACCCGGACACGTCGATTTTACCATTGAGGTTGAGCGCGCGCTGCGTGTGCTCGATGGTGCCGTTCTAGTCTTGTGTGCGGTCGCCGGTGTTCAGAGCCAGACCACAACGGTCGACCGTCAAATGCGTCGGTACAACGTTCCCCGAATTTCGTTCATCAACAAGATGGATCGCCCTGGTGCGAACCCCTGGAGGGTTATTGACCAGATTCGGACGAAGCTCAGGATGCCGGCTGCTGCGGTTCAGGTTCCCATTGGTGTCGAGGACGACCTTCGTGGTGTCGTCGACTTGGTTCGCTGGAAGGCCATCTACCACGAAGGCGAAAAGGGGTATGATGCATTCTTCGTGTGGCCCTATTCTCTGATGATCTAACTTTCACTATAGTCAGGTTGTCATAGAGAAAGACGAGATCCCGGAAGAGGTTCTCGAGCTTGCTAAGAAGAAGCGCGCCGAGCTCATTGAGCAGCTTGCTGAGGTCGACGAGCAGATTGGCGACATGGTCATCATGGAAGAGGAGCCCAACACGGAACAGCTTGTCGCAGCCATCCGCCGTGCGACTTGCGGTCTCAAGTTCTCTCCGGTCTTCATGGGCTCAGCAATCAAGAACACGGCCGTACAACCGATGCTCGACGGTGTTTGCGCGTATATGCCTACTCCATCCGAGAGCGTCGTCACCGCTCGGGACTCCACTCTACCTGTTAATGCTCCGCTAATTCCTCTGGTTCCTGCCGCTGCTGCTCCACTTGTTGTGCTCGCATTCAAGCTGGAGGAAGGCCGTTTTGGTCAGCTCACCTACATGCGCATCTACCAGGGCAGTATCCGCAAGGGTCAGTTCATTTTCCACGCTCGTACTGGCAAGAAGATCAAGGTCTCGCGTCTGGTCCGCATGCACAGTAACGAGATGGAAGACGTTGATCATATCGGTCCTGGCGAGATCTGTGCCATCTTCGGTATCGAGTGCGCGTCGGGAGACACTTTTACGGACGGTTCGACTAACTATACCATGGTATGTACGCCGTATATATACACCGACAGCGTTGATCCTCACCGGCTTGCAGTCTTCAATGTTCGTCCCAGAACCGGTCATCTCGCTCGCCTTGAAGCCTGTCGGCCAAGAGTCGCCTAACTTCTCTCGCGCTCTCAACCGCTTCAGGCGTGAAGACCCAACGTTCCGTGTACACATCGATCCCGAGAGCAAGGAGACGATTATCAGCGGCATGGGTGAACTCCACCTCGAAATTTATGTCGAACGTATGCGCCGCGAATACAACGTTGACTGCACTACCGGCAAGCCCCGTGTCGCGTACCGCGAGGCCATAACAGCGCGCGCAGACTTCAGCTACACACACAAGAAGCAGACCGGTGGTGCCGGCCAGTTCGCTCGTGTCATCGGTTGGATCGAGCCCATGGAGAAGGACGAGGAAACTGGCAAGGATGTCGCGTTCGTCAACCAGCTCATGGGTACCAACATCCCGCACCAATACATTCCAGGATGTGAGAAGGTCAATCAAGGATCTCAATCTTCTAGTAATCCCTCGGGCTGACATCTCACGTTTGCAGGGTTTCTTTGAGGCTCTCGAGAAGGGTACCCTTGCAGGCGCTCCCATTACTGGCACTCGCTTTGTTCTCACTGATGGTCTCGCCCACATCGTCGACTCGTCCGAGCTTGCGTTCCGTCTCGCCGTCATCGGTGCCATCCGTGAAATTTACTTCAAGGCGCAGCCCGTTATTCTCGAGCCGATCATGACCGTCGAGGTCATCGCGCCATCCGAGTTCCAGAGCGCAGTCATCGGTGGCGTTAACACCCGCCGCGGCACGATCTTGAACAGCGATGTCCGCGAGGACGAGTTCACCATCACAGCCGAGGTGCCACTCAATGACATGTTTGGCTACTCCAACGCGCTCCGTGGTGTGACGCAGGGTAAGGGCGAGTTCACAATGGAATACAAAGTATGCCCTCACGCTGTATGCGGCTCTTCCCGGTTGCTAATGCCCCTCCTTTTTGCAGACTCACGCGCCTGTTCTGCCGAACTTGCAGAAGGAGCTCTCCGAGGCGTACAGGAAGTCGCTTCCTCAAGCCAAAAAGTAGAGCTTTTGCTAAGCCCACGACGTGATTACCGTCCCCTAGAGTCGTATAATACAACACGGTGTTTAGAAAGACTTCGCATCGCTATCGGATACTGTCTGCGCTATAGATGATAGATGTCTCTTACTGCTCATGATGTTGGCGCGATGTCAGACGAATGTGCAGCCAAAATCAGTGTTGGTGCGAGGCTCCGCCAAGGTACCACAACGAAAAGCGAGGTCAAAGTGGCGGCTTTCGGACAGAGCTTGGGTCCGGTGAGTTTTCATCCATTCGTCCATGAATGCACTTGGCAACCTATTTCCTTTGGCAGCTCCGGGATTTCGTCGTAACAACAATTTTCATTTTGGGTGGCGGCTGCCTGCACCCCGGGCGCATGGCCGAGCGCTCGTGGATCGACCTGAGGCCTGAGGCTCGTCACCTCACGCGGGTGAGCGAACAACGATGTTCGCTTCTGAGGCATCTCGTGGGGGAAGTTTGAGGCGAACTTGGATGTCGGTACCTGTGGTCGGACAGTGGGGAGGCGAGGCAGCGCGAACTACCCAGCCCCTCCGCTTGGGTATCACCGCTCGTTCAGGGTTACTTCTTGCACTCCACAGGTTCGTGAAGGCGCACTAGTAAGCTCTACTATACCTTCCTTCCTTCCTTTTGCTGCCTTTGTTACTCGTGGATCACAGCGTGAGCCGCGTGGCCACCGACGAGGCAGGGCGGTGCCTGTGCAGGCGGGCCGCGGTTGGTGGCGGTGCAACCAAGTACGACGTGACAACCGCATGAGCCGTGCAGCCAGATTTCTGTTCTACTCTGTTGCTAATACTCTGACCAGGACGCATTAAGTAGTACCTATAGGAGGAACGGTGCTGTATTGTTCTCCGTAGCGCTCAGACATAGCAAGAGGCGGTGTAGCGATACTGTCCTTTGGTAGTTGCGGTAGTGGCCCTCAGAAGGCGATGTCATATGGAAGTCTGCACAACAACAGGAAATCCTGACAAGTGCTTGTGTCTGGATCACATCGATATTATCTTGTCGCGATGCTCTTAAGCAGCTTGGGCTCCACCCGAGGGATCCGCCTATCACCCGCCGTCACGTTCAAACGTGAACCACCGCTATCGAAACGAACATGGGCCAGCTGCTCGCCATCTGCTGCATCCTCGCCGGCGTCGAAGTGACCGACGACTTTGGCGACTTGTGTGGCGGTGACTCCGACGCTTCCGGGGGCGGCTGCTGCTGCTCGGACGCCGGGTTCGACAACGGGACCGAGGTCGTGGTCCTCAACAACTACAACGCGTCACCGGATTTGCCTCAGCTAGGACGCTCCCGCTTCCATGATGGTGGACCCGCACCACCTAGGAGGCCATATGCGCCGGAGGTCGAACAACGCGAGAGGCGCAGGCAGCGTGAGCGGCTCGAGCTGCAGCTGCAGCGCCAGAGACGGGAGGAGCTATTCAGCACCGCGCCGCTGCCGCCGCCCTATGTGAAGTAATTCTTGTGAGTTCGTTATTCAGTGTATCATTAGGACAGAGCTGACTTTCAAATACGCGCCTTACAGCTGGCGCCGCAGTCAGTCGCTTATACTTATATCACAGTCGTCCGCCACAGCTATCCCTCCTCCTCAGACTTTTCAATCGTGGTCAACCGGACCTATGTTATTTATGCGTTATTCTTTGTCTCTCTCTGCCATGTAGAACGTGCACCGTATTGTAGGATCCATGCCATTCCTTCTTCCTGCGACCCCTGGAAATGCAGGCATTGAGGCGTCGGGAGAATGGGCGTACGCAAGGCAGAGATTGCTGCTTGATACGCTTGGTTTGGCTTAGACTAGCAACGAAGGTGACGCCTTCGACGGCGCACGGCTGAATCTAAGAGTGATTCTCGTGTCGGCGGGCAATGTTAGGTCGCTCTCGACTCAACATCTGCGGTATGTACAGGATGACAGCGAATAATGGAACGGAGCCCACTCTGTCTTGACCCGCTTCCGTTGCAGCTGCGTGGCTCAGCAGCGATCATGAGGTCCGAGGACCTCAGCAGCGGGTTGGGTACGAAAAACGCCGCTGACCAAGAGTCCCAATCAGAGGGAGAGAGAGCTTGTTAGCATCCAGGGCGAGTCACTGGACGTATTGTACAAGGATACGCGCCCGTACAGAATATCGGCCTTTGTATCTTGGGCTGCAGCGCAGATGCAAGTACCGCGTACATCACTTCCACAACACCGGTGAGCTACGGAAACCGTTGCCAGTATCAAAAACGCGGAGCTGGTACTGCATCGCTGATGCTTACAGGTCCCAGCGGCACGCCATACGGACCGTGCATCATGCCATCGGCGAACCATCTCGGCTGACGACCCAGCAGAACTTGGCTCACCCTCTCAACCTGCGTCTGCAACGGTCGCCTGTAAAAGCTTGCGCAGTTGTACGGACGCCAGATGGCGATCACTGGAAACGAAGAACCATGGCGATCTTTGTCAAGACCCTCGCTGACAGCATACTCAATCTCGAGCTGGCTAATGCGCGACACGAGGCGCAGGCCCCTGGTGGCGAAGCGGATTTAGGACGACTTGGGTATTTTCTGTTCGTCCCGGAATCGGTACACTTTACGCGTCCAGCTCAGGAACGCTTCCTCAACCTCTGTATCAAGCTCAAATGCGTGAATGCAAGGTGCGCACGCGTAGTCGCCGGGGATGGTGACGTCCATGAACTGCTTCTGGCCTGCCTCCCGCCGTCGAACTGTTTCTGCCGCGATTTCTCGGTTCTAGAAGAGCATCGAGCACGGTGCCAGCATGCACATAGCGGCAGCACGTACCAGCAAATTCGCATTGGATATAAAGGCTCTCACCCATGGATCAAGGTAGCCGCGCTTGGATTTGTTCTTCGACCGCAAGTCGGTGGGTACAGAAGTGGGAGTGGTCACGACTCAAGTACTCATCTCTCGTGGTGGGTATCTCGCAAGTCTGGTTCGGGCGCTTGCCTCAGCAACTTAATTAATAGGCAGTTCGGAGAGCGCCCGCCGCCCGTGAACGCGATATGCACCGCGCCGTGGCTCGAGGGCTCGGAAGTCGGCACGCGCGCAGTCCTCATGAGTCATGACGCCTGATGCAGAAAAACGTCTCGAGCTGCACCAGCAAGCTAGCCAGAGCAACACATCGCCGGTATCATTGGCCTAATCCGGGAGCTAGCAATAGCCGTAGTGCAGGGACAGGGAGAGTATCCTCAATGGTTATCGTAGTAATGGTGCACACTGTGTATAAATTGGCAAGTCTTGAAGCTTTGAAGCTTGGTATTGCGAGTCTGAAGACCAAAATGTCAAGGGCCGAAGACATAGGTTATTAAGTAATAAGTACTGATAAGTAAGGCTCCAACTGTTTTGTTTGTTTACTGTGTATAAACGTTTATTACTGTTTACCGTTTCCGTGTGTGTAAATGAAGTCATGTAAACTTGGTGTAAATGTTTATACACAGTAAACATACAGTTTCCTCTTATTGTTTGTAAAAGGTCTTAGTGTTGTACATTCATAGTCTTGCTAACAGACTTGACCTTTATTGGGCTGAAGAGTGCATCGCACCGCCTGTGCATCGTCCTCGGGCAGCCTCTTTGAACCCCCAAGCCCGGTGCACTGTATCAAGCGCCTATGCCCTGAGACTTACTGGGAGTAATGGTAGTCATGATTCTAACTTGTATTGAGCACAGTCTGAAGGCAAGCATTAAAAATATAATATAATGTGTATTTATTGACTGCTCCTCTACATATAGTCTACTGTGGGCACTGGCAGCCTGCCTGCAAGAGTGCGGTATGCAGGAATGTCGTGAGCCCATACTTCATTCAAGAGGAACAATATTAATATTAGTTCAACCTCATTGAGCGATAACAGTACCACATGCAATACTAAGGCAGATTGACTCTAAAAAAAGGCTATCAGAGGTCCGCACCCATGCAGCAGTCTTCTCTAGGCCAGCTCTTGAAGTCCTAGCACGAGAGTATGTTGTGTCACCCCCAAAGTGCCAGGCTAACACTCGCATAGGTTATCGGCCCACTTCTCAACAACGAGGTCAATGATAGGACATGCCAACCTTCTAAAGGCGGAACCGCAAGCTTCTTACAAGCCCCACGGATACCTTTGTAGGTCTTACCCTCGCAGTACAGTGCTGCCTGGCA
>NW_006767637.1:2192893-2194237 GCF_000300595.1 Phanerochaete carnosa HHB-10118-sp | reverse complement strand
TTACGTGTAAACTTTTTTGTAAACACACAGTAAATGGTTGTAAACATTTATAAACAGTTTATAAACAGTAAACAAACAGTTATTAAAGGGATCTAACTCACTCTAGTGGATTGCGCCAGATTAGCCTCTGAGAAACCTGTGTGAGCCTACTGCTCTACTTGAGCCTGAAAAGAGAGGTACAAATGTCAGTACTTGAGCAACACAAGGCATTTGCTTGAGGCACGAGAGAAAAGCGAGGCCGCAGCTTCTTACTTACGATATTGATGTCCCAAACACTAGGCCCGACTCGGACGTGTATAGATAGTGCACCTACTCATGCATACAGGGAAGGAGCAATGCATGCATCATATTCCGAGCATGAACCGGCCATCAGGCAGCATCTGAACACTCTGTACCTCAAGCATCGTGCTATGGTCATCCCTATGGCCCGCTGGTGTTCTCTACGCATAGTACGCAGATTGTGGGTACATGGATAGTCTCGATCGGCCAGTGGAGGTTGCGGGAGGACAAACACTGGCAATCACAAGCTGCGGGAGTGGTATTGCCAGGCAGCACTGTACTGCGAGGGTAAGACCTACAAAGGTATCCGTGGGGCTTGTAAGAAGCTTGCGGTTCCGCCTTTAGAAGGTTGGCATGTCCTATCATTGACCTCGTTGTTGAGAAGTGGGCCGATAACCTATGCGAGTGTTAGCCTGGCACTTTGGGGGTGACACAACATACTCTCGTGCTAGGACTTCAAGAGCTGGCCTAGAGAAGACTGCTGCATGGGTGCGGACCTCTGATAGCCTTTTTTTAGAGTCAATCTGCCTTAGTATTGCATGTGGTACTGTTATCGCTCAATGAGGTTGAACTAATATTAATATTGTTCCTCTTGAATGAAGTATGGGCTCACGACATTCCTGCATACCGCACTCTTGCAGGCAGGCTGCCAGTGCCCACAGTAGACTATATGTAGAGGAGCAGTCAATAAATACACATTATATTATATTTTTAATGCTTGCCTTCAGACTGTGCTCAATACAAGTTAGAATCATGACTACCATTACTCCCAGTAAGTCTCAGGGCATAGGCGCTTGATACAGTGCACCGGGCTTGGGGGTTCAAAGAGGCTGCCCGAGGACGATGCACAGGCGGTGCGATGCACTCTTCAGCCCAATAAAGGTCAAGTCTGTTAGCAAGACTATGAATGTACAACACTAAGACCTTTTACAAACAATAAGAGGAAACTGTATGTTTACTGTGTATAAACATTTACACCAAGTTTACATGACTTCATTTACACACACGGAAACGGTAAACAGTAATAAACGTTTATACACAGTAAACAAACAAAACAGTTGGAGC
>NW_006767637.1:2153705-2192597 GCF_000300595.1 Phanerochaete carnosa HHB-10118-sp | reverse complement strand
TCACGACATTCCTGCATACCGCACTCTTGCAGGCAGGCTGCCAGTGCCCACAGTAGACTATATGTAGAGGAGCAGTCAATAAATACACATTATATTATATTTTTAATGCTTGCCTTCAGACTGTGCTCAATACAAGTTAGAATCATGACTACCATTACTCCCAGTAAGTCTCAGGGCATAGGCGCTTGATACAGTGCACCGGGCTTGGGGGTTCAAAGAGGCTGCCCGAGGACGATGCACAGGCGGTGCGATGCACTCTTCAGCCCAATAAAGGTCAAGTCTGTTAGCAAGACTATGAATGTACAACACTAAGACCTTTTACAAACAATAAGAGGAAACTGTATGTTTACTGTGTATAAACATTTACACCAAGTTTACATGACTTCATTTACACACACGGAAACGGTAAACAGTAATAAACGTTTATACACAGTAAACAAACAAAACAGTTGGAGCCTTAGAAGGGATTTAAAGAGAAAAAATACTCCGATACGGGGAATCGAACCCCGAGCTATCGCGTGAAAGGCGATAATGTTAGCCGTTACACCATATCGGACTGGGGGTTAAGGGACCATTGAGAATATATGATCTGCACTAAGAAATACCTCCTGTGCTATGCTTCCCCAAGCCTTGCCTTCATCATCACCTCTATGCATCTCTCACCCAGCCAAGTCGACCTCTCACAAATGACATATATAGTCGCAGACGTGTGAAGGTATTATCGCTATATCTCTGCCGTAATATATCGTAGGTGCTCCCAGGAGACTAGCGCCTTGATAGTGCCGTGTTAGGGGTCCCCTAGCTAGCTGGAAGCGACTCGGTTCACAAGGCTGAGTTCAGTGAATCACTCGAAGAGACATGAATTTTAGCTATGAGTAAGCTTTTTCCTTGCCAATTTATGACCAGTGACGAATGATCCCGTGTGATTCCATACAGGATGGCATATATGCAGGAGGAAAGAGTGCCTCCATTGCTTACTCGCATACACCAAGCTTGCTACTATTGCTTCAAGCCCGGAACGGATGACAGCGCCTTAAAACGATGCTCCCGCTGCAGACGTGTGTGTTACGATAGTGCCGATATGCCGCCCAGGAGCTGTTTAATATGTAGGAGTACGAGCTGATCTTGAACGACCCCTACTGTAGGATGCCAGAAAGCGAATTGGAAGACGCACAAGGCTTTATGCTCAGCATATTGTGAAATGCAGAGCGACATAGCGGCCTTAGATCAACCGTCGGGCGAGCCGACAGAGGACGTATCTGTCCTCAACGACAGAGCGAACAAGCGCGTGCAATCTAAGATGAGAATTCTCGGTCTCAGTCTCGGTCGTGAATTAACGGTCATGGAGCGCAATCTCATTGGCTGGGAGCCTCGATGCCTGGCCTGGTAAATATTTTCATTGATAGCTCTACCACGCACCTGACTTGGACCAGCGCACGCACCGAAGAAGACATACGAGCAGCAGGTAGCCCTGCTGCGTCACTGAAACCTTGCGCAAATTGCAGGCTTTTCTTCTTCTGCTCGTACGTGATTTTATTTGTGGTCAGTACTTCGTGTGCTTGAACTACGGTGACGCCTAACAGAGAGGAACATCGCATCTTCGCTCAACACGCTCACTCGCATGTTCCTGATCCCGACTCTGCTCGGGGTCTGTCTCAGTGTGAAGTCAATTTCAACATCCGACAAGACTCCATCGTCCGCGAAGTTATGGGCGGATCCGACGAACCGGTGCGCTGGGCCCCTGAGCGCGTGAAACGCAAGTGGGAGTCGCTCGATGGCCGCACATGGGAAGGCGAACATGCTGCTGAATTGCAGGACGTGGGTCTGCCTCCTCTTGCGGTAGGGCCATTCTTGTGCTCCGCGACTGACGGGCTCGCGTTCCCGATGACAATACTTTGGGCTCTCGAGAAGTTGAACGAAGGCGATGCCTGGACAAAGAAGGCCATCTTGACTATTCATGTAAGTTCCATTTGTGTCCGCAGCTGCTTTGACTCTGACATTGTTCCGCGGAAATAGGTGCTCGGAGCCACCCAAGAGGAGCTCATGCGAGCCATGCAGTTTGAAGAGATACTTCACAGACTTCCAACAGTGTATAAGTTGAATGCAAGTAGACTTTCCACCTTCATAGCCGAAGGTACTGAATCACTTTCATAGCTGGTACTCATTGGTCCGGAGATGAAGACCGTAAAGGCTAAGGACGGCACTCCGGTTGTTATGGACACCTGTCCACGCTGCTTCCGCCGAGGCCGTCAGCGCGTGCAGTACCACTACGCCAGGTAAAGCATAGTCGCGTAGAATATCAATTGTGCGTTCTAATCAGCCTAAGCTTATACCATGATTTTGTCGCATCTCAAGGCAGCGCGTATACCACGCCTAACCTCGCCATCGCCTTTAATTCCGGCTGCGGCTCCGAAGAAACTGAGTCCTGGCTGCCCACTATCAAGTCCCTTGTCGAGAAGAAGGTCCCCAGTGTCTTCACGGTAGGCGTCTCTTCGATACCACCCAAGTGCAGTCCCTGACGTCTTCAACAGGCATTCAACAGAGATGAGGTGAAGCTGGACAGAGCCATCCTGGAGTCTGCGGGCGCAGTGCTCTTGCCCGGACTCACCGGTCTGAGCCCATGGGCAAGCCAAGTCCTTCATCTCGAACCGAACAAAGTTAAGGGCTTTTACTCGAACAATAGATTCATCGCAGGTGTTTTCATCTGAAAGACTTTCACGGACTGTCCTTGTACTGTAGTCGTCGCGCCGAACTCGATGGCTGGCCACAGGTAATAACGAAATAATAGTATTGTTGTTAATATATCAATATAAATACTGTACAAATGTGTAATCTGTTTGTATTCCAGTAGCGGACAATAATTAAAATAAGCAAAATGCGCGAAGTGAGAATGACATGTTGCAGAGAGTACAATGAATATACCATGGGAAAAGAGAGTCGTTGAGACTCGATGACGAATTCGGCCAGATGGTTCTCACGAGATTTCGCCACTATTTTGCAATATACCGACAGTCCTACTTCTCGACAAACATGTTGCGCAACGCCACCAACATCGTAAACCTCTCGACGGTGACTCCCGGGGGCTCCATATCCGGATGTCTCAGACATACGAAGCAGAAAAGCAGGTAGCCATCGCTGCCGTCAGGCGTGCATGTGCCTTGACTGCCTCGGTCTTCAACAAGCTCGCCAAGAACGAAACGTTGCTGAAGGAAGACGAGAGCCCAGTTACAAGTGGGTGCCTTCCGTGCCCAACGGGCGATTAGCACTTATGCACATGCCTCACAGTTGGAGACTACTCTGCGCAGGCGGTCATCGGCACCGTCCTCTGCCGCGCTTTCCCAGACGACCCCATCGTCGGCGAAGAAGATGCCGCCTACCTACGTTCAGAACGCGGAGTGGCTATGCGCAAACGCATCGTCGAGCTCACAAATGAGGCGTTTACTGCGCCGCTACAGCTTGGGGAGAAGGAGTGGGGGCTGGGTCCGAGCTACGCCCAGAGCCCGGAGCAGATCATGGATATCATCGACCGTGGGAGCTATAGTGGTGGCCGGACAGGGCGTGCGTCTTACTCTTTGGCTCTAACGCTCAATGCTGATCCGTTGCAGGTTTCTGGACACTGGACCCAATCGACGGCACGAAGGGCTTCCTTCGCGGCGAGCAGTACGCTGTCTGCCTCGCGCTCATTAAGGACGCACGCGTCGAGCTCGGCGTCATGGGCTGTCCAAACCTCCCTGTAGACGCGTCGAGCCCCGACGGTGCGCGCGGCTGCCTGTTTGTCGCAGCGCGCGGGGCAGGCGCGTGGCAGCTGCCGCTCACCGCGGGCGACCCCGGTGCGCCGGTGCGGCTGACGATCCCGACGTGCGCGCAGGACGCGCTCAACCTGCTCGAGCCCGCCGAGGCGACGCACTCGCGGCGCTCGTTTAACGAGCGCGTTGCGGAGCTGCTTGGTATCACACGTGCGCCGACGCGAATGGACAGCCAGGCCAAGTACTGCGCGCTCGCGCGCAGTGATGGCGGAGTCTACCTGCGTATACCCCATGATGTCAGAGACAGGGCGATGATTTGGGTGCGTTTGCAATACTTTGCAAGTACGTGTGCGGTCTGACGCTTCGCTAGGATCATGCCCCTGGATCCGTTCTGGTTGAAGAAGCGGGCGGGATAATCACCGATTCCCGAGGCTTGCCGCTGTACTTCGGTCTCGGTCGCACTCTTGACGGTAACTTCGGTGTGATAGCCTCTGGCAAGCCCGTCCACGCCCAAGTGCTCGAAGGCGTGAAAAAGGTCATGGAAGAGGAATTAACATAACGAAGCGCAGCTTACCCACTTGGGAAAGGTGCAAGAGCCCTGACGCAACGCTCTCAGGCGGTTCAATGAGCCTGGTCTCGGTTCCAGTACGCTGAGCAAGTGGGAGGCAGTAGCCTAGGATGCAGTGGTAACAAATCGTCTGTAATGATTCATTAGCCGGGTTGAGAATCTGGAACCGAGACCTAATGTCAACCGGTTTCGCAGGTGCCTCCAGTTATGGTGCGTAAGGTTAACGGCTATAATCAAACCCCAATTTACACATTTCCGCGAAGCGAAGGTTGCTGAACTATTTACATAGTGCTATTAGCTAGAAATTTAGGCAGAAAATATCTTCTCATGCCATCAAGGTTCAGCAACGGCGCCATGCGCTGTTGCATGAGATTGCAGAGCGGCGGAGACCACAATCATTCTGCGTGACGCAGTGGCTACCGACATGTTTCCCATACAGGAAGCCGGCGCAGATACCATCTAACGCGACTAACTCGACCGGCAGGTAGCAGCGTGGGTGACTCAGCCATCGATTCCTCTTTCTTCGGAGGCGAATGTTGAGGCCGGTCGGAGGAGAATGTCAGGCGAATCGTGCGCAGTGTGAGGTGAAACACTTGCGAGGTTCAATTTGACGTCGCAAGAATGTCGCATACTTGTACAAGTGCGCCTGGTTGGACGTTTGAATACAGTCTGCATAATCTAAGTACGGTATTTGGAATATATGCCAGTTTAATTATCTGAGTTGAAGAGAACTGAGCACGGTTTAGCAGGGCACCACCGGTCCTGGAATACTTTCTAACGTTGCTTGCAAAGCCACCAAGCTCATCTATTCCACTTAGTGGACGCTGATAGGTCCTCAATAAGATGACCGCCATTACCATACTATTACGCAGATGCCCTCAAAGTAAGAAACCATTTTCTTATCCCGGTCTTACTGGCTCCAGGGGCCCCTTCTCCCATCCCTCGCCTTATATACCTTTCGACGGCCCCTATTTCGTCATTCTCCTTGATTGGGCCCAATCGCTGCTTCCGCTCTCCTTTGCTTACGCCGCGCGCAGCGCGGCTATGCTGCAGCCTGAAATCGAAAATTTTTGAGCTTAAATTTCCCGCCCGTAGAACCACATCCACGAGGACAGCAGTCGCGGAGCGCAGCGCAGCGGCCTCTTGTAAAACTTACTCATCGCACTCACGTACCCATAGACAACTGTGTATAAAATAATTTTTTCGTGCTTTCACGAACGACCAAGAGCTCGCTCTCTGGCCGGCTCTTTGCGGGTCATGCAGGCAGTAGATGCGGCTCATGTCAATGACAGAGTGAGAAAGCTCAGCGGACAGTTGCAAACGGAGGCTTTGATCGCTCAGATTCTGCAATGGCCCGTGCCATGCCAGTGCGACCAATGAAATCAACTAAGGCAAGGCATGCATATTTCTTGTACAACTGTGGGACTATTACTAGATGCGCAGAGCTTGGCCAAAGATAAACAGGCGGTACTACGCCTGGAATGAGTAAAGATTACAACGTGGTGATGAGTTGAAGCATCACATATTGACCGGGAAGGATGTCAGGAAAGAGGGGGAATCGTATTCCGGCAGAACAAAGAGAGATGTCTTTAAAAGTCGCTACCTGTTTGAACACACTTGGCGTCAGTGGGGCAATTCGTCTGTTGAGCATTCTCGAGGTTGCCGTCCTACAAAGAAGAGAACCTCAGTATACTACCAAGCAACGCATACATCGGATGACATACAAAGTCCCAGGTGCAGGCACCATCCGGGTACGCGCACTGGTAGCCAGTGAACTGATTGATGAGCACACCTATGTCCCCGTCGTTATCCAACGGACATGAACAGTCTCCGGCCGCGCTACAAGGCGCAGAAGATGGGCAGTTAGTCTGGTCGATGTTCTGGAGAGCGCCGGTCTAGTTTGATGGGAAGCCACCATAAGCCTCGGTACATACGAAGGACGATAACGGCGCAAACCTCGTCGTCCCAGGTGCAGGCACCGTTCGGGTACGCGCACTGGTAGCCTGGGTAGACGTTGATCAGGACGCCACTGTCGCCGTTCAGGTCAGTGGGACACTGGCAGCCGCTTTCACCGCTGAAGCAGGCGAACGCGACACTCTGGCTGGTAATACTCTTGTGGGAGTGGGGATTCGGTGAGCGGATGGCGAGGTTGAAAGCCTGGACGACGACGGCGAGCGACGAGAAGATGGCGAGAGCGTAGGCAGAAGAGAACATCTCGGATAACTTGAGTGGTTGGATGGGTGCTTGAGAAAAGACTGAGTGGGCTCGCTGCTGCCCTAGCATCGTTGAGATCTGATGGTTTATATACCCCGCGTCCTCCAACGACTGAGCTGAAAATCACTTGCTCAGCGTCCTCGCGGGCCCAGCGCTGAGCCCTAACGGGTAGTCGGGTAGACCTTGGGACCTGTGCCTGTGACCACGGAAAGCGCAATATCCGCTCACTCCGAGACAGTCGGATAGCGCGACTGCAGCCGAATAATGGCTGCTGTGCGGCGGCTGTGTACGTCAATTCCTTGGTCTGTACGAAGACGAGCTTTGAAACGAACGACGCACTCGTCTTCCAATCGATCGCTACATTCTGCGAGAAGGGTCTTCCCACTGATTCTCCCGGAAAGAGGGCATTCGAGTACGGGATGTACTTGTCAAGGTGCCAAAATGGACAGGCAAATTGCTGCAGCTTTGTGGTGTCTGGCCGAGAGTTCATGATTAGTTTGCCGAATGCTCTACGCTGAAGTTTGTCTGACGGCCACGGTTTCAAGTCTGAAGTTGCGGATGAGTAGGTCATGTAAATAGAAGGATGTGGAGCTTATCTTTACATCACCATCCTGTAATTGCGGGGTGCGCAATGCAAAGAAGTAGTGGGTTCATCATGAGTCGATGAGTAATGACAGTTCGCCGCTCGGTGTGGTCACCGTGCAGGCAGCCCATGATGTACTGGGTGGCCATGAGGTGGTTATGCCGCACTGATTCGGAGGCTAGGACTGCATGACAATGTTCTTGTAGTATGCAGCGCGGATGAGAGAAGCTAGATCAGAACAGCCTGCGACCAATGCCGGATATTGCCGCCGTGAAGGCAAGGCGAATTGTGAGGATAGCCGGGCTGCAAAGCCAATGCAGAGCTGGAGCAGTCTGGCCAGCGTATCGCCAACTGCCGCTTTGCTCCTCAGCTTGATTCCCCGTCATCAGTTCGAACTACGTACGTTGTAATGTGAAAGGTTGGTCAGTGTCAGCCTCATCACAGGAGACAGTGACCCGGCCTGTGGGATGTGGGGCGCGAGAAGGACGCGGCGGCTGGGAATAGGTAACGGGGTGGTTGGGGTGGTAGGAATGGCACGGGGCTGGTTGAATGGTGGGTGGCGTGATGCACTTCTAAGATGCATGCCCGGGGGAAAACACGCTGGTCGCTATGCCACGGAGATGAATGCCAGCCAGGTACGCAAATGTACGGAGTCGACATACTTTTTCTGTCACAAGAACCGTGCTGTGACAGCAGCTCTGAGCTTGCGTACAAAATTGCTGAGATGCGCGTCTGAGCGATTCCGCAAGCTTGTGTGGGGGCAGTGGCTGAGTCTCAAGCTCAACCAAGGGGTTACTTGCAACGACACGTCATGGGTCAGATCACGTTTCGCCCAGTGTATGCATACCTTCCGTGACTAGATAGTCAACCATGTCACTAGCTGTGACCGCGATCTAATAGCGGCAACTTAACAACATACTCTCGAGTAAATATAATGATATCGATTAACTCAGACGGCTCTTCGTTGTGAGGGAACCAGCAAGTTGAGAGTATTGTGTCATCGAGAAAGAAAGGCGAGCTGATAACGCTTGTCAGCGTTACTCGAAAGATGAGCGCATACATGCACACCCTGAGGAGAGTGACTTTGTCCAATTTAACTGGGAGGTGAGAATTGGCGTGTTCGAGGAGCTCCTGTATGGTAGTCTCCTGGGTACTGCGGACCTTCGACCGGAACGACGGTCAGTCACCCGAGCCTCAAATCCGCCGCTTGAAGGCCTCTATCATGGGTCACAGAAGAGCTCGCCGGTGTGTGACAGGTACCGTACGCGGGCCAAATATTTTGGACCCGCGGCGTACCCTTGAAACCTACCAAAATTCGGTCGGTCAACGCCGTTGTCACCGCTTCGGTTGTGCGCGGTCACAGTCATACCAGCTGCCGATTAGATTGAAAAGGCACAGTAATCTCACACTGCCGTAGAAGCAACCGGGTGAGAATGTGAGTAGAACAGATAGAACATAATTCTGGCCATTATGGCCGCGGAATCGGAGAAAGAGCGGTAGTAAGGGAAGAAGAATGAACCTGGTACTCAAGCACTCGAGGGGTATTTAGAACGCTGTCACTGTAAGTAGGGCTTCCAGATATCTAAGTGATGAGCTTCAATAGCGCTGGTCGCATTACTTTGAGCCGCTCCGATAGGAAAGAAGACATACAATACTTTCCGCTCGATTCTAAGCTCGTCGAGACTCGTCTAGATTGCGGCATCTGCATCCGTAGACATCCTCCGGATCGAGCAGGCAGACCTCGTGATTGACGGAGAGCGTGCTAAGGGCTTCATGGCCGAGCGGATACGCTGTGGGACGGTTGACTGGGACGCCGATGGGACAAGGACGTCGGGGAGATATTTGTGGCGAAGAAGATGAGAGAGAGGACAGATCGCACATTGCCTTCGATGTCTGACGCAGTCTCTGATCAACGAAGTCCAGCACGCTGAAATGGCCGAGAAGGAAAATACTCGTCCGAGTTCCGATATACATGGACCGGCTGCTCCGCTTTCATCCATTGCACCGAGCACTTCGTGGAAACGCAGATACTCGTTTTCAAGAAATAATACTTAAAAAGGAGCAATCGTGAGCCTTGCCGGTAAAGTATTGCAGTATACACCACTTACGACGTGGACTAGTGTGTTCTAGGCAGGCCTTGGACGTCTCCAGTCTGTGCTTGGACAAGACCCGAGCAGCAAAGTGCCCAAGACTGGATAACTTACTGTCTTCGCTACTCGGTGTCAGCATGTCTGTCTCGAGTAGATGAAGGGTCGGGTTGCGTCGCTTTGGGTAGACGGACAAACGAGGGCAGCAGATCGACAGTTCGGAAGTAAAGAGTGAGGGACGAACAATATTCATATCCTACAGACTATTTCTACATGAGTGACACAGGAGCATTTAATGCGGACTTTACCGTGCAGATTCCTCCTCTTTGGCCTTCTTCACGGCCTCAAGCACTTGGGTGTGAACAGCCTTGCCTGCAGCTACCACACCAAAATTCTCGCCGAGGGTGCGACCAAGGCTGAAGTCCAACGGCAGGCCTCGAGAGTCAGTGATCACCCCGCCCGCTTCTTCAATCAGAACAGATCCAGGCGCGTGGTCCTAGCAAGCGTCAGATTATACGTGCATTGGAAAGCACGGTGAACGTACCCAAATCTTCTCCCTGTACCCGGTGCCGGTGGGCATGCGCAGGTAGACTCCGCCGTCGCCGCGGGCAAGCGAGCAGTACTTGGCCTGGCTGTCCATGCGCGTCGGCGCACGCGTCACGCCGAGTAGCTCTGCGACGCGCTCGTTGAACGAGAGCTTCGAATGTGCCTTCTCGACGCTCTCGAGCAGGTTGAGCGTGTCCTTCGTGAACGCCGGGATAGTCAGGCGCACAGGTGCACTCGTATCGCTCGCGGCAAGCGGGAGCTGCCACGCACCCTCGCCACGCGCCGCAACGAACACGCAGCCGCGCGGTCCGTCAGCGTTCGAAGTGTCCACCAGGAGGTTCGGACAGCCCATGACACCAAGCTCAACGCGTGCATCTTTGATGAGCGCGAGGCAGACGGCGTACTGCTCGCCACGGAGGAAGCCCTTCGTGCCGTCGATCGGATCGAGTGTCCAGAAACCTGTGACGGGTCAGCATTGAGCATGAGAACTAAAACATGAGACGCACGTCCTGTCTGGCCGCCACCATAGTTCCCGCGGTCGATGATGTCCATGATCTGCTCCGGGCTCTGGGCGTGGCTCGGACCTAGCCCCCACTCCTCCTTCTCCCCGTGTTGCAGTGGCGCCGTGAGCGTTTCATTCGCGAGGTCGACGATGCGATTGCGTAAAGTTGCGCCACTTTCGGGACGCAGGTCGGCGGCATCTTCTTCGCCGACGATAGGGTCGTCCGGGAAAGCGCGGCTGAGGATGGTGCAGATGACAGCTTGTGCGGAGTAGTCCCCAACTGCATGACATGAGTATAATTCACATTATCGGCACGGAAGCGACGCACTCGTGACCGGGCTCTTGTCCTCCTTCGTCAATGTCTCGTTCTTGACGAGCTTGTTGAAGACCGAGGCAGTCAGGGCACATGCACGCCTGACGGCGGCGACGGCTACCTGTTTTTCTGCTTCGTACGTCTGGGACATGTGTATATGGAGCTTGTGGGAGTTACCGTTGAGGGTCTTATGGCGTTGAGCAACATGTTCGTCGAAGAGTAGCGCTTCTGGAACTGCAGACGATGGCGAGATATCGTGGGAGTTATTCAGCCAAATCCGTCTACTTATACCAAACTCTGTTTGCTTTCGCCCTGCTCCCCTGAAAAAAATTGCCCGGCATTACTCGAGGCCTGCAAATCCATACAATTGGGTGCGGGGGTATGTTCTGATGTTGCTGCAAATTGAAAGAAATCTGCAAGCTGTCACGTAGATATGACAGCATTCGCTGAAATTGCACACAGACTCGGAGTCAGGCATCCGCATTACAGGATTCAATGCCTTCCGCTTTGATCTGCTGCTCAGAATGGCGAAAGCGAATAATGTGCAGTATCGGAGTGTGTATTAATACCCAATCTGTTTTATGCCTATATTCTAATATCTTCTCCACTGATGCAATTGTAACTTATTTTATCCAGAGTGCTGCTGAGCTGTTGTGCTATACCCTCGGCGCCGTGCAGCGTTCGAGCGCAATCTGAACAGTTCATATGCCTATCTCGGGGCTCATATGGTGTCAAGACTGCCCGAGAAGTGAGTGAGCGGCACCCCTCGCTTTATCTTGCGAACGGCAATCTGGTCGTCTCCACTTAGAGCCCCACTCGAGAGGCAAAATTTCGCACCCACACAGCGATCATCGCGTAGCACTTGCCCATATTTGCTGACATGCTTGTCATACTAACTGGGCTGGCGGATGCAAGTCATACGAAAGTGTACCCGCTTCCCAGACGGCCCGACGGACGCGGCAAAATTCTTCAAGGTACTCTACAGTCTCGGGTATGTTCTGCTCTCAAGATCCTTGAAAATCCAGTTTTTATTTTTCTATGCCTGTTATCACCTCAACGCCTTCTACAAAGCCATCAAAAACCACCTCGAGTCGAAATGACCGCCGACCTGAACGAGCTCATACGGCTAAGGAAGGACGTTCTCGCAGCCAAGCGACTTTACAAGATATCTCCAGAGCCTCCCTCGGCGATCCGGCTGACGGTAGACTTTTTTGTCCTGCTTATTCTTCCGGCAGCCTACTCCTACTACAACTTCTCCACCCTGGACGCAGACGTCAACTATGATGCTGACAAAACAGTGCCTCGCCCGAACGCCTCTACACCGAGCAAACTCGCACGTTTTAGCCTTCTCCGCGACAGCGAGATGCTTCAATGCTACCAGGGAAAGTACCGGCTTTCGAAGGAGCAGGCGGCGATGGGCGACATCTTTGGATACTAGGCGATCCGGGGAAAGATAAGTCCTGCGGCCCTTGCGAGCAAGCGGCCATATGTACTCAGCACTTGAGGGTAGTCTGTGGGGAACTGGACAATAGCTTCGCTTCTAGTATCCGGAATTCTGTGCGGCGGGACTGCCGTACGTGTCCCTTTCTCATTCTGCACAGGTTGCTTCAGTCCCAGGACAGGTGGCGCGGTCAGTCGGAACTGCGCGTAGCTGGCAGAGACCGCGACGAGCAATACCGCTTCCCTCAGAAAGATATGGAGTGATTTCCGAACAGACTTGGCTTGGCATCCGGCGCGTCATACAAAATGTCAGTGGCCGGCGTACAAGACTAACGGGGCCACTAGATTCCTGATCATATGGCGGCCAAGAAACGTATCCCATGACAACATGTATGCATGACTCATTTTGAACGACATACATGCAGGACTGATGAAGTAAGTCGATTCCAGAGCTCTGCAGATATTTCAAACCATCCGAATCATCTGTTCTGACTGCGGCCCTCCATAGGATTGCACAGCGACGAATCATTCACCTTCTCCAACTCTACTCTTGCCCAATCGTGCCCAAGCACCCCCGTCCAGTATTCCCACGGCTTATCGACCTGCGACACCTTCCTCTTCGCCACGAACGCCCGCACCTCCTTGCTCCCGCCCTTGCATAGTTCCCAGCGCACGATGCGATACCACCCCAGGAACTCGAATGCATGCCTTCGCGCTGCGCTCTCCTGGAAGAGAGGCACGGGTCGTCCAACGTTCATGTCGAGTTGTGTGATGTTGTGGCGCGTCCACAGCTCTTTTGGGGGAGCCAGATGCGCCTTGTCGTGCACCATGATCCGGCAGAACTCGTCTCTCAGGGCCCGCTGCGGGTGTTCATGGTCTGCAGTGTTGTCATCAGCCTCGACGGCGCTGTCGCCTGGAGACATTGACGGCAGATCCGCGGCGGGAGTCGCGTCTGCCTCGGGTATAAACGCCCTGGTGAACGTGTGTGTTCCCTGTCCAGGGATTGCGTTTACAATTTCTTTTTGTGTGTATAGCTTGAAACTTGGCACGGCGTTCGCGTCCCGCTTGAAGCGAGGGACATACCTCTGCGCTGGCGCCGACCTATGCATGTGGGGTTCGAATCAACGTTCAAGAGTTGTGTCTGGGCTGGGGAGCACAGCTAATTAGGATTTGTGTACGCTTACCCGCTACCTCCTTCAGCGGACATGGGTGTGCGCAGTTCTCGGTCAAAGCTTGGCTGGCTGCTGGCAAGCGACAGCTGATAGCCACTAGCGCGGCCACGGCGTCCGCGTCACTTGTCGTGGGACGTCATAAATCACGGGCGGCCGTGTTATCTCGTTTTCCCAGCCACCACGCAGAGCCATTCAGGCTGCATGTCCAGCGTCCAGGATGTAATCGCTCAGTCGTCCCGTCTTTGGTTTCTAGAGCGAACACAGAAGCGCCAGACTAGTACCGCGCCTGCATTTTAGAGGCCGAACTGTACGGCGAACTGTACCGAGAAAATCTTCTATGCTTAAGACATGGTGCTCCTACTACTTCTCGGTTGTCTCACGAGAGCTACTGTACGAGCCACCGAGAAGGCACCCAGGTCCGTCTGCCAGCGCACAAGAATACCCGGCGAACTTGAAGAGCCAGTCGGTTATGTTACTCATTTTTCCCCGCACGCTTACAGACGTTTACCTTAGGCTTTGTGCAGCAACGATAAGAGTTGCATAAGCAAACAACTTTTTCACAGCCGAGGTTGCAGCATGAGTGGTGGTCCATCACAACCTTCCCGTGAATGTCATGCAAAATGACTGCTCTCCCGAGCGTCTACTAGTCCGAGTGACTCACCCCCGCTTACTCAAATGCGATCCCCACGCGCGAGGCGCCCTCTGTTCTGACCACGAACCACGACATAAGCAATGTTTAGTCCATAGCGAGCCACCGGTTCGGGTAATTATGAGTTGTACACTTCATCGTCATCACGCTAACCGGCGAGCTTGAGCTTAAATAGAGCCCGAACGAGCTAATGGCGAGTCTACCGACTCTTGCCCCATTCCCTCAAATCACCTCTGCATTGCCAGCTCACCGGACAAAATGGTCGAACTTCACCCAAAGCTTGACCGCGAGCATGTAGGGTGCTCATGGTCCGCACTGAAGGTATGCGCACGCCAGTCTGTGTCTGCTGGCCGGGCGTTGATTGGACAGGCTCCCCAGGACCTTACGCAGCTCGTCGGGTCAGACGATGCGCGAAACATATATGCGAAGCTGTCGGAGATAGCAAATGCATCCGCAAACGCCTCAGAGCCAATGCCGATGATACCGACGGACGAGCCGGACCAAGCACCAAACGAGGTCTACATCCTCGCCCTTTCTGCCGCGCTGCAGCGCGCATCGGAGGAGCAGCCGTCATGCGTGGAATATCGCGTTCGGCAGGTGCTACGGCGACTCGGGATGCGCCTCGAGGCGTGCCAGTCATACTTCATCCCGCCGCAATCGCCCTTAGCTCATGTGTATGACGGCTTCGGAGAGGATTCACCATAGCCGTCGTCCCGGATTCGGTGCATTCTTTTCTTTTCTTGGCTAGGCGGCGTGAGTACCAGCTTATATTTACTCCGAAATCGGGCTTATATATGTGTCAGATTTCTTCTTCTGTTACCGGTGTCCTTCTCACGGAATCATGCTGACTCAGAGGAGGCTGCGGGTAAGTCGCTCGACGGACGCCGCAACCGAGATGCTGACGAGCTCACAAAGATTCTATTCATAGCTTTCATATACTATTTGGCCAAGGGTTGTACTATACCTCACTACAGAGGAAGCGTATCGTAGTGCACGTATGCTTCAGATGCTCATATTGTGAAGGTGGAGCTTCGGTTTGCCCGACGAGCACTCGTCCTTGCTTTTCCCGGTGCCCGTGCTGAAGGAACACGAGGGTTTATGAGAAAAACACCAAGATCGGTGCCGGTTTATGGCCCGCATGTGGTAGTCGGAGCGCAGCGGCGTCGATGTCAGGGCGACGGAGGGCGGATCAGCGCTTTTTGATATATCATTTTGATGCGCCGCCTCTCCTCCCTTCCGATTCTCTTCCCGCTACCATGGCTGCCGTCTGCGACCCTCACTTCCACTTATTTGATGCCAGTGGTGACCTCGTTCTGTACTCGGCTCCGAGGAGGACAGGGTACATAAGACGATGCTGGTGTATTACTCGCCGGTCCTTTGACACATACTCGCTCTGTCCTGCAGTGTGTCTGCGCATGAGATGTATGACGGTGTACCTCTTGTCCAGCTGACGGACAGTGTGGAGGACCTCCAGCCACTTATCGAAGTCCTGTACAACCCCAGGTAAGTGCACCATTTGCCGCATGGCATGCAGACACGCCGGGACGTATGAAGCGATTCTCAGTTCTCTCTTTGTCCAGCGCTGGGACCCAGACATGCCCCTCAAGCTCTCGAGTGCGATGAAGCTTCAAACGGAAACGCGGCCCCCTTCTCGGACTGACCGCGCTCCGCGGCTGAGGTCGCCGCACTGGAGCCCGGGTGCCACCACTGCGGCCAAGACCTCGCTGCCAAGTGGTCAGACAAGCGCATTTCGGGCCTGCATCCGCCATTCGTCGGCCCGAGATCATGGCATTCTGACCATTCTGCTGTTCGCATTCTCCACGCTCACGGCGATTAGCAACGACAAAGATTGGGACAACGATGCAGAAAGATGCGGCCACGCGAACGCAACCCGGCGCTCGTACTGCGCGCTAGCACCTACTATCAACGGCCCCTGGCAATCAACCGGGTGCTCGCCAACTGTCTCATGCTTATCATTAACCGGCATGCCGACTCGCGGAAGCCGCTCTCCTGAATGCTCTACTACGACCATGGAGTGCGAACGAGCTTGCAGATTTATGAAGAGGCGAGATGAAGAGGCGAGATCCTACACAGCGCGTCTAACATGGCCTGCAAGAGTTGCCCTAACCCGTTGGGACTACTAGGCAGGCTGTATGGCTCGCGAACGGGTGAGGGTTTGCTTTGCGCCCCATGCGTCAGCGATATCCGAAGGAGATTCGGCGCCAGCAGAAGATCTTGTTTCTTACGAGATGAGTTCACGGAGATGCTCAATCCGTGACAATGCGCGCGAGGTCGAGATGACAACGGCCTTTCGTGTCGTTTTCATCTATGTCGTTTGCTACTGTATGTACTTAATCTCCACATACACATACCACTATCTACTGCTATATGCCGATCGCCGGCAGTATGCGGCCGCATACGCTGTCGCCGCCGTCTCCAGCATAGCTGCAACTATCGCTGGTAATCCACAAGGGTTCCACAGGTACGAAGGAAGTGTGGTACGGCACGTGTGTAATCTATCCCACTGAAAGTCGGACCACCCATCCTACAGTTCATTGAGTTGCTTTGTCGCTGTCGAAAGCGTAGCATATAAACATAATTACCGCAGCTGAAAATCCCAGGTCAATGAGTTCCAGATCTTGTTCTGTTTGCTTCGAGTCCACTTCTGCGGCTCATTCCTCCAGTTCCAATACAGATCCCACGTGGGATGGCCATTGTACATATTCTTCAGGATGCGCAGAGGGTCTGGACATCCGGCTGTCTCGAGTAGCAAGGGCACAACTCCGTCCTGTTTCCACTTCTCCAAAACCTGACCTGTTTTAGTATAGCACGACGGAGAGCCACCCTCGCTCGAAAGGCGCCATGCTTCCCTAAGATGCGTCTGCACGATATCGAGGTCGGCCAGCTCCAGAATCAGCCCTACAGACCAATTGAGTCGCTCTCTGCCATTCATCGTCCTAGTCAAATCGACATTATCGAGTAGAGACCATCGTGCTACACGATCTGCTGACGTGTCCACTGTTGGACGGTCGTGGCGGCAGGGCAGAGATCTCACTGTTGAAGCGCATCCACTGGTCGAAGGAACGCGGCCAGCTGTCCTCAATGATCACGACGACACGCCTCTGCACAGAATCGACTATTTTTTGCGATTTTAAAGACAGGTGTCGGCGGCGGCGGCGCATCCGGGTCCCAGCGCGAGACGGAAAGTGATCTTTCGAGCACAAGGCGTACCAGAGACCAGCAGACCTGCCATACGGAACCTCGTGTAGTACTCATCCTGGATTGTACAACGCGTCCAGGAGTGCGTGCAACTCCATTGTGGTGTCTGTGACCCTCACAATGGGTGTACCATCGTATCTCTTCCACACTTCCGCGACCGCAGGTAAGTTGAGCATGCCTCGGAAGATCGGCGAATCGTACGCCATGACCTGCTTGTGGATGCGGAAGGCTGTCACACGGTCACTGAATGCTCCTGTGAAGGGGCTGAGTAATTCATAAGATCTCTGTCATGGAGATAAAACTTGCTGTCGCGGAGGATGGTTGGAGTGGTCATGGCAGACAGTAAACTTATGACCGCCCGTATGAGGTGCGCCGAAGGATCACCTGATCATCGCCCCCACGGCTCGGAGGACACTCGATTGTGGGATATTTTGCTGAGCATTCGATAAGCGTTGCATTTAGCCCTACATACTGTTCAAGTATATAACTAGATACAGTTATAAGCACCATGTCGTGTATAACGCAGCAAAGTGGTATGTACCTGCGATGAGGACAACAATTCGTCCGATATGTAATTCCCGCTTCGTCAGCTGAGTCTGACTACTCTAAAATAGAGATCAAACGATCTACTAGCTTATGAGACGAAATAGTGAAACACTAGCTGATTCCGAGCGAATAATGACTCGGAGCCGTTTGTCGCGATTTGTCAGTTCAAAGTTGTCAAATACGCTTACCCTCCAGGTACGTGTGGTGATACGTACTGGGGCGGCGATAGTATAATAGCAGCCTAGTTGGATGTGCTTGAGATCAAACATGGCGCGGTTCGGATGAGTGGTTCATCGTTATCAAAAGTACAACATATAATACGAAACCTACTGTAGCTGAAAAGTGTCAGTCAGCGTGTGCCAGATCCCCTTCTGCTGCTCCCGGATCCATCTCTGCATTTCAGCTGTACACTCCTCACACAAACCCCACGCCTGTTGGCCATTACACATATGCTCGAGGACGTTCAGAGGGTCAGGACACCCAACTGCTCGTGAGGGCACGGACATATCCTCTTCCCACCTCTTCAGCACCTCGTCTGCTCTAGTGCTGCAGAGATTAGAGTCGTCCGCAGAGCAGTTCTCTTCACTGTTCATGAGTGCTGTCTTCACGGTGTGGATGTCGACCCACTCCTTGTTGGACACGATGTGCCAAACAAGCTCCTCTCTCCCGCTGAGAACCCGGATCAAGTCGACGTTGTCGAGTAGGCCCCATCGCGCGACGCGAACAGGTAATGCTGATAGGACGTCATTGAGCGCAGATATGTGGTGGTACCTGTCCCAATCCTTAGTCGATGGGATACCAGCGAGTACGTAGTACGCGAATGGTAAAATGGATGAGACCCCGAATTCGCGGGCGAACCGAATGGCAGCGGCGGGCTCGGGAATATGATCGGCGAAGGGTATGCCGCCAGTGAGCGACTTGTCCCCAGTTTTGTACAGTTTCTGCAACGCAGAAACCTCGCCATTGAACCGCAGCCACTGCTCGAAAGAGCGCGGCCAGCTGTCCTCGATAATCCCGACGACACGTTTCCGCACAGAATCAACCTGGTACTTGGTGGCAAGCCTCATGACTGGAGCTAGAAGCAGCGGCGCGTCTGGGTTCCACCGCGAGATGGACAGCGATCTGTCGGGCACAAGGCAACCATAAGCCAGTAGAATAAGTGCTTGATGGTACTGCTCAGCGCTCACCCTGGGTCGTATAATGCATCCAGAAGCGCGCGTAGCTCTTCTGCGGAATCCGTGACTCTGACGACGGGTACACCGTCATGCCTCTCCTGGCCTTCTAGGGCCACAGGCAAGTCAAGCATGCTCCGAAAGACAGGTGAATTGTACACCATCACGGGCTTGTGGACGCGGAAAATCGTCATTGAGCCCTCCTGTGAGGAAGACGAGCACATCGCGAGATCTCCATCTGGGAGGTAGAATTTGCTGTCGTGAATAATGGCTGGGGTGGTCATGGTCGAAAACGAACTTACAGTTGCGCGCATCACGATGGGGATGATGATGATTGGAGGGCGCGTCAATTGATTGCCGCTCTTGTATCGTGTATTGTTCTAATGCTCCAGAGGCAACAATAAAGCCCTGGAACCTGTCGAATACAAATTGCACCGTCCAAACGCATGAATCAACACTTTGAATCACAGGTATAATTGGCGACAAAGTTTACAACTCAAGAAGGAGAAGCCGGCGAACCCGGGCACCAGCAGCCACTTCGGACTCTGCTGCGTTAGTAGCTTCGGCTGCTTCGCAATCGGCATAAGTTGAAGACAAGCCCGTGTTTCTGCTAGTTCACGCCGTGCTGGACATACAATTGGGTCATGACGACCGCCGAAGAGACGTGCAAGCTCACTTTGCGTTTGGTCCAAATGTCTGGCGGTTCATTCCAGACGGAAAGTACCGTACGCTTATGGCGGAGGTAACGAGGTCTCCGTCCTCAAAGTAGAGGGTTTCATGTCACGGAGGCTGCTCCCCTTCGCCAAGTCCAAGCAGCATATCACCCATGATAACGGTATCTATTGTGACTGTAATTTGATTGTCAACATTCACTGCTTGGGAACAAGGAGGATATAAACCTTTTAGTAATACTGCTATTACACTAGCTGGCAGCTGAGATAATCGTATAAGTACAAGTTTCAAAAGTTCTCCTGTATCGAGATGATCTGATGCGCCCCTCGTCTGAAACGGATGCGCTTGAGTTCGGCGAAGCTAGCGCCGTTCACGAATGCGCGCTCTCCTGTAATCCAAGACCTATTTCATCAAGCTCCTTCAAATTAGATTAAGCACTTGCGTGGGTGAATGAGGCGTGCTCGCTGCTTAGGCTGTACGATATTTTGGCGTTTATTCGCGACGCAGTCAGTCATAAAGAGGCCCGACCCAGGCAGTAAGTGAATAATAATCCGCCGTTAGACGACAGGCCCTACATTACAGCCAAGCGAGTACGTGCACAAGTGCACAAAAGCCTCATGTTCCAAACTATAGCTATATAGTGATTTCAGAAAGAGCGTTTAATTGATATGGCAACTGCAGACGCACCCTTCCAAGGTTGAAGATTTCCGGCAACTCGTTCCACAAAGCGTGCATTCGCTCCAGAAGCCGCTTCTTGGCGGCATCCGCGCATCGCATGCACAGCTCCCAGTTGTCGACGTCCGCCGTCAGGTCGAAAAGCTTCATCAAGGGGTCTGCACCCTGTACGACACCCAGAGCATCGCTTGTATCTTCAGCCTTGCTGCGCATCCCGGTCTCGATGACTTTGAGTACGATGGTTATACATGGTGACAATGTCATTTCATTATCATCAATCGTATAAGGCGACTCTCCGGTGCACGGGTTGTCGCCACGATCGCTGAAGATGTCACGGAGCACATTCGACAGCTGGGCTAGCTTCTTTTTCAACGAATACTTCGCTCGATAGTAACGGAGGAGATTATCGTCGTTCAGGAGTTCCCACCTCGCAGGACGCGTGGTGAGGGAATGAGATGCGATATCCCGCGCAGATTCCCAGTCCCTCGCGGGACCTGAGGTGGACAGCGAGTAGAATGCGGCAGGGAGAATGGAAGGGATATCGAAGTCGGTCGCCAAGCGGATAGCCGCCCCTGGTTCAGGGAAGCTTAGGTAGATCGAACGCTCGGACAACACACCGCCGGGGTTAAGAGGTGCTTTGAGCATCCATTGAGAGCCATACGCCTTCCGTATGGTCAGCTGCGCCTGAACATAGGCTTCCAGTGTTTGTGGCCACTGTTGTTCTAGGTGATTCGCGATTCGTTTGCAGAGAGAATCGACCTGGTACTTCGTCGCAAGGTTCATAAGACCCCATGCATTCACAGGAAAATCAGTATTCAAGTTCTCGAATATTGGAAATCTGTTGCGCGCCGAGATAGTCAGAGAGCAGGCACAAATCCGACATGGAACACAAGAACGCGAATGAGACGCACCCGGGGTTATACAGAGACTCCATCAAATGTGCGACATACTTCGCATCATCATGTAGATGAACGAGCGGTATTCCATCGTACGCCTCTCTTCCTGCGTCGTCCATGGGAAAGAGAGCATGTCGCGGAAGACTGGCGAGAACCGTCCGAGAATTGCGGTGTGAACCCTGAAGACGGCCAGTGTCGCGTCTTCGTTTGCAGCACGGACAACAAGATCGCCATCTTCAAAGTACGGCGACTCATGGCGCGTGGGCTGCTGGGTCTCTCGATGCCCAGGATCTAGCGCCATACTAGATGCTTCCAGGTCAGCCATACCCTCGTTCCCAAGTATTGACGACAATCTATAGGGATACTGGACCTCAACTGCACGTGTAGGCTCCAAAGGCTTAACGAGAATGAAGGCTCACCGGCACGCTGAAGTGCAGTTGTTAGAGGTTGAAGCGAACAATTGCCAGAAAACTGAAACAGGTACATGGGCGGAGGCGCATCAAAAATGATCTGATGCGCCCTCGTCGTATCCCGAGCCGCCACTCAGTATTGGTCGGTAACTACAGTAAGTTCCACAGATCAAAAGGAAACGCCGAGATGACAGCCCTCAAGTCCCAGCCTCTCTACCCATTCTAGCTCATCGAGTCCTTCAAGATCATCGTCACTTCCCGGTAAATCGTAGGGGTCCTGTCCGTCATACCCTTCCTCCTGGTCCGGAAACTCAATTGGCTCCTCCACGCGGGGTATTGGCTCCGGAGCCGGTCCATGTCTCCACGACTCCCAACTTTTGCCTTCGTTCAGCATGACCGGCTCAGGCGGGAGCTCCACAGCCAGAGGCACACCAAAGCTCCTGCGGCGCCTCAGGCTCCCGCTGGTGACGCCGCCGAAATGCGCCAGCGCGCGCTCGCAACCGTGCTCGTGCTGCGCGAGGAGGAGCTGTCGGCCATGCTCACGTACCGTGTCGTAGTTCGGGCCCCATTCGGGCAGGAGCCGGTGGAAGCGGTTCGTCGCGCGGTCGTGCAGGATGTGCCAGGCGAGGTCGACGACGAAGTGGCAGGCCTCGCGTGGCGCGTTCGCGTTCTGACCCGCGTCCTGGCCTGCGCCTGTTGCGTGCTCCACGCGTTCCCAGAACATGAGCCACAGGTACGGCCGCGCGGGAGGTGTGCGGAGGGCGTAGTGGAGGACTGCCCAGTGGCGGTGGCCGTCCAGCGCGCGCGGTGGCGAGGCGGCGCATTGCTTGTAGGTCGCAATTGCGATTTGGGTCACGATGTTGAGGAGGTTTGCCTCGTCGGCGTGCTGGATGTCGAATCGGATGCAAGTCTCTGGGTCGTCGAACATGATGCAGGCCCAAGGTAGCGCAGGGGAACAGACGAGATGAGGGTTTGATGAGAGAACCTACACAGCGCACGGACAACGGACCCGTCGAACCCGAGCGAACAAAGGACAGCCTTGATGTGACCAATGCAACAAGCATTTCTGAATTTGGAAAGAATGTCACAAAGCGAGGTGCATTTTGAGACCTGACTGAAACAATGATCGATATCCGTACATGCAATGCACGACGTTCGCCGCCCTACTAAACCAGCTTCTCGACTATGCTCTCACCACTTTGCCTTCAAATCCCTAGACGACAAGATGCGCGAAACGTAGAGAAAAGCACTTCCAGCGACAATCGTGACACCCTGTATTACAAGATTAGCACGTTGCATCTTAGACAGCATCGACGGCGCGTACCGCAAATACAGCGATATGGTGATATTCGTCACGGGTGCCAGCCTTGACGAATGCACCACCGATGGGCGTGCCGACGAGGGTGGCAATCGCCGTGGGCAGGGAGAACGTCCCGATACGTGCACCAAGACGTTCAACCGGAGATATTTGACCAACTGCGGCGGAGATGACGGAGATGAAGATGCCCGAGAAGAATCCTGCGAATAGAATTAGCGGAGACGGGTAGTAAGAGGTGGAGAGCTTACCGTAGGCGCAAGCGAAGATGACCAAAGGCACTGGGCCCTGAGACGGGAGCCAGAGCGCCAGGCAGAGGACACCGGAGAGCAGGGTGCTTGGGCAGAGGATGTTCAGACGCCCATAACGATCCGCGAGCTGTCCCCCGCTGTTCTGAAGGTTAGACACGGCTGGTAAAACGGGAGACGAAGTGACATACATGATACGTCCGAAGAACGACAGCCCGTTGATCATAGACAGCAGATAGACGTGAATCGAGGGCGAGACGCCGTACTGAATCGCGTATGGTTCTGCAATAGCAGGGTTGAATGGCTGTTAAATAGCTAGTTGGCGCAATACGCACCAATGTAATAGTAAGGCGAATACAACCCCAAGTTGACCAAGACCGATCCTATGGCAAGTGTGAGGTACCGAGGGTCCTTGAATCCACCAAAATCGACGAGCTGTTGAGGCTTGGGCAGCGGCTTCCTAGGCAGTCTGGTGCGGGAGATGAGTATCGCGACAGCGTAACAGAATCTGTGGAATGCAGATAAGTATCAGTGTTCGTCTACTAACAGCGGGAGAAATCTCGCAAATGGTATCATACTCACAGCGTAAGTAAAGCAGCAACTCTTACCGTCCACGCTACAGCGAAAGGAAGATCGTCTCAGACACTGGTGATAATGGAACGATCCTTGGTGCTCCTACCGAAACCGATCGTCCTGAAGAGCCGCGAGACCATGATAGGGAGGCAGACGCCGCCGACACTGCTTCCCGCGGCGACAATACCCATCGCGAGAGCGCGTTTGGCCTTGAAGTACTGACCGACGACCGCCAGGGCTGGGTAAGTCCCGAAACCTACCACGATTCCGAAGAGAACGCCCTGCGCAGTCTCTATCAGCGGGTAATCTTGATAAGCGCACAACACTACACACTTGGGAGAGGAACTGCTGCCAGATTTGCTGGGGATGGGTGAAAGACAGAGCGACTAGCGACAGCACACTGCCCAGAGCGCCGGTGGGATAGAGGTACTAGGAAAAGGTTAGCAGCTGCTCACACCACTCACGATGTGCTGCTTGCCTTGAGTCCGAGCGCATCGAACAGAGGACCAGTGATAATGCCGAAGACGTAAAGTAGCGTGATCTGCAGCGCTCCAATGAATGCAATCACCATAGCGGTGTAGTTTGACAGGTAGTCATCAAGGTAGAAGGTCTTCAAGCGTGGTTAGCAAGCATGTACTCCTAGTGGAAAATACGGCAGCTCACCTGGAAGGCACCGAAACTGTTGATGACCCCAAATGAAGCGAAGTACACCAAAAACGAGCCTGCAACAGCGAGCCAGCCGTGCAGGCCGCCTTCAGGGTATTCAACCTCGGCCGTGACCACAGGGGACTTATTGATCTCTATTTCATTCGCCGAGGCAGTAGACAACGTATCGGTCTGCGACATGTTCGGCGACAAGGCGAGAGGTTGCTAGAAGTAGGGGGAGTGACGGGAGAGACCAAGGTCTGGGGCGCTCAGCTCATGGCGCCAAGACTTTAAATTGATGCGCTGCTGATCCGCGATCGCATTGTGGCGCTCGGCTCTTTGTCAAGCGGCGGGCTCGAGTCCGAAGCTGCGAAGTCGCCGTCCTGCCCAACGTTGCTCGAGATAAAATCCTTCAAAGATCGATTAAGCAGCTCTCTGGGAGGGTAGTAAAGCTGTAGAGGGGTTGACACAACCGGTTTGCAGTCAGCACAATCTGAATCAGGGTGTGCCAGAGCATTCACAGAGAAGACAAGGCGAGACAGAACAGGAGGGCATGTCTCAGTCCGAGGCCGATCAGGCCGTGGGTGTTACATGTGCGGTAAATTTCGTTATATTGGTTCCACATGCATACTCTAGGTGGCGAATGCAGTTTTTACTTGCATAATCATTCAAAAGTTGGGCAAACAAGAGCCTGTGTTTAACCAGTTTCATCCGAGAGAGCTCGGATATAGAACTTCCTTTTGTACTGACCTCTTTTATCCGATTTTGCGCTATTTTGTGTTCTAATTTCCCCACTGTGAAAAATTGGTCCCTTTTTCCGAGTTTTGGCCGGGTTTCCTAGTAATAAAAAAACCGCGCTTACCAGGGGTAGATTGATCCCAAACGGCATATCAAACAGGGTATGTCGGCTACATTCTGCCTCCATTCCGCCAGATTGACTCTTCACTAGGGTTGCTCCCTGCATGCGATGCCTACCGGAGTGTCAACAAACCTCAAATATCAGGTGACGTGTCACGACGCCTTGGCTAATGCTCCGTAGTTTAACGTTTAACCGTCTCGTTTATTAGCTCTAAAATACGCTACTAGACGATGCCCGCTGCGGTGGCCGTTGATGTCGCTTGGCTACCATTTCATTTCGGGAGTCGTCCCCACCTCCACACACGTAAAACATCCTAAGGAGCCCGACTATGATCTCTGTGAAGTGCAGAATGTCGGTCGAGCTTTCTGGGGCTTTATCGCTCGTGGCTAGCCGGTGACAAACAGGTGGCATGACCGCCTCCGATGTCGGCCCTAGGAACTCCCCTTTCGCAGCAGCAATCTGCGCAATTTGCGCAGGAAACGTGCGCATTGCTCTGCAGCAACAGCTCCGTTGGCCTCTAGCCTAAACTTGAGCAGCCCGGGCGCGGCTAGGTGCCGGTCGGAGCCTCTTCGATTTAATGTGACGAAGCCTCCCAGCTCGGAGATTGGGGCACTGCGGGCGACACAACGATTCTCAGCGATAGGCACATCAAACGGGGCGCATGTCCCAACGGCGGCTGCGATCCTTGTCGCCGGCCCTTCACATGTCTCGCACCCACCAGGCGCCCGCAAAGTTGCAATATAAAATCTTGCCAAGAACATAGGCGGAAGAAAAAGAAAACCATTCCTCTTATTCGTCATGTCTGGCACAATCGTTAACTTGGGGCTCGACCTGCGTGAGTGGTTGAGTCCCGCACGGGTCGTCCTATGTGCTTCTGCTCTCCTCATCGCCCGCGTCGTGCTCTTCGTGTACGCCTACATCAAGGCGCGTCGCCAGTTCCCCGGCCCGCCGGTCACCAATATCTGGAAGGGCAACCTGGACGAGACGATGACCGAGGACGTGCACGACAAGTGGCGGCGCTGGCACCGCCAGTACGGGCCCATCTACCAAACCGTGCGTGTCCCGCTCCCCGCCCTCCCCGCCCTCCCCCCACTCTCTCATGCAGCAGCTAACAAAGACCACAGTGGAACGGTCTCTTCTCGCGCGTGATCTACGTCGGCGACCCGCGTCTGATCCGCAAGATCGCGAACGAGAACTGGCCCAAGTTCCCCGCGCAGTACGCCGGCTTCCGGCCGCTCAGCGGCAGCGCGCTCTTCGCGCAGATGGACCAGGCGCGGTGGAAGACGCAGCGGCGCGGGCTCGCGCCGGCCTTCCAGCCGCGCACCGTGCACGCCCAGTACCCCGCGCTGCACAAGTACCTCCTCGTGCGTCCCCTCATCCCCCATCTCCTCCCGATTGGGCCCGTGGCTGACGCTGCGGTCCCAGCAATTCGCAGACACGATCGACCGCTCGGCCGCGGCGCGCGGCCGAGCAGTCGACCTCGCGCAGCTGCACGTGCTGCTCACGCTCGACTTTGTCGGCGAGGTCGCGTTCGGGGCCGAGCTGCGCGCCGTGCGCGACGGCGCGGCGTGCCGCATCCTCCAGATCTTCCACGCCGTCCTGCCCGAGCTCATGAAGTGCGGGCTCTTCCCGCTGCGCGCCAAGGTGCCCGTGTTCGAGAGCACGCGCGCCATGCACCGCGCGATCGCGGAGCTGCGTGGTATGGCGCGCGCTGCTGTCGAGGACGCCCGTCGGGCGCACGAGGATTCGCAGGAGAAGGACTGTGGAGCGGAGAAGGGCAAAAAGATCTTTGAGATTCTCGCGCAGTAGGCGTCCGTCTTGTTGTTTTCTGCCTTTGGAGCTGATCGCGCGCTGCAGGGAACGAGGGCCGGATGGGAAGTACCTCTTTTCTGAGGAGGAGCTGGTGGACAACTACGGTGAGATGATTTTCGGTTCTACATGACGTATGATGCTCATGTTTCGTATCCTAAGTCACGTTCCTCGTCGCCGGCGGCGATCCCACGGCACACACGATGACTTTTGCCGTGTACGAAATTGTGCGCCTCACCGCGTTCCTTCTACATGACCAATCCCGCTGACGAAAAGGGGCATCGCCAGCTCCGCAACCCCGCGATCCACAGGAAGCTCCGGGACGAGCTCGACGCGCTGCTTCCCGCGGACTGCGTCGTGCCGAGCATCGAGCAGGTGTCGCGCCTGCCGTACCTGCGCCTCGTGATCAAAGAGACGCTGCGCTACAACGGGCCCGGCTTCGGCACGTTCCGGTACACGCCCGCCGACGTCGAGATCGAAGGCGTCGTGCTCCCGGCGAACACGACGCTCGCACTGTGGAACCCGCAAGGTGCGTGACACTTCTTTTTTGCTGGCGTGCGCGAGGCTGACGCCTGGTGGGGCGCAGTGCACCGGTGTCCGAACGTCTGGGGCGCCGACGCGGACACGTTCCGCCCCGAGCGGTGGATGTCCACGCAGGGCGAGGGGAACGAAAAGGCGGCCCTGCCGGGATCGTATTTCCCGTTCTCATATGGCCCGCGCAAGTGCATGGGTGCGTGTCTTTTTTGTTTTGTTTGGGCGCCGTCGTGTCTCATCGGCGTTGTGTCTGGCAGGAGAGGGCCTGGCGATGCTCGAGATGTCCCTGACGCTCGCGACGCTCTTCAAGCGGTACGATCTCGAGCTAGAACCAGGCTTCGAGATGGACTTCCAACCGTCTTTCACGCTCTGTTCGCGCAACGGCCTTCCGGTGTATGCTCGCCTGCGAAAGTAGCTGGGTGGACGCTCGGCATTTGATACTCGGATACCCCACATACACTGTACCTATTTCATGCAACTGTATTTGTTTCACTGAATGAAATCTTCCTGGGCTGCTACAACTCCACAAAAGCATTGCTCATCATGGCAAGGACGACGGAAAATTTTCGTGTGTGTTATAGAAGACCGTTGTGTTGCAACAGCTCTGCGAGCGCCTGGTGAGGGCGATAAAGGTCGCAGCCGCTGTGAAGTGCGCTCTGCGCTCGGTCTGGTACGCTCATCGTGGCAATCAGTAGAGCGCCCGTATTAATTTTTTCCAGGTGGCGAGGCGGGCTCGCATCACATTGTCACATTGAGCGGGCTGAGGCACGCAGCACGGTTATTTCGTGACAGCCTTGTCCATGTGGAGCAGGGCGGTCGGAGGCCGATCGGATGCGCGCCGCACGAGAGCGCACACTTTGTGTGCATTCTCGAGGCAATGTTCATCCATATGCAAATTGTGGGAACACTTGGATTTTCAACTGTCAACACCGACTCGGAGTTCGGAGACAGGGCCTGCTCGTGACCGGCCAACACTAGCAGCGGTACCCCAGAAAGCTCAAACAGCATCTGCAGGGAATTAAGCTGGGTTCTCTTGGTTATTTTCTCTTACGAGAGGTCGCTGATACGAATTGATAACGTTGAGGGATTGTCACGCTGGTGCGCGCAGTTGTCATCCGCAGCGCTTGTAGGAGCTCATTGACACAAAAAATGACGAGCTGTTGTACATAGTATCGTACGGGATCTCCGCGTTTGTAGATAGTTCTCTCTCCTAGTACTCGATGTTGATATCCTCTACAGTCACAGGAGAGCGTTGTCATATGCTATTGGGTCCGTGAAGCTGATTGCAGCAAACCCTGGGACCAATCGTGTTGTAACGACCAGATCAGGGGTAGAGTTTGCCAAAGAAAGGAATTTTTGAAAAGAATCAAAACGCTATTTTAATACAGTTCTAGAGATAGTATAACAGCCCAAAGAGTGATTGCTTCTCTTCGGTCTGACGCCCGGAAAGGGATCGTCGATCTAACTGTTATCGCTTTTCCGACGCCTGGCCGCAACCGGTTGCCACGTCGTACTCAGGAATATCCGCTTGCCTGCTGCAAAGCGTGTAACGCTGCCTATGGTAGGGCAGGGTATGCTTCTAATTGGACGGAGCTCTGTCTAGCCGCCTAAGGGCTAGTGATTACAGAGGGGATTTCAGGGTGTGATGTGGTAAAAGTTGTGCAAATGCACGGAGAAGGGTTCCAGGGGTCCAGGTTTTGATGCGGTAGAATTCGGTAGGGTTAGGAGTTAGGGTGAGAGTCGGATGTGTGTATAGAGTGGATCGTCGTGTGGAGATGGGTGATGGTTGGAGTGGGAGTGATGAGGATCGTCGTAAGGCAGTTGGTGGAGACTCGAGCTAATGTCAGCAACCTACAATCCAACTGGACTGGGCTACGACGAAGCTGAGGAGACAGACGAGAGGAAAATAGGTGAGGAAAGACCAGCTCGAGTCTGGCTTGTTATTGAGCAGTACGAGCTCCTTATATACATGTCAGACTGAGTATATAGAATATCCTACGAATATACGGAGGTGTATAGAAAGTAAAAGAATACCATGGAATCCGGGAGAACCACCCGGAATGCGTAATATTCATGACACTCTTCTGCACTGCGGCGGCGTCGTGCTGCTGGACACGCCAGCTGTCGCCACACCCCGGTGTCGCGTTGTGTGGTGTACTACTGCCTTTGTCGGTGCCCCTACGTGCCCGCACTCTCCACATAATAGTACTCGTTGCCCACGGTGCGAAGAGGGATTACGCAGAGAACTAGTAACAAGGGTAAACACCGGAGAACCTTCTGAGTCCCTCGCAAACCCCGAACCCACAGCATCTACCTTAGAACCCAGAGGAAGACGCGACACCCTCGATTCAGTCACCGAACATCTCCGATCAATTGCCCTCGGAGAATCCGAAGTACCGCCAGAGGGACCACCAGACCCTGTAGAAGAAGCCGTAGAGGATTCTGAAGCATCGAATCTGCCTTCTCGACGTTCTCCCACTCCACCTTCGTCTCCATCTGATCCCGGCCCGATGGCCAAGAACTAAGACAATGCCGCGCTCATAAATGGAAGCGCAATGAAGCGCAATGCCTTCGATGGCACGAAGTCCAAGTATATCGCTTGGAAGACACAAATGAAACTCTACGTAGTTACGCAAAGGAAGCGACTACCTGAGCAATTCGACAGGGTCTTAATGATCTTGTCCTACATGAAAGGAGGCCATGCTGGCGAATACGTCGCCACATACATGAAAAAATACGACACTGATGAAGACACAGTGATCCAGACCACAACGGAACTATGGGCAGATTTAGATAAGCATTTCCTAATCGACGAGCAGGCCGAAGCCTACGACCGATTGCAAGCAATGCAGATGGGGACGTTATCGGCACAGGAGTTCTTCTCGAAATTCGAGTTATGCGCCTTCCAGGCGAACATTCACAATTTCGAAGCGCACTTCCAGGAACTCAAGTTGCCCCCAGAAAAAGCACTCCGGGCCGACATCATTCAGCTTCTTTACAATTCGTCGGAAGAACTCCCCACTACATATGCACTCTACAAACAACGGGTCGCACGCATCAACCTGAATCAGCAGCAGTACCATCGGCGGAACCCACAGTCCCAGCGGCAAGGACAGTTTCAACCTTGGCAGCAGCAGGCACAAAGTGCACCACGGGCACAGGCTAACACAGCCGCACCCACTGCAAGCGCCCCAGTCCAAACACGCCGCGACGGGACAGGCGTCACATTCGGCGGCAGAGGCCAGCCAATGGAGCTAGATCAGGCACGACGCTTGGGTCTTTGCTTCCGATGCAGAGAAAAGGGACATTTTTCGCGTAATTGCCCCAATCGGCAACAAGCCCAGCAAGTACGAGCTGCAGAAACCACAGTAGCTCCCACCGCCAATACGTTTACACCACTAGCATCACTCAACGAAGCTCCTGCCGCGATGGCAGAACCGTTTGATTGGAAAGCGGCAATTCGCGAAGAAATTCGCGCGGCCATGAAGGGTTTTGCAAGCGGTCAGCCAGGCACGTAGCTGAGTTGACCGAACATAATTTTACAAACTATCTGTGTTCTTGGTTCGGTGTACCTATGTATATACCAGAAAAAGGGGCGTCCGCAGAGCGGCGCGGAGAGGCACAACCCTCTTGCTTAATTCCCCCGAATAAAAAATTACTGCCTACACCAGAACATCAGACCGAATCTATGCAGTGGCAGCGCCACACACCTTGGACAGCAGCTTGGATCCGCCAATGGATAATCAGCAAAGAAGCCTCGGCGCTTAGATTGCTGACTGAATGGGTACACTCAAAGAAGAGTGTTGACGCCTCTGAAGCCTGTATGAACCAAATTAGGCAGATGAAAGAAGAAGAAGCTATAGACTTCTTGAATGAATTAAGGAAGCAGCCTCGGTTCATCTGAGGAAGGAAGGGGACACAGATGAACGTTCCCATGATCATAACCACCCTGGACACGCAGCAACGCTTATCAGTCAAAGCACTATTAGACACAGGATGTACTGGATCTTCCATTGATGTGCAGTTTGTCCGCGATAACAACATCGCTACAAAGAAACTGCCATCACCGATCCCTGTCTATAATGCAGATGGCACACATAACGCCAGCGGCGCTATCACCGACTTTGTCGAATTAAGGGTGGAAATTCAGGATCATATAGAACGACTTCTGTTTGCAGTTACTAATCTAGGGAAGACTCCAATCTTCCTTGGATATGAGTGGTTACAGATTCATAATCCGTCTATCGATTGGCAGGAACAAGTCATTCAGTTTGATCAGTGCCCGATTGCCTGCAAATATGCTGCCCGATTAATTGATATTGATGCTGATCAGGAAGAGCCCAGCGATCCGGAGGCTCGCCTAGAAGAAGGGAATAGAATCTTCATCCTAGACCACGAAACATACTTTGCAATGGGAGCAGCACGTATTTGTACCACAGCCACGGACCTGGCAATCAAAGAAAGCCTGAAACACAAAGCCAAGACCTTTGAAAATACCGTCCCAAGTCACTATCACGATTACTCTGACGTATTTAGCAAAGAAGACTTCGACTCTTTACCACAAAGACGACCGTGGGACCATGCAATTGAACTTACACCAGGCGCGCAACCGATCAGTTGCAAAGTTTATCCTATCTCTGTAAACGAACAGAAAGAACTTGATGAGTTCATAGAAGAGAACCTCCGAACCGGGAGAATCTGACCATCAAAATCTCCGTGGGCTTCTCTGTTCTTCTTTGTCAGGAAAAAAGATGGACGACTCCGACCTGTACAAGATTATCGAAAGCTGAACGAGCTGACGATTAAAAACCGCTAGCCACTTCCTTTGATACAGGAACTAGTGGACAAATTGAAGCAGGCGTGGTACTTTACAAAACTAGACGTCTGATGGGGATACAACAACATCCGCATCAAAGAAGGAGACAAAGAAAAGGCAGCATTCTTAACGAATCGAGGATTATTCGAGCCACTTGTCATGTTTTTTGGTCTTACCAATTCTCCGGCTACATTCCAAACTATGATGAATGACATATTTCGAGATCTCATCAGTCAAGGACACGTGGTAGTCTATCTGGACGACATCATGATCTTCACTCAAGATCTAAAAGAACACCGTCGGATCACGCGGCAAGTTCTTCAGATCTTAAGAGAACACAAACTCTATCTGAAACCGGAAAAGTGTGAGTTCGAGAAAGCAGAGATAGAATACCTCGGGATGATAGTAGGAAAAGGAGTCGTTCGCATGGACCCTGTCAAGATAGAAGGAGTTGTCAATTGGCCACGGCCCGAGTGCAAACGAGATATCCAGGCGTTTCTCGGATTTACCAACTTCTACCGAAGATTCATCCGAGACTATGGCAAAATAGCAAAACCACTCAGCTCACTAACAGGCAATGCTACTTTCGAATGGACTATCGATCAAGAAGTAGCCTTTACGAGCCTGAAGGATGCCCTCTGCACAGCGCCAGTACTAGCTATACCCAACGACAACGATCCATACCAAGTAGAATGCGACGCTTCGGACTTTGCCGTAGGAGCCGAATTAGCTCAGAAGCAAGATGGCAAATGGAAACCCGTTGCTTACCTGTCTAAAGCTATGACAGCTGCTGAAAGAAATTACGAGATTTACGACAAAGAACTTCTCGCGATCATGACTAGTCTTGATGAGTGGCGTCAGTACCTCATGGGCGCCATACATCTGTTTGAAATATGGACAGATCACAAGAATCTAGAATACTTCCGGAAACCACAGAAGCTCAACCGGCGACAGGCCCGATGGGTAACCGAGTTAGCTGAATACCAATACTCGTTGCATCACAAGCCCAATAAATCTAATGGCAAAGCAGACGGATTATCTCGCCAAAAGAGGCACAATGCAGGAAAGGAGGACAATTCAGATATCGTGTTACTAAAATCAGAACATTTCCGTGCCCTAATTCATAGTACCGTATTTAGTTTAGCAGGAATCGACCAGGACTGGATTACAGAAATTAAAAAATACAAAAAGAACCAGGATTCGCTAGTTACCGTAGCTTTACAGAACAAGGACAATGACTGGAACAAAGATAGTACCAGACTCGTGACATGGAAGAACCGTATCTACGTGCCAGTAAATAGAAAACTCCGTGAGCAGATCATTGCTCGTCACCATGATACCCCATTGGCTGGACACCCTGGTCAATACAAGACACATGAAATGGTCACGCGTAACTACTGGTGGCTCCGAATTCAAGAAGATATCAGGAAATACGTGGCCAGATGCGAGAAGTGCCAGAAGACCAAAGTTCATACAACACGACCTACCGGACTTCTATTCCCGAATGAAATTCCTTCGCGACCCTGGGAGGTAATCTCCATAGACAAGATAGGTGTACTACCGGAATCCTTCGGGTACAACGCTATCCTTGTAATTGTCTGTATGTACTCTAAACAGATAATTATGATATCAAGTACCATTGAGCTCAACGCCGAAGGATGGGCAAAAGCACTCCGAGACAACGTCGTTGCACATCATGGATTACCCTGAAAGATCATCAGCGATAGGGGAACTGAATTCAAGAATCAGTTCATCTCCGAATTGTACCGATCTCTTGGAATCGAAGCTAATCCTTCAACCGCGTATCACCCCCAGACAGACGGACAAACGGAACGCATTAATCGAGAGATAGAACAATATCTCCAATTGTTTATCAATTACCGACAAGCGGATTGGGCCGAATGGTTGCCACTCGCGGCCTTTTCTTATAACAATAAAGTCCATTCGTCTACCGGGTATACTCCGTTCTTTGTCAATAAAGGGTATCACCCTTATGAGGGAACCCAACCAGTACGAGAAGGATTAAGCGAGAACGTCCAACAGTTTGTCAACAGAATGGATTGAGTATGCGAAGACACTAGCGCGGCCATCAGTCTAGCCCAGGAAACCATGAAGCGCTTCTACGACAGGAAGAGGAAGAGCGGACCGGAGCACAAAGTAGGAGATAAAGTTTGGCTAGAAGGGATAAACATCCGAACCGACAGGCCAATGAAAAAGCTCGACGATAAGCGATACAGACCCTTCAAGGTCAAACACAAAATCGGTGCTTCTGCCTATGAGTTGGAACTCCCGCGTCAATGGAAACAACATCCCATTTTCAATGAAAGCCTTCTTAGTCCTTTCCGAGAACCCACATATCCCTCGCAACGACGAGAGCCGATAATCCCTGACCTCGTAAATGGCGAGGAAGAATGGAAAGTCGAAGACATTCTTGACTCCCGTCGTGATCGAAACGGAAACCTGGAGTATCAGGTGCTCTGGAAGAACAGCCCCTACGGCGATCGCCGTTCCTGGGAATTACGGGCGAACTTGACCAACTGTCAAGAACTCCTTCAGAAATTCCATGCTAGACGTCCCGACAAACCCGCGCCTATGACGATTCAAATTCCCCCTTTATTAACAAGACCCGTTCACATACTCACGCATGATACCACTCTCTTGGTACAACAAATGGGTGGAATTCTCCCGAAGCAAGGGACTGAAGAGTTGGCGGGGTTTGATCTTTACTCGGCTGAAAGCATTCGGATACCGGCATGGGATCGTAAGATTGTCGGCACCGGCATAGCAATACATGCCCCTCACAGAACCTACGCATGAATTGCGCCACGAAGTGGATTAGCGGTCAAAGGGATAGATGTCGGCGCTGGAGTAGTAGACCGAGATTACACCGGAGAAGTGCACGTAGTGTTGATCAACTCCACCAATCAACCTTTTCAGGTACGCGCCGGCGATCGAATTGCACAAGTCATTTTGGAACGCATTGCGTCATGTAATATCGAGGAGGTGTCAAGTTTAACGGAAACTCAACGAGGATCAGGAGGCTTTGGATCGACTGGTAAATAATCGTGAGGACACGATTCTAGACGGGGGGGTAATGTCATGAATATTACGCATTCCGGGTGGTTCTCCCGGATTCCATGGTATTCTTTTACTTTCTATACACCTCCGTATATTCGTAGGATATTCTATATACTCAGTCTGACATGTATATAAGGAGCTCGTACTGCTCAATAACAAGCCAGACTCGAGCTGGTCTTTCCTCACCTATTTTCCTCTCGTCTGTCTCCTCAGCTTCGTCGTAGCCCAGTCCAGTTGGATTGTAGGTTGCTGACAAAGAGCAAGGCCGAGAGCAAGCACTACAAAGCGAGCGTCTATCGACATCAAAACCGCCGTTCTCCGCTTGTCCCAACTTTTCGTTCGAAGAGCCCCTCGGACGCTGCCCTGGCATGGCTTCTGACGCTGCGAGCAGCCCTCAGTTCAATGCTTTCAAGGACGCTCTCGCCCGTCGCGTCATCTCTAGACCTGGCTTCGACGACGGCTCAAGCGACCCCGGCGAGCTCGACGACTTCGCGTCCTACCTCGCCGCCGAGGTCTGGCCGACACTTCCAGAGCCTCTGCGGAACGCGACATACCAGACCCGAGACTCTGTGCCTGCCGCGGATGACCTCTCTCTGGACAGCACCCCGACGACCTTCGTCGACAGCCTGACCTCGTGCGGCATGTGCGACGACGTGGACAGCGCGCTCTCGTTCCTGCGCAAGATTCTGGAAGACTATGTCTCCGAAGCGTGCGCGCCGCCGCCCGTGTGGTCCAGGACGCGGACGACAGAGTGTGAGATCTGCGAGCGCGAGGTCCCGCTGACGTACCACCACCTCATCCCGCGCGAGGTGCACGCAAAGGCGCTCAAGAAGAAGTGGCACCCGGAGGAGATGCTCAACTCGGTCGCATGGCTCTGCAGGTGCGTTCTGTTGTCTTCTTCTTCATGCATGTCTCCGCTGATGCGATGCATACGGTGGGGCAGGCCGTGCCATTCGACCGTCCACCGCGTCGCGAGCAACGAAGAGCTTGCAAAGAGCTGGTACACTGTGGACACTTTGCTTGAAAGAGAAGACATTCAGCGCTGGAGAGCTTACGCCTCGAAGCAGCGATGGGGTGTGCGAAGAGGCTAGATGCTTGCTAGCTCGCGGCGACCGATCTTGGCACTCCAAGACTCGTACCAGCAGATCAAACATAATACCCTTTCCATGCTCCTTTGAAGTTGCATCCTGGTGATGTCGCTACAATGAATCGCCGCCATGAACGACCTTGTCCTCCAACGCTCGCAACGTCCCCAGTCCCTTGGTCGTCTCCGCACCCAAACACCTGCACTGGCGCACTTTCGCGCCACGCTCAGGCCTCCAGCAACTCCAGAGGGTCCGGAAATCTGGGAAGCCGCGCCTCGATGACCGGTGGGAGCAGCGCTGGGAAGGTGCGCGCGCCCCTCGCAGGGAGACCGACGCGCCTGCCAGCGTCCGCAGAGCGCCATGTCGCTCGTGTTTCTCTGCATCACCCGACGCCCCCCCTCCCCCCAGGCCATCGACTTCCGTCCGCCTTGCGCAAGAGTACGACGCTCTTTCGAAGTGAGAGTTTGACGAAGAGGCTCTGCTGTCCCCGTGCCGTCCCCGAGTCTTGCGCCCCCTTTTCTGGCGGGACGAACTAGTCCCGTCGCAGGTGATGTGCCACTGCCGGATACATGTATTCGGAGCGGGAAATATAAATCATATTGAAACAGACTCGATGAGTTCTTCTTTGCGCTCGAACGAAACTTCAGACCAGCCGAGACCGCAGTTGCCCGTTTCCTCCTTGGCTCTGGGCGCCTGATGCTAGGCGCCGACCGTAGGCCGCTTCTCTTCTCTACTCTGTTCGTGCACGCTCCGAATGCACACTTGATTTGAGCCGTATGCATTCGATGCTTCAGTTATCGTCCACTGCAGTGCAGAGCCTGTCTGCTGAAAGAGCGGCGCTGCGAGCCCGAACTCGCAGCGTCGCCGCCAGGCTATCGCTTCAACTTGGGTCATACGACCGGAAGGCCTGCGCTACCTCGTGCAGAGAATAATAGAGTGGCAAGCTGCCGCCTGCCGCCTGCCCCCGTTCAGCAGCTTCGGCCAGTGGTGTGTTCTCCCAGTCTCGCTATCCACACCTCGACGTACACGAAGTCTGTATTGTACTGCCGGCTGAGTACTCGAGTACTCAAGCTGAAGGCTTGATGTTCAAATGCTTCTTTCCCCATGGTCGCAGATTACTATTCTGATGCGAGCCCTCTGACACTTGCCACGCAGCATGGTGCCGTCTTTTTGTCGCCGCGGCGCACATCCGATGCCTTCAAAGCTTACGTATGTCACGTCAGAGAACGTCTTAACAATTCACGAAAGATTGGATGGCGGTCATTTCTGGTGAGTTGTGTTCTGCGGTATTTTCCTCGCGTCGGCTGAGCATAGCAGCCCATGCGTCAGCCTCACAAGCCTTGCCGTCGTGTGCCATCAGTGCACCGCCGGCGAGACCTGGCATGCGTGGTCGTCGCCCCGACTGTCCTCTGATGCCTGGATTAAATTCTACCCCACGCCGGATGTCTGACTGTTCCACGCAACACAGCGCAATGGGTTGAGCTCAGCAAACTGCTAGACACTATCGCAATCGCACTACATCCTGGATATTACATAGACGGAGAGGCTCATGAGAGCCTGGGGTCCTCGAGAAATGCGACAGGATAGTCTGACTGTCGGGTAAAAAAACAACTTCCTGTAGTACTGCGTCATCCCAAAATCCTTCGCTCTTTCCGACGAACGTCCGAGACTTCGCGTTATACACCTCGAGACTACCGCGATCATCTGCAAAAACAACGTAATCTCCGTTCGGAGAGTATGCAACACGATGGGGCACGTATGACAGCTCGAAGGTGTGGCGTGGCTGGCCCGTCCGCGAGTCGAAAGCGAGGGCCATTTGGTCCCCCTGGCAAACCGCCAGCACCTCGGCACCGTCTGGGGAGAATGCTACAGGGCTTGTCGGCTTTCTCTCGTCGTCGATTGTAAGAAGCTTTTGGCCGGTTACCGCGTCCCAAACCGTCACGCTATTCCTGAGGTATATAGCTCCGGTGACTATGCGATCCCCTTGGCGGGACATTGAGAAGCCGGCTGGGTCATGCCCACTGTGGCGCAATGTAGCGATATGCTTATAGGACTGCATGTCGTAAAGGAAACAGGAGAACCTTGCAGGAAGGCATAGACGCGAGCTATCTGGCGAGAAGGTGACCTGGTACACGTGCTCATCGAGATCGGGGGTATACAGACATGCGCCGGTTGAGGTGTCCCAAATCTTCACAGATCCTGCCGTGTCAGCTGTGGCAATGAGTGCGCCGTTGGGGGAGTACGTAGAGTTTAACACCCGCGAATGACGTCCGATGAGATGTCGGAGTACACAGCCATGTTGAACATCCCAGACGATCGAGGTCTCGTCGAAGTAAGACCCTAGTAAGACGATAGCGGGGCCGTTGGGGGAAAATGACAAGGATACAACAGCATTTCCATGGTGCTCATTACGGAGGCATTGAACCAGCAGACCATCGGGGAGCCGCCATACAAAGATATCACTGGCACTGGAGTCGAATGATGCTGCGAGAAGCTTTCCGTCAGTCGACAGCGCATAGC
>NW_006767637.1:2124833-2153521 GCF_000300595.1 Phanerochaete carnosa HHB-10118-sp | reverse complement strand
TCTTTTTGTCGCCGCGGCGCACATCCGATGCCTTCAAAGCTTACGTATGTCACGTCAGAGAACGTCTTAACAATTCACGAAAGATTGGATGGCGGTCATTTCTGGTGAGTTGTGTTCTGCGGTATTTTCCTCGCGTCGGCTGAGCATAGCAGCCCATGCGTCAGCCTCACAAGCCTTGCCGTCGTGTGCCATCAGTGCACCGCCGGCGAGACCTGGCATGCGTGGTCGTCGCCCCGACTGTCCTCTGATGCCTGGATTAAATTCTACCCCACGCCGGATGTCTGACTGTTCCACGCAACACAGCGCAATGGGTTGAGCTCAGCAAACTGCTAGACACTATCGCAATCGCACTACATCCTGGATATTACATAGACGGAGAGGCTCATGAGAGCCTGGGGTCCTCGAGAAATGCGACAGGATAGTCTGACTGTCGGGTAAAAAAACAACTTCCTGTAGTACTGCGTCATCCCAAAATCCTTCGCTCTTTCCGACGAACGTCCGAGACTTCGCGTTATACACCTCGAGACTACCGCGATGACCTGCAAGAACAACGTAATCTCCGTTCGGGGAGTATGCGATATGATGGGGCACGTGTGACAGCTCGAAGGTATGGCGTCGCTGGCCCGTCCGCGAGTCGAAAGCGAGGGCCATTCGGCTCCCCTGGCAGACCACGAGCACCTCGGCACCGTCTGGGGAGAATGCTACAGGGGTTACCAGCTTTCTCTCGTCGTCGACTGTGAGAAGCTCTCGACCGGTTACCGCGTCCCGGATCGTCACGCCATTCCCGTGGTATGTTCCAGTGACTATGCGATCCCCTTGGCGGGACATTGAGAAGCCGACTGGGTTATCCCTTTTGTGGCGCAATACAGTGATACGATTGTAGGATTGCACGTCGTAAAGGAAATATAAGAGCCCTGCACGAATCCATAGGCGCGAGCTATCCAGCGAGAAGGTGATCTGATACACGTGCTCATTGAGATTAAAGGAACACAGACACGCGCCGGTCGAGGTGTCCCAAATCTTCATGATTTTTGTCATGTCGGCTGTGGCAACGAGCGCGCCATTGAGGGAATATGCAGAGCTGGCCACCCGCGAATGATGTCCTATGAGATGTCGGAGTACACAGCCACGTTGAACATCCCAGATAATCACGGTCTCGTCGTAAGACCCTAGTGAGACGAGAGTGGGGCCGTTGGGGGAAAATGACAAGGATCTGACAGGCTTGCTATGGCCCTGATTACGGAGGCATTGAACCAGAAGACCATCGGGGAGCCGCCATACAAAGATATCACTAGCGCTGGTGTCGAATGATGCTGCGAGAAACTTGCCGTCGGCCGACAGTGCATGGCACATGCACACAGCGCGCTGATGTCGAGTACTGGTGAAGGCAAGCTGTTTTAACTTCAGCGTTCGAGCATCTGGACCCACAAAGATGTGCCAATCCACCAAGTAGCCAGCACGGTCGAGGGAGCTATTCGGCCATTTCGCTAAGTCGGGAGCGGTGATGCGGCGCGCAACGGCGCGTTCTCGCTCATGGCGAATTACGTCCTGCATGCAGAGCGATCCGACTATGTGCGATGGTTAGAGCCGATACAAGTATTAGCGGATGAAAAACTCACGCGTGCCGTCGATCTCCACTGAAGGCTGCACTTGACGAAGGTAGCTTGCAAAGTCAACTACATGACTGCTACCCTGAGCGGAAGTAAGTCTCCACTCTCATAAGACATTTCTAACAACGCTTACGATGATGCTCTCAACGTCGTCGTCGCTTGCAATGGCGACCTCAACATCGGAGACCTGTTGTAACAGGATTATGCTTAATGCGACGGATAGAGATACCGATGTTTTGTGGACTTACCTCCAGTATGTAATCGAGAAGGATGTCCAGCGAATCAGCGATTTGATCCTGGCATCTTATCAGCTTGTGCGCCCCTTAACACACGGTAATGAAAACGTACCTCGCTCCCGGGCACCAGGATGTCTGCTGTCTCCTCGTCCTCGTCTTCCCACGCTGCGACTCCTACTCTCGAAGCACCTTGTTCATCGTCCGGACTCGGTAGCTGGTCGTAGCCTGCGCCCCCAACAACCTTCTTCAGAAACACGAGCCTCTTTCGTATCTTGTAGCGCCTCAACAAAACGCATTGGTCCCTCTTCGCCTCGGCAGGAGGGAAATTGGACGCTCTTGCTTTCTTCCTCTTCCCCTTGGCAGGACGGGAATCAGACGCCTTATTCATGTAGTCCTGACCTTGCCGTTCCATCCTCGGACCTGTCATCGATCTCGAGTGCGACCCGCCGACTGCAGCTCCGGCAATGCCCCCAACGCGGCCCTCCAGTGACGCACTGGAGCTTGTACTCGTGTTACTGAAGGCGACCGTCGCCCAATCTGCCGTGGTCTTGACCCAACCGCTCACCACAACAATGTCCTCCTGCTTGATGTCCTGGTAGATTTCATTCCTGGCGTACGCGTACCATCTATCGCAGTGGCGAACGATGTATTTCTTCAACAACCGATTCCTGAGTATCTTCTCTGCGTGCGCTTCGCTCTTGAGGATAAGAACCGCGCCCTGTGTCGCCCTGCATGTGTAGCTGGCGTCGAGAGTCACAGAAAGGCCTGTACTGGCCGCTCTGCGTAGTTTAGGATGTCAAACAGACATTGGTCGGATGAACTGATGCACTCACACGTCTGCCGAGGCATGCATTTCCTTGCTCTCCACCCCATGGCTACGATAGTCTTTTGGAACGAGTGGACTACGCCTGGAGTCGATCATGAATACTCCCGGAGGTACGGGCTCTGTGATCTCGAACGGCGGATCCCAGAATTCGACCTTCTTCTCGGGCACGGAGGCGTCGTCGAGATTGAACAGCCTGACGAATGCACCCTCGTCCACGAAGCCGACGTCGCCTATCTGTGGCTCGCCCGTCCCATGCGGTTCGGGATACCAGAGGGCGTGGCCCAGGTGGAGTGTCTGGAGGCTGGATGCATATATCTCGTCTGGAGCAGACGGTATACGAGACCAAAAAAAGTTGCGCATAAGGGCAAGAAGACAAAGAATTGTGAGTTCGCAGAGTAGAGATGGCAGCGCAAAGCCAGGCTGGACGTACACTTCATGCATCGATAACGATGGCAGCTCCGGCGTCATCGACGTGATAGCTTCGCACGAGGGAGAGGAAGACTGGCGCCCAAGCTGTGTAAGAAGAAATAGGTCGAGCGCTCATGCGTTCACGCGCATGTTCAATCTCCGGGTCCTCTTGAAGATTGGAGAAGGAATGTTCTGCGAATATTGGCAATCGCTGTTGAGTTTTTGGACTGCCAACGACTGAGTATTCGGTCGGGCGACGTACAGACTTCGCATCGCACATCGAGCAATCAGAGCACAGCGCTTAAAAGTGCACTACGTGCCAAAAGACCGTAGCTATGTCGCCGTCATTACACTGCTGTCATGATGGCATCCCGATGACCCAGGGCTGGCATAGACTATCAGTACGATTTAATCTTCTTCAATATCCACTTTGGTATCTGAGACCTAAAATACAAGAAAGACATTACAGTATGAGCGACTCGGCGAAAACACAAGGTAAACGAGCATACCTTGTGTACGTGGCCTAAACGGATGCCCAAGCGTCATCTAAGGAATCTGCACGTTTAGCGATTGCCGCAAGGCATCACGATTTGACACTCACCTGTGACATCCCAGCAGCTTATAACCGCATCGCTCGTGCACAAGCTTTTGCGCGGCGCCTTGTTGCGGGCTTGATGAAGGGATTAGCTGAATCTGGTGCTGCTGTAATGCTCGGGGCACTGCGGCGTGCTGTCAGGGCATGATTTGGTTCGATACTGGGGAGTGTGGCCGGTGTCACCGGCCGGCGATCAAACGGTGGTGGCGGCCGTGACCCATGAGCGCTTGAGCGCGGAGCAATGACAGAGACAAGAAACGCATTAGCGCCACGGAAAGCGTATATATGTACGAATGTGTTGCCCGGAACGTCTCTGATACCAGCTTAATGTAGCAGAAAGGGAGGGGGAGGGTGTGAAAAGCGGTACCGGTCGAAGAATACGTGACGCATAACGCATCGGACTGGTTGTACGCGTACAGCGACCGGCTACAAGCGATTTGGAGAGATCCTACTAGGGTTTACAGTAGCCGATAGCACATAATAGAGGGCACCCGTGCGACATGGAAACCGAAAAAAGGGAGTCTCTTACGACACTTCAGCTGCGACGTTTATCCTACCAAGGCTGCAGATCTGACTATCTAAGCCCCAACAAGTCCGTAAAACATCTTCGATGCTTCGCTCCTATCCCCACCAGAGCTCGTCTTCCACGTCCACTCCAACAGCTCGTTGATATGGCCATTTAGCGCCTCCAGGCTCTCCAGCGTTATCTTCCCATTGGCACTATCCGCAACAGAGACACCCGCGAACGCGCCACGCTGGAAGCAGTATGTCGTGCCGCTCTCGTACGAGCGACGGAGGACGTCCTGTGAGAATGGGCGGCGCACGCGGTCGTACGCGTGCAAGATGTGGGGGAGCGTCTCGGGGCTGGCGAGAGGGTCCGCAAGCAGCGCAGCGAGGACGAGGCCGTCCTCGACGCCCTGCGCTGCTCCCGAGGCCTGGTGAGGTGTCATTGCATGGGCCTGATGGGGTATAATATTGAGAAGATAATCCCACGGGCAGGCGAAAGCAAGACGGGGGACGTACCGCGTCTCCGACGAGGGCGACTCTGCCTGAGACATACGTCGGCAGGTCGACGACAGAGTTGATAACCCACTTCGAGGGCGCTTTGATGAGCTTCTCGGTGCTGTCAGCGTGGTATTGGATGTGCGAGTACGGGAGACCTACATCGATGACCGCATGTACGTAAGGCGACCAGCCGAGGAATTCCTCACGGAGTCCTTCCTGGCTGACAGTCTCGACCCAGGGCTCATCGTGTAGCCCCCCGTTCTTCTCGGGGTACGAAATAATACCACCACAGTTGATACTGGCACCATTAGAGACCGGGTAGCAGATAAAGCACTAGTTTGCGCTCTGTAGTCATGCCTTTTTGTCCAAGGAAAGGGACCTACCTTGTTCTTGCCTACGAACTGTCACGCCGTCATGTCACGATTAAGCGTCAGCTGCAAATGCTGATGAATGAGTCTGTCAACGCACGTAAATGGGGCCATCAAGTACCGGATTGTCAGGCGTCACTTTCCTTAAATCTTCAGTGTTAATAACACCACGATATACATACTGCCCCGTCCAGGTGGGCTTCACATGCGCGAGCAACCGCCCCTTCTCCTTCGGGCCCTCTGCGCCAGCAGCGAACCTCTCGTACATCGTGCGGCGCACGGCGCTCTTGATCCCGTCTGAGCCGACAAGGAAATCGCAGGTGGCGGTCGTGCCGTCCTTGAACTCCAAGACAACAGGCCCACCGGGAGAGTCGGTATATGACACAAGTCGCTTGCCGAAATGCGTGCGGTAGTATGTTGGAATGTGACGCAGGAGGACGGTAAGTATATCGGTGCGGTGGAACGACTGCAGGGCCGCTGGAGCGGATGGTGAGCGCATACGCGAGAGGAGGAAAAAGTGGTGCTTACAGCGACTCTGACCGAAGGGGAGGTATTGCTGTTGGTCACCTTTGGTGAAACGGAAGGGCTTTCCTGAGGTGCATCTTCGTTAGCAACTTTTCAGCTCAGAAGCGACACAGAGGTAGTCTACCAGAACTTGCGAGCGGCTTGAGGTCCTCCTCGAGACCAAGGAGGCGCATGCTCTCCCAGATGCGCGGCCAGAATCCCATGCCGGCGCCGACCTGGCCGAAGGCGGACGCGCTCTCGTAGATGTCCACCTCGATGTTCTGTGCGCCGCTCTTGGCAAGTGAGATGGCGAAGGCGAGGCCTACAATCCCGCCACCGCTTTGGAGTACAAATCAGCGAGGAACCTTTGTTTATGAGCAATGCAGGCACTTACACAATGGCGAGGCACATCTTCTTGTCGGACATGATTAGCAAATGTAGAGGCCGCGATCAGACTATGTGTTCTTCGAATGTGTTTTTGTGCTTCAGCTGTCCTTGTGCGTTCCTCAAGTTTGGATGTGATACCACTGCTATTAGAGTATTTTATACCCATAGGCATTTGGCAGGCACTTGTCCCGCCACACGGAACCTGGACACCATCGTTAGTGCGATCTAGGCGCCAGCAATGGTAGTCACGCTGCCGTACCGATGAGCATGCGTTGGAATTCATCCACCACAGAAACCTCAATGCGTGCACTATGCCCGATGCGTGCAGCGAGCCTCGTTCTGGGAGGGGCACAACGGAGGTCTGGGACCGCAGGGCATCAGTCTCCGCGTACTCCGGCGCGCACGACAAACCCAGCGGGAAAGTTTGGGAATTGAATGGATAGAATGATGGACGATAAACGTCCATTTACCGCTGAGCGGTGGACGAAGGTCGATGTACGCCTATCCCCCGTATGCAGTGCCGTGCCAGCGGGGCTCGCATCGTCGGCACATGGTCAAGTCGGTAGAATGTAAAGTGCGCAGAGAGCGATGTCTTGTGTGTGCATGGAGCGCGCATTGCGACTGGATGGATCTTCGCGGATTGCATCGTTTCATAGGCAGTAGAGAGTCAAAAAGGACGAGGCGAGGGGTCTCCGCTCGTCATGGCTGACCCCCCAATCAATCGGTCTGTGTGCAAATGACCGCTCTATCAGGAGACGTCCTCTACTGATGAATAGTCAACGGCACACCTGGAACCAACCGGCGGTTTGCCATCTGCGTTCGGGCGGGGCTCGCGGTGGACGGCATGTGAGCGCGGGGCGCAACCTCAGGGCGCCCCCAGTGGCGTCGGGGGACGCAACGGGTCAGGAAAACGGTTGACCCAACTTGTGTAAAAGGGGTTTAAACCCGGCGAATCAACCTGTCCCCGCGACGAGAAACTTGCGAGAGTGAGAAAGATTGAGCAAAATATGCAGAAAACACCCTCGAGGGCTCTCGACAGCCAATTGTACTCATGCAAGTTGACAGCCGGTCTGTGCACTCCGTGTGTATGCACCGCGTGAATTGCCGCTGGTGAAGAACTTAGTAGGAAATGTAGAGAGGGCAGGCGGTGAGACGAAGACCGAGCGCTAGTGCCGGGTCATGTGAGACGGTGCTTCGCGTTTAAAAGTCAAGGGCACATACATTGTAAGTGTAGCTTGTCTGGTGCCTGCCAAGGCGTGACCGTACCGTGGACTACGGAGTAATGGTAGAGCTGTGGAGTGATGTAGCGCTGCGGAAGGAGCATGTAAGATTTTTCTCGTACGTTTTGCGTCATAGGCTCGAAAAAATTCTAAACATAAGTTTGAGCAGAAAGGAGCGGAAAAGCGGCAGCGTGACTGCTGCTCTCGGGAGCGGCGGTCAGAAATTATGTGACGTGTAACGTACCAGGCTGGTCTTACGGGCAGACCCTTGAGTCTATGATGAACGATAGTATATTGTGGAGGGTGCTCGTGCCGCATGACGACGTGAATTGACATCTCTTAAGACATTTCAGCTTCGACACTTAACCTACTGAGGCCGCAAAATTGACCATCTAAGCCCCACTGACAACAAATCCATGAAACATCTCCAACGCCTCGCTTCTGTCGCCATCAGAGCTCGTCTTCCACGTCCACTCCAGCAGCTCATTGATGTGGTCACTCAGTGCTTTCAAGCTCTCCGGTGCGATCTTCCCACTGGCGCTGTCGGGGACGGGGACGTCCGCAAATGCACCACGCTGAAAGTAGTACGCTGCGCCGCACTCGTACGAGCGGCGGAGAATCTCCTGCGAGAATGGGCGGCGCACATGGTCGTACGCGCGCAGGATGTGAGGGAGCGTCGCGGGGCTGGCGAGAGGGTCCGCAAGGAGCGCAGCGAGGAGAAGGCCGTCCTCGACGCCCTGCGCCGCACCAGAAGCCTGGTGAGGCGTCATTGCATGGGCCTGATGGGACATATTACTGCAGTCCTATGCGAAAGCAAGGCGAGAGACATACCGCGTCTCCGATGAGGGCGACCCTACCCGAGAAATACGTTGGCAGGCCAATGACAGAGTTGATAACCCACTTCGAAGGTGCCTTGATGAGCTTCGCGGCGCTGTGAGCGTGGTATCGGATGTATGAGCACGGGGATACGTACATCGATGACGGCTTGCACGTAAGGCGACCAGCCGGGGAACTCCGCACGGAATTCATCCTGGCTGACAGTCTCGACCCATGGCTCGTTGTGTAGCGTTCCGTTCCCCTCAGGGTACGAAACGAGGCCACCACAGTTGATACCCGTACCGTTTGAGACGGGGTAGCAGATAAAGTACTGGTGTGCCCTCAGTAGCCACGACTTTGTGACAAAAGCAAGGTGCTTACTTTGTTCTTTCCCGCGAACTGCCACAATTGGTGTCAGTCACGAATTCTGGTCATTGTGTCCGGGCAACGCACATAAAGGGGACCATCAAATACCGGATGGTCAGGCGTCACTTTCCTTAAATCTTCAGTGCTGATAACACCACGATATACATACTGCCCCGTCCAGGTGGGCTTCACAAACGCGAGCAACCGCTCCTTCTCCTTCGGGTCCTCTACACTAGCAGCGAACCTCTCGTACATCGTGCGGCGCACGACGCTCTTGATCCCATCTGAGCCAACAAGAAAATCACAGGTGGCGGTCGTGCCATCCTTGAACTCCAAGACGACTGGCCCATCGGGAGAGTCGGTGTATGACACAAGCCGCTTTCCGAAATGAGCACGGTAGTATGTTGGAATATGGCGCAGAAATACGGCGAGAATGTCGTTGCGGTGGAATGTCTGCAGGGCCGCTGAAGCAAACAATGAGGGCACGAGTGAGAAGAGAAAGAAGCTGGTGCTTACAGTGGCTTTCGCCAAAGGAGAGGTATTGTGGTTGGTCACCTTTGGTGTAGCGGAAGGGCTTTCCTGGAGTTTGTTTTCGTTAGCATTTTCTTAGCTTAGAAGCGACGCGGAGGTAGTCTACCAGAGCTGACGAGCGGCTTAAGGTCCTCCTCGAGACCGAGAAGGCGCATATTCTCCCAAATGCGTGGCCAGAATCCCATTCCAGCACCAACCTGGCCGAAAGCTGACGCGCTCTCGTAGATGTCTACCTCGATGTTCTGTGCGCCGCACTTAGCGAGCGAGATAGCAAAGGCGAGACCTACGATCCCACCACCGCTTTGGAGCACATCAGCAAGCATCCCATGTTTCTAGATACACGCACTTACACAATGGCGAGACGCATCTTCTTGTCGTTGGACATGGTTAGCAAATATAGAAGTCGCGGTTAGACGATGTGCGCTTCAGGTTGGCTTGTGCGTTTCTCAGGTCTGGCTGTGATACGACCATGGCTAGTAAAGCATCTTATACTCGCAGACATTCGGCGAATACTCGCTTGGTCGTCTCGCACACGAGACCTGAACACCGTCATTCATGTATCTAGCCGCCAGTAATGATAGCAGCCATATCAAAGGGCATGCATCAGACTTTGTCCAGCATCAACTTGAAAGGTCCAGAGTGTGTACCATCTAGTTCTGGGAGGGGCGCGACAAAGGACTAGGACGGCTGTGCGGCGTACGAAGGTACGCCCATCCCACACATGCGCTGCCAGTGGTGCTTACGTTTTCGGCCAGCAGTCAAATAAGCAGAACGTAAACGTAAAGTGAGCAGCGAGCTATTTGACAAATTTCCGCCGGCGGCCCCGTTTCCTGCGCTGGCGTCGGGTCATGTGAGCGATGCTTCACATTTACAGCCCAAAAGCACGTACGTTGTGTGGTGCCTGATGCTTCTAGCTAGAGAAGCTCAAACCATCATAGATGGTTTGAGGTCATGTTGTCTTCCGAGTGTGGGTTGTCATCGTCACGTTTGCTGCTCACGGAGCGTTGCGGCTGATAGTTTCCGGGGTAGGCCACTGAACTTTTGAAATATGATGTCTCGCCTGCCTTTCGTGAACAGTGCGCTGAGAAACCACTGAACAGTGAAGCCGTTGCTGTAGGGGTCCCATACGTTCGTATCGGCCGACTGTTAACGCATGCTAGTCGAGCAAGACAATTTTCGGGTAGGAGGTCAGCAAGATACCCGCAGCTTTGCAGCGCTCGAGTAGCAATATTCGGAGCTTTCCGGAGCGCATCCCGCTGAAAAGCACTTGCCAAGATTGTCCCATTCATCGCAGCTTTCGTGTATATACAACACAACGACAAGCTACGCAAAGAGCATAAAACCCAGAAAAACAGTGGAGTAAAGCGGGTACCCAGCGGGAGATGTACAGCGAGAGCGGAGCGGGTGTGTGCGCGGGGCGCAGTGCAGGCAAGTAAGGGGTAGAGTAGTATCTATGGAGAGAGTCTATGCGCGGGGAGACATGAGTGTCCAAACAGAATCCATTGTCCCAAGATCCATAAGTATGAAAAGGCGTGCTCAATATGAGAAGATCATGAGCCACGGGTTGAGCACGATCTGGGGAGTACGCGTCAGCACCTTACTCGAGGGACACAGAGAGAGGGCGGGCAGACTCACCGGGTAGAGAATGTGGCACCCGAGGGTAATCGCGAGCGGGAAAATGACGGCCCAGTCCCATCCGAGGATCTGCCAGCCCGAAGGCACGGCGGGCGTCGCGAGGACGACCATCCCGGCGCAGATGACGAGGCTGATGACGAGCGCGAGCCAGAAGCGGCGCACGATCTTGGGCACCTCGAGCCAGAAGTTGCTCCGCTCGACCTCCTTCTTCGTCGCGCCCCAGGTGATGTTGTACGAGAACATGTGCGCGAGCAGCGCCTGCGACAGATGGATCGCGAGTCCGCCGAAGAAGAAGAAGCTTGCGGCGGCGGCGGCGGCGTCAGCACAAACAGTGGCAGATGAAAACGCTGTATCACTTACAAGAACGGCACCCAGGTCAGGTTCTCGATCAGCGCATCCAGCAGATTCCGGTGGCCGAGACGGTACTCGAGGATCGTGAAGCCGACGTTGCCGAGGGCGGGGAAGACAACCATGCACGCGAGCCAAATCTCAAACGAGTGCAGGTAGAAGCCGTCGACGTCGAGCGACCAGCCGAGGAGGAGGTAGTTCATGACCGAGAGCGCCGCGCCGGCCGCAATACCGTAGTAGGAGAACATATAGCTCGTCATCGCGACCTTGTAGTGCACCGGCGCTTTGCACCACATGAACTGGTGCAGCTGCTTGTTGACCGGGCCCTTGCGCCACCACTCGATGACGGGGTTGAAGATGAGCTCCGAGCAGCCGTACGCGTACTTCTGCCACCGGTTCAGCTCGTCGTCACACGTGAGTGAGACACCCTCCTTGAAGCCGCCGTCCGAGTACGCCGCCCAGCGGATGATGTAGCCCTTGAGCATGAGTCGGAGCGCCATGTCGAAGTCCTCGCTCACGTTCGCCTCGGACCAGATCTTCGTCACGCCGTCGGCCGGGTCGACGAAGGCGGCGTCCTGGAGGGCCGCCCAGCGAAGGAACGCGTTGTGGCCGACGAACGGCGCGATCTCGCCGTTCGAGCAGCCGAGCGAGATGCACCGGTTGATGCGGCGCGTGAAGTGCGCGATGCCGTTCTCAAAGTAGTGGTGCGCGACCTGCATGACGTCCGACTCGTGCTGGATGATCGCGACCTCGGGGCACTCGGCGAGCTCGCGCGCCGCATCGCGTAGGCAATCCTCGGGCACGATTGTGTCCGAGTCGACGATGAGGATGATCTCGCCGATGCGCAGCGAGCGCGCGTTGTTCGCCCACGGACGCCACCGCTGCCCGCTCTCCTCGTACGTCTCCTCGATTGCGAGCTGCAGCGCGCGCTCCTCGATGTCGTCGTCCTCGTCGATCTCCTCGCCATGCGCCGTGGCCGCGGCCATGATCGCCGCCATGTGCTTCTCGAGCTTGAGCGAGAGGAGGAGGCCGTAGTTCATGTTCGACGCCTTCTTGAACCGACCCGCACGCTTGAAGCCGTCGGGTGCGTTGCTGTGCGGTGGACGCGCAATCCAGCCGACGTTGTTGTCTGCGTAGAATGCGATCCGTTCCGCGCGCTCCTCCTCGCTAATGAGCTGCAGACCGTCGTCGTGGACCAAGATTGACGAAGTGCCGCCCTGACGCGAGTATGTCTGCATTGCCTTCTTGAGCGAATACACCGAGGGTGCGCTACGAGCAACATGAGCGACAGCCACTTGCGCGTGCGCATATATGCCACTCGCATCGTCTCCTTCAGACTCTCCTTGTAGACCGGCATCTCGATCGTCATGTGCGGCAGACTCGAGTCGACTTGCTTGTTCGGCGCGGGCTTTACGGCAGAGTAGTACTTCGAGTTCAGATGGTACTGTGCGACGGGACCGAAGACCATGGTGATGTTGCCGATGAGCTGGGCGCAGAAAAACTGGCGGCGACGTGAGTGCACGCATACATGCAGCAAAATCGCTCGAACTTACAATGGAGATGCAGTACAGAAGCGGAGCGGTGACGAGGAGAGCAAACCGAGTGAAAGTCCCGTCGAGGACGCTCTCAACGATGAGCACGCTGGTACCACTGGCGATAAAGTCTGCAACGACAATGAGCGCCTAAATTTTTCGCAACGGCGGTTCACTCACAGAACGACATGGCACAGGCGAAACCACAGTAAACCGGAGCAAAGAGGCGCGTGGGGCGTTCGGAAGGCCCCTCGGCGGCCTTCTCGACGTCTTCCTTGGAGGAGACAAAGTAGCCGAGGCCGAAGCGGCAGCGGCGCTCCTTCCTCTGCTTGTCCTTCTTGCGCTTGCTGTTCGCCTGTTCCTCCTTCTCCTTGGAGAGCGCGGCGACCTCGTCGAGATTGAGCTTCTCGGTCAGGTGTAGGTCCGAGCCGCTCTTGCTCTCCGACGCGACGGACATCGAAGTGAGCTCCGTGCGGCGCGCCCAGACGAGCTTGATAAGCTTGTCATCGAAATCGCGCGCAATTGGAATGATGTCGTCGAGGTTGTAGGTCCAGACGACGAGCACGCGTTCGTCGCGCTGTGGAGGGTGATGTGTCGGCGCGAGAATACGAGATAGGACACTATGCGACGTACGATGAACGCGGCGCACTGCTCCTTGTCCGCCCTGGGCAGCCAGCTCATGGTGTCAAGCACCTGGATGCGGGTGTCCTCGTCGATGAAGATCGCGTCGGCATCCTCCTTGCTGCAGGGAAAGCGTGATTAGCATCATAGACAGGAGGAAAAGACAATGAACAAGACGATGTCGGGGTAAGTGTCACCCGGCTGACGTCAAAGTCCGCATCACGTGTTCGCGTCCGGAAAAGGTCGCGTTTATCGCTTACGTAAAGCCAAGCGTGCGAGTGACAGGCAGGCCGGACACGACAGTCGCGACGTGTGTAGCTCTGAAGCGACATGCCGGCGGAACAAGAGAAACACAAGGCAGGCACGAGCCTGACTGGGGCGTGCGAGCCTTGCGACATGGATGCCAAACCGTAAGAAGGCGAACACTCACATCGTCGCGAGGGCCGCATGGATTGCGGCCGACCGCATCTTGATGGCGACGACGGGGTTCAGGGCGCGTACCGCGGCCTCGAAGGGCTCGAGGTAGCGGTTCTCGTATGGGAAGACGCGGAAGTGGCCGGCCTCGACGCGCAGGCAGACGCCCGCATGCACGTTCTCCTCCGAGGGCTTGAACCAGGCATCACCCTGGGTCTACGGTGCATCGTGAGTAAAATTTCATGCGAGAACGTAACAAGAGATAGAGGGAGGAATGAGGTAGAGGAACACACCTGCCTGAAGATGTGGTGAAGCAGTGCATCATACGCGTCGTAGTCCATCGCGGCAGGCCTGAAAGAGTGTGCACGGGCGTCGTCAACGGAGGGTGGGTGGGGGGTGCCGAGCTCGAACGGAGGAGCCGTGTGCTCGCTCTGCAGGCTGTCAGGCCCTTATATCAAGGCATGTGCGTGCGGGCGTGCGCCAGACTCTCGGAAAACGAGCGAGAGGCAGGTGTTGAGGCGAATCAATGTTCGATAGCATCGTGCTGGGCGCCAGGGGGTGGTCGACAAGGCCTAGGAGAACAAGACGGGGCTGAGCGCGCGGCGACGGGGCAGTGCCCGCGACAGACGACAGGCAGCCACTGAATGGGGTCCCCGGAACAACTGGAAAAACTGAACAAGAACGGCAGAATGGATGAATATCCCGGCGAGAACGATAGATGGGGGACTGTGGCAAAGGTCGCGGCGACCAGGCACGAAGAGGTCTCATCACTGGAGGACAGCGTGTCTTCAACTTCGTGTATCACCTTAGATGGCGCTGAGACCGGGCAATGTATTTCGGGACCAACGTCAAGTTATTTCCCAGAAATGCCAGCATGGAGATGGGGGCGCGAAGCATATAGGCTTGCCGAGACCCAGATAGCGAGCAGCATTGCCGCACAGGAGGCTGATCACAGCCTCGTCCTAAAATGGACATGCGTGCCCCAGGGTCAGAAGCAAGGATGCGACGTGAGGAAGGGATGCGACGGACCTCACAAGCGGGAAAACAGCAGGCGAGGACCCCCCGCCGGGCTGGGTTGTGCGATGAGACATGCATCCGCAGCACGGTCTCAGAAACCCAAAGAGCGCGATGGATGGGTTCCTATCGGCGGAACGTTCGTCGGAACCGTTTAATCAGTCGATGCAGGATGGCGTACGCTGGGATGCCATCCAATGGCAGAGCGAGGGCAGAACGCTATCAGCACCAGCTTGCGGCATGCACGGCAGCGCCTCGCAGGTATGTGTCTGACGAATCAATATGTAGAAATGCCGATTCTAGGGCGAGGTCGATGTCTCTCTTTCATCCAATCTCCTTCTCATTTGCCCCGTCCTCGTTGCAGCAAGCTACCGACCGACGCCGGGGCCGGCTGCAGAACGTGTGTTGAAATCGATAGCGAGAGCGGTTCTCCCACATATTGTAATTTGGAATGCACGGCGGCGGTCTCGTCTGCCATCACGGCTGGTGGACTGAATGCATGGCGGATAGAGGAGATGTTGAATGCAAAGTTTAATTGCCGCCAAATGCGGACAGGGTATGTCGACATCAGATCGCTCCCACGATGCGGAGACGCCCTAGTTTCCCACGGTTTCGGTCGTCCGGTCGGACAGACGCGGTCGCGGCTGGGTTCGCAGCGCTGACTAGTTGGCCTGCAATGTATCAGTTGTCGAATAACCTCATCCACGTTGCAGCCCGTGTCTTTTCCACACGCCGCGAGTGTACGGCAGGCCGCAAGTGCTAGCACGAAAGTGGGAATTACAACGGCCTCACGCGTCATCAGCTTATCGCACTGTCCCTGGCCACATCGTGCTGTGTGGCGATGCTGCAGAATTCTTTGCGGCCAAGTGCTGCCGCACTTTCGAAGATTTTTGATAAAGCAACTCATTTCTGATCCCCTGTCAGTCTGGCCGAAGATGCAACATTGCTCTCCCTCTTTCTTCCTCCTCCTTCTCGCACCTTCGTCCTCGTCGATGACTCATCTCATCTCGCTGTTCATGCATACGTGCCTGGCTCATTCAGCGAGTTGCAGTGAGTTGCATTCAACTTCTGAGCCCGGCGGTCCCGAAGCGCCCTGCCGTCGCTCTGATCCGCCGCGAGATCGCCGATCGCGCTGCGTTCACGCAGATCCCCGCCCAGAACAGGCCTTCGCCCAACGGGCCTCTCGCGTTCCGTCAAAAACTGCCGGGAAACCCTCGCTCAAAGTCCCTCAGAAAAAAATAAAAGAAAAGGCCCGCGAGTCCGCGGTTTGCGGAGCCGCATCTCGCTGAGGCAAATGTATATTTCCGCCCTGGCAAAAAATGTGGCGCTCGGGAGGACAGAGTGGGATGATGGACGCGGCGGAACGGTACGTCGATCAGACGGGCGTGTGGCATTTTACGACGCTCCAGGCACCCGCACGCCTATCACGTCCGTGCTGCACACACGAACATGTGCACGTCCGGGCCTACTACGATTGTTTGTGCCCACCTCAAGTCCCCGAGCCGAGGCTGGTCCGCCGCAGGCCTTCTGCTTTCATCGCGTGCCTACATTCTGCTTCTCTCTACACGTACCGTCGGTCCTCTGCTCAGTAAGGCAACAGAGGACACAGAGTTCATGGGAGATGTTCTTCATTATCGCACAGAGGACACGTTGTTCATGACAGGTGCTCTCAATTATAGAGAAAGAGCGCACAGAAAGTTCGTGTACCTAGCTGTCAGGGCCGACGCTTCTCCTTCGCGTACAACACATCGTCCATGTCGCCGATGGCTCATCAATCCCAACACACCGGGCTCAGGAAGGGAGAGCCCAAAGGGCCCGAGAGCACTGCCTGTGCGGCCAACGTTCTTGCGCCTCAGCGCATTTCCAGACGCACACAACAGAACGCGTCCAGCCAGACTTGTCTTCTTGCAGACGTCAGAGCCGGGGAGGAGTTCAGCTCTGCCAGTTGCGCTGCTGCAGGCCCGCGGAGCTGGGTTTCGTCGGACACGTCTGGCAGCGCGAATTCACTCACTGATCGTGTCCAGACGCGTTCTCCAGCGGCGGTTCCTTACGCCTCAGCCAGTAGAATGCGTATTGAGTTTGAGTGGGAGACCGCGGGCGGCGCCGCAGGATTCACGCTGCATTCTGTCCCTCGCACTCTGTCACTCGCATGGTGGCCTTATGCGGCGGCCGGGTCCGACAGTCGTGCGTTACGTCTGGTGCTTCGCCGGCTCTCAATAGATTTTTTTCTCGGACCCTTTGTGCTATCTGGTCCTTTGTTTTCCGCTCAGGCTCCCGGCGAGACGTAGCGCAGGCGCAGGCGCACACACCCACCGTGATCGCCGAGGGACCTGCGGGTCGCCAGGCATCGCCTCTGCATGTATATTCGCAAGACGCGCGACACACGCGCTGTCAGAGCTGAAGATCCCCAGGCGACGATCTCGACACGTCGCACTCACGCCCGTCGCCCGTCCAGCCGCGGACGTTTCTGCTCTTGCAAAGCTCCCACCGCACGCCGGCCCCCTGCCCGAACCCTAACCCCCGCCCACGCGCCAGAACCCCGTCCTCGGCGTCTGCGCAGGCCGCTGCCCGCCGCTGCTCTTGCCCCGCTCGCACACCGCGGTCGCTGATGTCGACGCCTGGGGCGACGATCGGGCTGCGCGGCCACAGCTGTGGGGAGGCCGACGCCTTCGTGGCGTCATGCGATCGGCGGGGGCTGGACGAGCTCCATTAGGCTCTAGCTCAAGCTCGGAGGCTTAGCTCAGGCTTGGCTCCAACGCTTTCCCGCCCGCCGGCACGCGCGGTCGCTGTGCCAGTGCTGTGCCCGGGCGCGGCACATCTTCGAGGCGCGACGACTCCAAGGCACGAAAGGGCCAACTCTGCGCCGGAGGAACTTGGCGGGAGACGCGGAATGTGATCCGAGGTTCGTTCTCCGCGCCGATGCGCCGCTCCTGGCAGGCGTCCAACAGGGTGCCGTCGGAAGTGCTGGTTGTTGTGAAGCGTACTAGGAACGCGAGCCTGTTTGTTTTTGTCGGAGCACCAAGGTATCCGTGACTACAGTGGCGACGGCGGCAGGTGGTGAGGCGAAGACGGATGTGCCGGGTCCGACGTCCCAGGGCGGTGCGTCGTTTTCTCCGCGCGAGATAGGTTACTGACAGCGTAATGTAGATTTTACAGCTCACACCGGGGCATGAATTCGCTTGCACGTGGCTCTGTCCACGTCGCGCTTTCACCTCTGGGACCGAAACGGGGAGGCAGGCAGCCCGCCAACGAGGAGGCACACTGACAATGCAGGCGACCGCGGATGCTCGCGGAGCTTTACCCAGGGAAACCTTCGTGCAGCGTCCGATTGCGGTCGCCAAGACTCACGAAATGACGCATGGGTCACCGACACCGGCGTGCTCGGTAACTCATTCTCCCTTGGGCCACACAGGGAGGTCACGAGCCCACAAAAGGAGACTAGCAAGCCTGGCAGTCGCCACATCGGGCAGAGACCAACTTAGCGGTGGGACTTGCTGGAGCTTGTCCACCGGGAACTCACGAGGAGATTGCCCAGGGTGAGAGGCTAGACGGAAATTGCGTTGGATTTTGGGTTTCCGGGTCAGGCGGAGGCCCGAGGAGTCCAGCTTGGGCGTGCGTCGCGTGCTGTGACGTCGTCCGCCTCTATCTGGGTCAGGTGTATGCATAGCGTCTCACGGAGATACCTTGAATTTCATCGCCTCTGGACAGATGGCCCCGCCGCGTGCATTCAAGCGTGAATCTGTCAGTAGCGCAGCGACAGAAAACATCTACCAAGGTCACGAACAACAGCGCGAGATGGGGTATCCCAGCACGACGTGTGGCGGACCACCAAGTTCCGGACAGGCATGATGAGTGAAAAATGATGTGGTCATTTTCAACCAGATGCACGTAAATACCATCGACCACGAGAACACTCGCAACTGCGCGAAGGCGGAACCGAACGCTTCTTCCGCCTACGTCCTCGCTGCAAAGCAGAACTTAAGATAGCGAGCAGCGCAAGATACTCGATGCGACGTCACTTTGCTGGCAAGGCGAGCCGTAAGCATGCGTGCAGTATTCGTCTTTCTCTTTCTTTGCACGCGTTATCACGCCTCAAACGGCGTCGTCTACGTTTCCAGCAGAGTAATTCCACGTCCAGCCCTAATCTCTGGTCAGGCTAGAAGCGTGGCGGCGGGGACGGGGCCAGGTGGTACCGTGCCCACCGCCCACAGCATCGACGGAGACGAACAGGCTTTTCACTATTGCAGAAACGTAGTTTATGCGCAGTATAAGTCGCCTCAACCGTAGGCGGTGCGTGCAGCACAAGGACAGCACGAGGAGCCTGACCATTCCGTCTGCCGACGGACGACGCGGTGATGTCCTGCGGGCAGGCGCCCGAGCGCCGAGTCCCGACGGAGCGCGTCCCAATAAGGCGTCGGGCATCGCCGCGGCATCAGAACAATATCGTTATTCTCGTATGTACGATAGCGACAAAAGGGATACCAAGCTCATGTGGGCACCTCGGAAACGAGGAGTGTAGTGAACACGGGAGCACGCTTTATCCTAAGCTCCAAGGTTACCAGGCTGTAAGTGTACCTTCCGGGCGAGTGCCGACTGTGCCGCACGAGATGGCCCTGCACGCTCTGCGAAATCCGTTTGAACGACGTCCAAGTGGCGCAGAGCGCACAGAAGCGCACTTGCCGATATCGAGGTGTTTGGCGCCCTCGCAGAAGCACCGCGCGCGGCCGCGCCGGGCCAGACCCGTCGGCGGCCCTGCATGCTTCTCTGTGGCACTGCCTGCGATATCTCGCACAGAGATGCTTGATAACACTGGCTGGCTGAGGGTTCACGATATCTTCGAGGGTGTGTTCGGGATAGGTATCTCGAGCGGCGGACGTTCACGATAGGTTCCTGCGAAAGCGCTTCGCCGCACTATCTGCATCTTTGGCTTCTCGCAATTCGCATGCGTCTAGCTGGGAGGCAATTACTGGTACTGTGGTAGTTGTGCTTATCGCGACTCGGAGGCGCGGGCTGGATGGAGGTGCCAAGAGGATGTCCGGGAGACCTGGGAGGCCACAGACAGGAGGACGTCGCCACACAAGCTCAGAGTGGCGGCAGAAGATCGAGTTAGCAGGATTGAAGCCGAAAAGCATAGGGCATCGCGCATTGTTTGAACTTCGGCGGCAGGACGTGCCGTGCATCGCGGCCGCTCACCGACTACGTAACCATCGAGCGCATGTCTTACCTGCACAAGAAAAGCGAGAGCAGAGCCCGCAAGCGAGAGCACAACCTATTGGGCTTCACACCTCGCGCCATCCCTGCGCGACGCACGGTCCGAGGCTGACAGTGTTTTTCCAGGCAGGGACCCAACGGTAGACGCAAAAGCGGACGCACCTCGCGTGTGCCTCGTGCCTCGCTCGCGTAAGATCGCACGCTACGTCACGCACGCCTCGCAAAGTGGCAGGATCATGGCATCGGCATCGACATTGTGCTGACAGACGTGCCCGTCCACGACACACGTACGTCGACAGCGATGTATGTCGGGACGTGCACACAGCGACGACAGCTCCCGAGACATGGAGCTGCGTGCGCCGCTAAAGGGGAGGCGCGCAGCACGTCGGGGGCGTGGTGAGCAGGGTGCTCGAGCGCAAGCGCTGGACTGGAAGCTGTCTACGGCGTGCGTGGGCTCTGGGACTGGGATAAGGAAAGGAATGCAGATATTGGATTGGAGATGCTTGATGTTGGAGGAGAGGATTTCGGGGATGCTTCGAGAGGGTAGGGTAGGACCCGTTCGAACGGTAACGGGAGGCGACGAGCAATCTTCAAAGTTCGTGGTCGCCCGGGCTGAGATGGACGTCGTTGTCTATGACGACGCGCTCCGCCTTCGGAAGTTGCTCGTTGCACTCGCAACGGGAAGACGTACGACATGCCATTGTTTTCTTGACAATAGGTCTGGGCAGTTGTTGTATGTCAGAGCGGTGGCCAGCGCTGTGCAGGCTGAACCTTAACTGACGCCCAGTAAGGAAGTATTGCAATGCATACCGTAAGGCCTTCATCTCGAACTGTTCTGCGCACGTTTAAGGCGTGCGTATCAGGAGAAGATGCTTCAAGAAGGGAACAGACTAACGGGATCCTTCGAAGATGGAAACGTCCAGATGGCGTCACATCCTAAACGCCACATCCATCGTGCGCAGCACAGGTGGGCGATATCAAATATGATCGTTTCTCCCGGCGGCAGAGATCAGCATTCGAAGAACGAGCGTGAGTTCGCCGCGATAAAACTTGTATACATACAATGGCTTGCGCACCTGTTGTCTTTGGGAGATCATTATGATAGAAATGCTGGGCAGTTGCTGACTATGCACAACATGCGGCGTGGGCGTAGCATCTCCAAGCATGCTACACCGATAAGATACTACGTTGAAGCTTGGTTGGCAGCAGACGCGAAGGGGCGGAGGGACGGTGGCCTGGGAAAGCGCCCCGCAACCAGCCGTGTGGTCTGTAAAGGCATATGCGGCTAGCACTACACGTTTCGACAATGCCAATCAAGCTTCGTTCTTACGAAAATAATCCACATCACGTACCGGAGCTAACTGAAGCTGCTGTTACACTCATCAGATGTCTACTCGTCAGCGTATCGCCCTAAACGTTTTTTGTGCGGGACGCGACGCCGGTATCAGTGGCGGCGGCGTATCTAACTCCAGCGCCCAGTCGTGATCGCTGTCTCTGTCGTGTTCGATACCGAAATGCTAGCACCAAAGGCGACCGAGGCAAGCGAGGTACTCACTTTGCGCGTTCTCGACTGTGCGGGTCGGCTACATGGCGGAACCGTCTATCGTGCAGTACGACAGCCCGGGGGTCGTCGGGAGAGCCAAGTAGCCAATCAGCGCGATTGTGTCGTGCGGGAGCATTCTTCTGGCTGCAACGCGTTCTCATGTCTGCTGTACGTCTGTTATATATTCCAGCTGCAGGAGAATGCTCGTCCTGGCCCAAAGGGCGGTAGAGGCCCGTCGACAGGCGACGATTGGGTTGTGTCCAGCGAGTGCGTCTCGCCTGCGGGAAGTCGTCGGCCCGATGGTCATACGTGTTTTGCATGGAACGTGTGCCTGTCAGCACTGTCTCGGCTTCCTAGGCAGGGTGTGAGTCGGTGATAGTGGAAGATTAACATACCGCATTTGGACCCGCCATCAAGCCGGCGGCAAGGGCGCTTCGAAGGGGGCAGACGCCAGCGCGCTTCGGCAGGTCTCAGGTCGTCCACCATCTTCTAGACTCGTACTCCCTTCGCAAGTGCCTCACTGGTATTTTTCGGATGCAAAGAGGAGGGATGTGTGCCGTTGAACGCCGACGACAGCGCATCATGATAGTCCAATCCACAGGTCTCCCCCTTGAACCAAGCGGCAGGGTCCATTCCATTATCCCATCGAGGCGAGGCGAACGTTGAGAACTTCCCTCAGGGACAGAGTGTGGGATGGCTGTGCCGTATGCGTCTCCCGCAGATCACCTCGCCCTGTCTCGACGACAGCCATCGCATGTGCGCCGCCAGATACAGTACCCATCCTCAAGGCAGTGGCATTTTGGCATACCCGGCAGGACTTTCGCATGCCATGCCTAGACGCCTCGTTCCTCCGAAGAAGCAGGGGCAACCTGGGCTGGCCAATTCTTTGCCCCCCTGCGTCGAATCCCGGATCACGTCACCGTCGTCGGGGATGCTGCCTCACGGCCGCTGCCTATCTCTTCCTTGTCTCCAGAAACTGTCGCCCGGTTGCAGAGACTGTCCTCCGCGTCTTCCATTCATTCCGAGTCCAGGCCTCAGCAAGACAGCCACAAACGGCTGAAAACAATGCGCGATAGTTCATCGAAGATATGCCATCTTTGACTCAGGGGCAGGCGGGGGCCTGATTCATCCGTGGACATGCCTGTCCGTAGACCACACACGAACGGTCAGTCCGCATGTGTGATCGAGTACTAATACTACGCACCTGCATTGTGCAACGCTAGTGTCGCCCTCCCACACTCGTCGCTCCTTGGCCCCCCCGACACCATGCCGTCCCCACCATCGGTCATTTCCTCCGCCTCATCCTCTTCGGAGGCCATCGCTGTGCCGCCCGCCATAACGGGCTCATCGCGCGACCCGCCCCTCGACCCGCCCAAACCACTCTTTTTCATCGACCGTCGGGGTGAGAGCACCATCGAGGAGGAGCGCCGCGACCCGTTCCGCACGCCAGACCCCTCCGGCCCACCAACACCATCCTCACAGCGAGACAACCCCTTCTCGCCGCCGGGCAGCATACTCAACGTGTCTGTCGATGGCGGCCTCCACTCGCGCCTCCAGAGCCGCGTCTCGATCGCCAGCAGCGTGCGCTCCGATGCCCCCGGCGCCTCGCGCCCAGGCCTCACCAGCAGGTCCAGCACCGTGCGCGACAGCTTCATGTCCCCGGCACTTATGTCCCGGCGCCCGGCAGCGAACCTGCCGTCCGCGTCCCGCTTTTCGCTCGCTGCCCCGCGCTCGAAGCGCTTCCGGTCGACGATGCTCTCCGGGACCATCGAGAAACCGTGGGTGAAGGAGAAGGACACCCAGGGTCGGCTCGCGTACTGGCTCACGTACCTCGTCGCCTTCCTCGGCATCGTGGGCGGCGCGCTCCGTTGTTACTTTGCGTGGAAGGACGTGCCGCGCGTCGGCAACCTGTGTCTCATCATGGAGGACAACTTCGACACGTTCGACACGGAGAACACCTGGACGCGCCAGGTCGACATGAGTGGTTATGGGTGCGTTTCTGATGTGGCCATCACCGAGAGCTTGAGCTAACTCTAAAAGCAGCAATGGCGAATTTGAAATGACGACGGACTCATCGAACAACAGCTATGTCCAGGACGGCTTCTTGTACATTGTCCCGACCCTGACGTCAGACGTCATCGGCGCTGCCAACGTCCTGAACGGTTACACGTACAACATCTCTGGCTGCACCAACACCAACAGTAAGTCGTTTGTGACACGAGAAGCTTGTTCCTGCTGACATCATGGCAGTCTCCGCTTGCGGTGCCGTGTCCAACTCGACGTCCGGGTCGGTCATCAACCCCGTGATGTCTGCACGGTTGACGACGCAGAACAGCTACAAGATCCAGTACGGCAAGGTCGAGATCCGCGCGAAGCTGCCGCGCGGCGACTGGCTGTGGCCTGCGCTGTGGATGCTGCCCGAGCAGGACACGTACGGCATCTGGCCGGCATCGGGCGAGATCGACATCATGGAGTCGCGCGGGAACGGCCCGGACTACAAGGCGCAGGGCGTCGACTACGTGCGGGGCTCGCTCAACTGGGGCCCGTTCACGTGGCTGAACGGCGTGAGCAAGACGTTCGGCTGGTGGAACACGCGCCGGTCGTCGTACGACGAGGGCTTCCACACGTACTCGCTCGAGTGGACGGAGTCGTTCCTGCGGATCTACGTCGACACGCGCCTGCACTTCATGCTCCAGATCTCCTTCAACGAGCCCTTCTTCACCCGCGGCGACTTCCCGCCGTTCGTCCAGAACGGCTCCCAGACGATCCAGACGCCGAACCCGTGGGCGAACGCGAGCAACGCCGCGCCGTTCGACCAGCCGTTCTACCTGATCATGAACGTCGCCGCCGGTGGCACCAACGGGTGGTTCCCGGATGGCGTCGGCAACAAGCCCTGGCTGGACGGTTCTGACAGTGAGTCTTTCTTCTCTCCTGTCGAACAGTGGCACGCATACTGACTTCGTGCTCTTCTAGCTGCGATGCACGACTTTGCGACGCATCAGTCGGATTGGTACTCTACCTGGCCAACAGACCTCACGCAGCGCGCCCTCGTGGTCGACTACGTGAAGATGTGGCAAAAGTGCTGAGCGGCCTCTTTCAGTGACATTTTTTCTCGGCTTCCTATTCAGAGACAGTGCAGCATACACGCACTCACACTTCATTTTTATGGACAATGGACTCTTGCTTTACTTTGTGGAGGGATGCGACGGACGTCGACAATCTTATACTTTCATGTCGACCAGTTGCGGGATGTATGCGCGTGTGTATTGTATTTCTCTTTGGCATCGTAATCATACTAGACTCCTTGATAGACCCTGTGTATCATAAGCATAATTCTGTGCGTTAATCTTGCTGAATGCATGGGCAATTGCTCTATTTCGAGCTTGGGATTAGTGAAGACGAGCTAGTAAAATGGAGATGTGCTGGCTCTGCATCTACGACTCTTGGGCCAGTTCACGCCCTGGCCGAGCTCGTAAGTCGACTATTATTCGTGGCCGTTCGCTCACTGACAAGTGCACTAGACAGCTGAACGAACACAAAAGCGAATAGAGAGCAAGATGAGTCGACAAGGATGCGCTTATAAAGCGTTTGCCATTTGATGCGCCCATAGTGATGCGCCTGAGTCACGTGCTGATGCGCTGCCTGCTTCATAAGGCGCTGAATTTTCGTCGCCATTAACTACTCGTGGATATGGGCGTCAAACGCCCATTGCCGATTCCCCTGCATAGTGTCATTCAGGACAATCATAGCACTCAAAATAAATATGGTCTTGAACTGCAGACGGCAGTTGTCGCATGCAGACCGGTACAAATCTGTATATTTATATTTGCGAAGGTGGGTAGTCATATACATGGTCATGGTATAGGTACACGCGGCTGCGAAATGTCCAAGGCTCGAGTGCAGTAGGCCGGGTGCAGTAGATGGCGGGAAGGCACCCAAGAACAGCAGCGTCGCTGGAGAGCGGTATTTCCGTAAGTATTAACATACACAGAGGGTTGTTACATGGCCCTCTACTCAAACAACGCGTCATCGCTACCAAACAGGGACCCTTCACTCCACCTGAGTCTGCCATTGCAGCGCAGCTTGGTGGTGGCACCGGCCGACGTGATGACGGGAAGAGGGTACGCGAGGTTCAAGCCCTGTTGTGCCTTCCCCTGTGCGGCCTGTGCCTGCAGCATTTCCGTTCGGCCCTGCATACTACATCAGCCAGTCAATCAATACGTGTATAACTGTGGTGCATGCGCTGTTGGTGAGTAAGGTTTGGGTGTTAGTCGTCCTTGCAAACTGCCAAACCATAGGGCACAGGAGAGAGAACGTACCCTTTACAGACATTACTCGGTGGTGAAGACTGGAAGTACCGAGCCGTTGTGTTAAGGTCGCGGTGCCAGTGACAGCTGCGCCTTGTCCCAGGGCCAGCCAAACTCACACAAGGATGCTCACGCAAGAACTGCCAGGCTCCGCTAATCGCTGGCACCCAAGGACGTCTAGTCCTTTCTGTATTCGCCTTGCAGTTAGAGCTTGTATGACCGATAACGCACGGCAGGTACGTGAGTTGTCACTCATATGCAGGCTGCCCGGGGGCTCAAGTCGGGCGTCAGCTGTCGAAGCAAGTAGGCACCACGATCAGCGATGAGACGCAAGTCGTGGGCTTCTAGCTTTGAGCCTGCGATGCCTGATGGACATAGTGGAGACATGTGGAGAGGTGGTGCGATACTGTGGCTTGCAGGTTGGCTCGGGGCGCTGTTGTGAAAGACTTCGCGCAGGCGGGGGATTCACGAGTAATCAAGGATAAATTCCAAAAATAATACTACATGTTCTTATATAGGTTATCTACTTCCTAATCTGGTCAGACCAATAAAATGTACCTTAGGAAGCTGAGACTATAGAGGAAGCATAACGAGGGCGCAGAGCCGAGAGTGCTCTGCGCGGGTCATATCTAAAACGGGCATAACAGATCCATATTGGGCATGACGACCTAAGCGCGTCATGTCGGTATCCCTACCGGCGCGGCTGATGCGCATCCGGCGCCTCAGATACTACAACACTCCCCCTCAACGAGCAGTCATGTTCGCGAGGGAGAGCTGCCGGGTGTGAGTAGGGCGAGCGAGCGCCTTGGTAAACATGTCGGCCGCGTTGTCTTCGGAGGCGCAGTGAATGACGGAGATAGTACCGGCGTCGATGAGATCACGGAGGAAATGATGCCGGATGTCGATGTGTTTTGAGCGGGCGTGGAATTGGTGGTCGTGTGCGTATGCGATAGCGGATTGATTGTCCGTGTGAACGGTCGTGGGAGAGTCCGAGGAAGTGCCGAGCTCGTCGAGAAGGCGGCAGAGCCAGACAGCTTCCTTGGCGGCATGCGCAAGGGCGATGTACTCGGCTTCCATCGTGGAAAGGGCGACGGTGGTCTGCTTCTTCGAGCTCCAGCTGACGATGCCGCCGGCGAGCTGGAAAGCATAGCCGGAGACGGAGCGGCGGTCAGCGAGGGACTGGGCCCAATCGGCGTCTGAGTACCCGATCAGACCCTTGATGTCGGGACCGTAAGTGAGACCGAGGGCGGCGGTGCCCTTGAGATAGCGGAGGACATGCTTGACGGCTGTCCAATGCGTGGGAGAGGGGCGCGTGGTGAATTGAGATAGTGTCTGGACGGAGAATGCGATGTCCGGACGGGTGCCAACAGCGGCGTACATAAGGGAGCTGATGGCGGCAGCATAGGGCGCATCAACGGGCGCCTCGCCGTCAGAGAGCGGCGCGAGCTTGACATTCGGGTCAAGCGGTGTGGCGACGGGATTGGAGTCCTGCATCCCGAAACGTTCGAGGATGGTCTGGACATAGCGTGTCTGATGGAGGGTGAAAGTGCGGGCAGCGCGGTTGCGATCAATCTGAAGACCGACGAAGGTTCTCAGACCTCCCGAGGAGGTGATAGTGAAATGCTTGGCGATCTCGGCTTTGAGATCGTTGAGTGCCTTGCGCTTTCCGTACAGTGTGGTGTCATCTACATGGAGTAATGCCATTGTTAGCAACGTGGCAGGTTTGTAGTATACACACGGGTCTGCAGTTGAACGCGTGAAGCCCAGGAGGGAGACCAGGACATGATTTAGCAAATCATTCCAGACGCGGCCAGCCTGTTTCAGGCCGTAAATCGCTTTGATCATGACGTAGATGCGCCCGGAGCTGTCATCGTAGCCGGGCGCTTGGCGCATGTAGATGGGTTCCTTGAGTGTGCCGTTGAGGTAGGCGCCTTCGTAGTCTATGGTGTCGTCGTCCAGATCAGAGATGGTGGCGATAGCGGCGCAAACGCGGTAAGACTCAAGTCGCACGACCGGTGCATAGGTCGCGAAATAATCCTGTCTGGGGATTTGTGAGTAGCCTTGCGCGACAAGACGCGCCTTGTATTTGATGATCGAGCCGTCAGTGTCGCGCTTGATCGCGTACACCCAGCGGCATCCGACCACCTTTCGTCCCTCTGGTAAGTCCCCCAGCTCCCAAGACCCTCGGGCCTTGAGCTGTGACATCTCCGCATCCATGGCCGCATCCCATTGCGGCCAGTCCTCCCGCTGCCGCACCTCCTCGATATTCCGTGGATTGTCGAAATCGGCGGCGGCGAAAGCCATGTGTGCCTGGGCGGTAGGAGACGGATCAGCGGGGACTTGTTTACCGGTCTCGTGAAGTTGCCGGTAATCGACGCGCTTTGTGGCGCGGGTTGATGCGCGGACGGGCGCCGGCACAGAGGCTGGTTCCTGGAGTGATTTCGCAGGTGTCTGGGTCTGCGGTGACGTTTTGGTGATGGCGGGAGCTTCGGGCTTGGTAGAAACTGATGTAGGCGTACTAGTAGAACTCTCCCCCTCAAGCGCGGAGCTTCCGTCAACGAGGGGAATAGGTGCCGCGCGCTGTCGCTGAAAGATCACATTGCGCGAGACCAAAATCTGACGCATACCTGGAGCATAATAGCGCCAACCTGCGCTATTATCGCTGATTCCAGTGAAGTGGTATTTCTCAGACTTGGCGTCAAGTTTTCCTGTGCGTTTGTTGTCCGGGACGAGCACCCAGCAGGGTATACCAAACTCCTGAGCATCCTGGAGGTCGGGACGCTTGTCCCAAAATAGCTCGTATGGTGTCACACCTCGGAGTGATCGGGTCGGGGACCGGTTCTTAAGATAACAGGCGTAAGCGAAAGCTTCCTGCCACAAGAACTTAGGGGATTCGTGCGCGATAAGCATCGCGCGTGTGTGTTCAGCAAGCGTGCGGTTCAGACGTTCAGCAACGCTGTTCTGCGGAGGCGAGTAGGGTGCCGTGGTGCGACAGATGATGCCGCGAGATTCGAGGTAGGCCTTGAATTGGCCTTCCGTGTACTCCTTGGCATTGTCCACGTGTATGGTTTTGATGCGCCGAGAGCGCTGTGTCTCAAGAAGTTGCTCGAATTTCTTGAAACGATCAAGGGCGGCGTCGCGTGTCTTCATGAATGCGATCATCACATACCAGGAGGCAGCATCAGTGAAAC
>NW_006767637.1:2108549-2115118 GCF_000300595.1 Phanerochaete carnosa HHB-10118-sp | reverse complement strand
CCGTGCAATGGCTGAAAGTCACGTGACTCTTGGGCGTGCACGGTTCGGTCCATAACCCGATTCTAGGGGAATCGGAACTGCCTTGTCTGACAACAAGGTGTGACGCTGTATTGTTGATTATTGGCATGGTAAGATATATCAAGCTTTTATTGAACTGAAACTTACTGGCTCAACAGTCGAATGCGTGGGGAAGGCAGGGATTTATCAAGCTGAAAGTGAGTCCATCGACGACCCGTGTTGTAACTTGCCGTAGAAACATTGCTGAAGGGCGGCTAGATATCTCGTATTTATACCAATGCTGCCAAATGCTCAGGCTCTGAGTCGGCTGCTGCATGTTGAACCTCACCGGCATCCTCGCCAGAGCGGCTCGCGGCATCGCGAAGTTGTAGTAGCTCTACGCTCACAAAGCAGTCCGACGCGCAGAGAGCGCGATGCTGCAACACGTGCTATTTCGATACTCAGACAGAAGAATGCAAGTTATTACCAATAGTTCTGGATCTCACAGGCCGGCATCAGCGGATTAATATACCACTGATTTGGGCTTGTTGGTGCGTTTTGCTTTCCCGAGAAAGCAAGAAGCTCGGATTTCATACGCAGAAACGGTCAATTTTCTATCGCCCGCCGACGTAGCAAGGCGACGATTGGCTGCAGAATCGTCTTATCGTGTTCACCTGGTGCTCGGGATAACCTTCAGTGCTTACCTCGTAAGCTCTTCTTTGTCCGTTGTAGGACCCGTGTTCTCATGGTACGCAGGCTCCGATATGGGTTTTATGCAATTATAGAGTGCGTTGCTAACTCGATCTTACAGGCTTGCCGGGTCATCTATTGGCTATCTGTACCAGGAAAGAGGCTCGCGTTACCGGCGTGTAAGTAGATTTTCCTTTCACTCGGCCAGTTCTAGACCGCAGATCTTTCCCACAGCGGCAGTCCCGCTGTGTGCCTGGCGGTGAAATAGGCTCAGCATCTACGGGGAACGTGTTTGCTCTCAACGCGACCGGCGTTGACGTGATTTCCGCGTCGTATCTAGGAGAGCATACATACTCTCCGTCTCAAAGCAAGGGCTAATATCGCTTGTCACCGCAGGCAGGCACCCCAAACGCAATTGCCAGTCCAACCAGTTCCGACGAAGTGTCGGCGTGGACAGGTCTCTCTGCTGCAACAAATGCAACCACGTCGACGACTTATCGTTCGACTGAAGCCATATATACCGTCTGCGGCTTCGTGCTGTACGGGTTATGCAGTGGGTCTGTAGCGCTCTTGCTGTTCGAGTATGCGAGCCCTCTTGTCGGCTTATCGCGCCGTCAGTTTAAGCGTCATGCAGCTTATGTGACTTCCTTGATGATTCTGTAACTTTCGCATCTCAGGGACAAGTCGAAAGCCACGTGCGATCTGCTCGTCGACGCGGACCACATCGAGCGCGCCATTCACCCGTGAAACATGCAGCTTCCCGGCGTCAAAGGTAGAGAACCGGCAGGAGCCTACAAGACCTCTCAAATCCGTGAGACCAGCGTCGCCAATGCAGCATGACTAACGGGGTTTCATCAGGCTATCATTCCGACGGGAGACCTGGCGAAGGTCTCTGCGGATCAAACGGTTCTAAGTGTGTCTAACGTCCTATCTACCTTGCTAGCTTCAAACTCTACTTACCGGTCAAACCCCTTTTTTATGCCGCAGGAAAAACGTGACGCTACGCGCGACCTTTAGGTCAAAGTGATCAGCCACACGGCCTGGGCGAAGGGCTGGCCAGTACACGTGTACAATATGACCGACGTGAGTTTATCCACGGCACCGCACTGTCCAAGTGGACCGCCAACTCCGCTGGCTGACGTAAGTCACGAGAAGAGTTTCGCCCATAAGAGACGCGGATTGTGATTTCTTCAACATCTTTGTACCAAAAAAGCTCTCACGATAGTCGATCCAAGGCTCATGCGATAACTTCACGCCGGGCCTTAGGCGCAACCCTGGGCGATAAAGTTATCTTCATCTTCATTGGCATGTTCGTCTCGTTGACCGACCCCCATGCCAGGAAGGATAGCGTTTTACGAATCCGAGCCCTGCAGACCATAGCCGTGAGCTCCGTCCGCTTTCTCATGAGTCGCTGGAAGGTCATTGCCGCTCCTAGGAGATAGGCACCACTCATCTTTCCCGATGTCGCCCAGTCGCAGCTGTTCGGTTTTTCAGCCGCGCAAGTATTCAGGGATAATATCGATTCAGCGAAGAAGGGGGAAAGACTTCAAGTGCTGGAAGGGCTATCGCGGACGGGACTGTGCTCTAAAAGTCTCATGAGCTGATCAACGACGTGAGTGAGGATCTTTTGAAGAGGTGATCTGACGAGCGATTGCTGGCATTTAGACGTCTTGGTAGCCACACGTTTCTCTGAAACACGGCCAGATGAACGTTTATACTGTTGTATGTCGCACCATTGGCATTGTCCGGCCCACGAGCCGACCCAACCTTTGGCCTCCTCCTAATGACACCACTGTTGATCACATGGGACATCAATCCTACCCAGAATGAAAATTATCTGAGCTAGACCCCATGTCGCATCACCCCGTCCCTTAGCATGCCGCTTGAACACCAGGATGACACACCGTAGTTCCCGGTGGACATATGCGCCTCGAATCTTGGGACAGCTCTGAGGCATTTTTGCCACAGATAGGTACAGTGAAGTCAGCTACTACTTAGGCAGGTGCCGGAGAATTAATGACGCAGTGCCAGCAGGCAATCATTGGACTGGCCAATCGACGGCTAGCGCTCTTGTGAGCCCCAAACATTTCCTGTAGCTTCTATATGACCTGTAGCGCAGTGAACACGCAGCTTTCTCACATATTAGCAGGCTCTCTACCACGTCTATGTATATTTCACGGCGTAGCATAGCGCGATATGAGCAACATAAGCATGATATAATCATCGAGCTGACTATTAAGAGGGAGTCAGAATGACGGTACGGGTAAAGCCGTGCGGAGATCTAAAGTAAGCGCCTTATTTTTATGCCGGTGTCTGGGCTCCCTCAGCTCCTGCCGTTCTTCACGATGACTACCTTGAACATTTCTGCTGGGATTATCAGGTCATACCCCGACCAGAATCCGTTCGAGCTCGACCCTCTGCCGTACAGCCTCATCCCACACAGCATGGAGCTCGAGCGGCAGGACGACACGCCACAATTCATCGAAGCCGCGCGAGCAATGGCCGCATACGGCTCAAATCCGCTTCGCTGGATGTACGGGACGAACCCCTTCATTCTAATTGATGATAGACTACTTGACGAGAAGATGCCGTTGGAACCTGGACCACGGCCGCCATCAGTGCAGTAAATAACTCTACCCTCCGACGCGATTTGCCTCAAGGATATAGGGCACCCAGAGGGCAAGACGGTGCTTGTGACTGTTCAGCTCGAAGGACACGTTCGGCTGCTAAAAATTGTTGGTCGATATCTCTCGTACCTCTTGCGATGTTGGCCACTAACCTCTTGTTGCCAGTTTCCCGACACCGCACTAGAAGAAGTACAAAATTTACCTAACGATCCTGAAGGACCATGGACTGTCTTTATCGACCGCTTCGAGAAGGAGAGTGAGGCATATGCGCACCTGCTCAAAGCTGGCGTCTGTGCGAGGGGCTACGTCCAGATGTGCTACGGCTGGCTCGAGCTGACGCCGGAACATGTGGCGCAGGTTGCGGCCTTGCCGGGTGCCTCGTACATGGCGCAGTACCTCGGATACCGCGCGGGTCCTATACGCGCACTACTTCTTGAGTACTTTGTGGATGCCCAGCAGCTCAGCATCGACAACGTCTCGGAGAAGGTCGCGGAAGCCGCCATGCGCGCGCTCTGCGAGATCAACAAGGCGCACGTCCTGCACGGCGACATCGAGGGGCGCAACATCCTCGTGCTGCCCGGTGAGCGTGTCGTCTTGGTGGACTTCAACTACGCCAAATGTCCACACGGCCCCCAGTCGGTCATTCGCCAGGATTTTTTCTTCGAGCTTGGTAAGGCGTGGACGTATCTCTACGGGCAGCTTGTAAGTCTCTGGCTCATTACATAGTGTGTGCACTGCAGACCGCTCATGCCCTCTCTTGTAGCTTCCAGATCAACGCATCGGGTTTCATTACACGATACCCGAGTGATCGCTATTCTCTATCGCTCCCGCCGCTGTGTATCCTGAGCTTCAAGCCAATACTGCCATATTATGTGTCACGTCATAAATTATCAGTATTATGTATATTTGACTCCTGCCAATGGGCTCGCTCACATGATACTCGCAACGAAACAAACGATAATGCAGTATGGTCACTCAAGGTTCTCATTCCTCACTCCTCAAGTCTCCTTGGGTAAATGCGTAAAGTGTAAAGCGAATGAAAGGCTCGTGTATGAGAAAAGGCTGAAACTGAAACTTAGGTGAGTGTCGAATGGTAAAGCCCCGCGGTAGCTGCTAGATGCGCATTTTTTTTTAGCTGACACTTGGACATCCATTTAGGCTACATCCACAAGGTATGCTCATTTACCTTGCGCGGTCGCCTGGCTCATAGTGCCTTCTTGTATCTCAGGTCTCAGATACCGAAGTAGCTATTGCGGGAGGAGAGGAAATCGTACTGCTAGGCTATGTCAGCCCTGAGTCACTGGGAGGTCATCATGACAGCAGTGTAATAACAGCGACACGGCTACGGTCTTTTGGCATGTAGTGCACCTCCAGGCGCTGTGCTCTAATTGCTCGATCGACGTGCGATGCGAACTTGAAGTCTGTACGTCGCCCGATCGAATGCTTGGTTGTTGGCTGTCCAAAAATTCAACAGCGATTGTCAGTATTTGCAGACTCGAACATCCCATCTCCAATCTTCAAGCTTCAAGAAGTACCCGCAGATTGAACGTGAACGTGTGAGCGCTCGACCCATGTCTTCATTCGCAGCTTGGGCGCTCGTCTTCCTCTTCCTCGTGCGAAGCTATCAGGGAAATGACGCCGGAGCTGCCACTGTTATCATTGCATGTGTACGTCCAGGCTGGATTTGCACCGCCATCTCTACCCTACCAGCTCGTAACACCTTTGCTTTCTTGCCCTTATGCGCAATTTCTTCCGGTCTCGTTTACCGTCTGCTCCAGACGAGATATATGCATCCAGCCTCCAGACACTCCACCTGGGCCACGCCCTCTGGTATCCCGAACCGCATGGAACGGGCGAGCCACAGATAGGCGACGTCGGCTTCGTGGACGAGGGCGCGTTCGTCAGGCTGTTCAATCTCGACGACGCCTCCGTGCCCGAGAAGAAGGTCAAACTCTGGGACCCGCCATTCGAGATCACAGAGCCCGTACCTCCGGGAGTATTCAGGATCGACTCCAGGCGTAGCCCGCTCGTTCCAAAAGATTATCGCAGCCACGGGGTGGAGAGCAAGGAAATGCATGCCTCGGCAGACGTGTGGGTGCATCAGTTCCTCCGACTACTGTCTTTCCGCTGACAGTATGGACTACGCAGGACGGCCGGCGCAGGCCTTTCTGTGACTCTCGACGCCAGCTACACATGCAGGGCGACGCAGGGCGCGGTTCTTGTCCTCAAGAGCGAAGCGCACGCAGAGAAGATACTCAGGAATCGGCTGTTGAAGAAGTACATCGTTCGTCACTGCGATAGATGGTACGCGTACGCCAAGAATGATATCCACCAGGACATCAAGCAGGAGGATATTGTTGTGGTGAGCGGATGGGTCAAGACCACGGCGGATTGGGCGGTGGCCGCCTTCAGTAATACGAGTACAAGCTCTAGTGCGTCACTAGAGGGGCGTTGTAGAGGTAGATTCGGCTTACGCGGGTCGACGTCGGTGCGGTAGGATGAAGGAGGGGATATGGTCGTCGAGGGAAAAGAAACTTGAACGCGCGAGCAGCGAACTCTAGTTACAGAGACGCCGCGAGGGCCAAAACCTACAACCTAATACTTAAGCTAATATACTGTTCGACTAGACTTACTGCTCGTGCTCGTGCCCGCGCTCTCGCGGGCGGTTCTATACTTGACTCGAAGGCGGGCGGAGGCGACAGCTCACGCGCGACAGGGGAATGACACTCGAAGGGAGATTCTGGGGGAAAGAGGTGCTTGCTCCATTCGAAGGTGGGAGGTCACCTTTATAATACATGACAAAAGCGCCACTCCGCTGCCGTGCTCTCGGCCGGAGTGCCCATAGAGAAGAAGAGCGAGAAGCGTCGTGAAAAGAGACCAAAGGGGATTGAAGGAGTGTTCTGTAATGGGTAAAATAGTTAACGTCAGGCTTCGGGAACAACTCGCCGTTCACAACGGGCAATGACTCGGCGCTCACTCGCGCGGCGGGCCCCTATTCACTTGCGCGTTCCTGCCGTCCTCAGGTCGCGGGGTGCTCCGTCGTCGACGAGGTGCTGCCTACGTCCCGCTGTTCTGGTCGAGCCGCCGTCCGCCGTTCGCATACATAAAGAAGTTACCATCCATAGTGAACGCGTTTCTGAGCCCAAAGAGAGGAAGAAGGGAATGAGAACGAGCCGGAGAGTGAAGGAAGACGAGGGGGGAGAAGTGCAAGAGATGTCAGACGCGGCACAACCCGGGTACCGTTCCATTCCGACG
>NW_006767637.1:2099976-2108436 GCF_000300595.1 Phanerochaete carnosa HHB-10118-sp | reverse complement strand
CTTGACTCGAAGGCGGGCGGAGGCGACAGCTCACGCGCGACAGGGGAATGACACTCGAAGGGAGATTCTGGGGGAAAGAGGTGCTTGCTCCATTCGAAGGTGGGAGGTCACCTTTATAATACATGACAAAAGCGCCACTCCGCTGCCGTGCTCTCGGCCGGAGTGCCCATAGAGAAGAAGAGCGAGAAGCGTCGTGAAAAGAGACCAAAGGGGATTGAAGGAGTGTTCTGTAATGGGTAAAATAGTTAACGTCAGGCTTCGGGAACAACTCGCCGTTCACAACGGGCAATGACTCGGCGCTCACTCGCGCGGCGGGCCCCTATTCACTTGCGCGTTCCTGCCGTCCTCAGGTCGCGGGGTGCTCCGTCGTCGACGAGGTGCTGCCTACGTCCCGCTGTTCTGGTCGAGCCGCCGTCCGCCGTTCGCATACATAAAGAAGTTACCATCCATAGTGAACGCGTTTCTGAGCCCAAAGAGAGGAAGAAGGGAATGAGAACGAGCCGGAGAGTGAAGGAAGACGAGGGGGGAGAAGTGCAAGAGATGTCAGACGCGGCACAACCCGGGTACCGTTCCATTCCGACGGTTGGACTTCGTGACGCCGTACTGGCCGTGAGATTGATCGCCGTTGCGCCGCTTAGTCGCAGCGCGAGGACTGGTCTGCGGGAGCTCGAAAGGAATAGACGTGCGCAGGGTAAGCGTACAAATGGATGAAAAAGGTGCTTTGCGCGGCGCTCTAAGTATCCCTTCTACACCGAGTGGGGCAGACTTTTGGTCTCGACCTCGAGACCGCGCATGAAGAGTAGAGCGAGAAGAGGGGAACGATGCAGTGTAAAGAGCGGAGGAGAAAGGACTCAGCGCGTGGGCCAGGGCAAAACTGCCGACTGCGCGCGCAGAATTTCGTCGATGTTCGTTCGGTGACGCTCGCGGGTACAGGCCTTGTCCACTACATGGTCCTCCAGAACCCAGGTGACGTCGAAGCCGCCGTCGTCGTTGCTTTTGAGGCTCTCGTTCAACGTACGACCGTCGATTTGTGTACCGCAGAACCGGACTCGGGCGCTGGTGTCGGGTGCCGCTACAACGCTGACGTCCGCGGCAGCGGCGGCGGTCATCGACTGGTCATGATCACGGAAGTAGAAGAGTTTGAGCCGGGAGCCTGAGACAGATTCTTTCAGCAGGGTACCATCAAGTTCGCGCAGTGAATAGGAGCCAGAGGGATGACGCTGTACGATCACATATGGACCGGCCCAGCGCAAAGCCCCCTTGTTACCGTGTTGATTGTCCAACCAGGTCTCGTGAACGAGAACCCACGTCCCGGGCTCCAGCGGTTCATCGCGGATACGGTGAGCGTTCCGACGGTTCGCGTCGTCGGCAGCACGGCGCCGGCTCTCCTCGAGGTGTTGCACGGCGGATCCAATGTCCTCTTCACGGCGCGCGAGTTGTTTGATACGAAGCGCGAGGAGGTCCTCCGTCGATTGGACAGTATCCCAATCAAGGACGTGCCAGGTGCGGTCAGAGATATCGAAGGGGAAGAGTGCGTGTTGTCCGTAGGTGAGGAAGAATGGGGTATAACCGGTCGCTCGAGAAGTGGTGACTCGAATGGCAAGAAGGGCGGCCTCGACGTAGAGCGGCCAACGCCGGGGTTGATCGCCACAGCACCGCAGGATAGCGTCTTGGAGAGTCTTACCGTCGCGCTCGGCTATGCCGTTGCCTTGGGGATGGTAAGGCGAACTCAAGATGACAGCGACGCCGTATCTCTCGAGGAGTTCTCGGGCTGCGCCCTTAAACTCAGGCCCTCCATCACACACAAGGACAGGCACACACCCGAAGCGGCTAATGATCGACTCCCAGATGAACCTGCTCCAGACAGCGGAGGTGTTCTTGCGGGTCGCGCGTGCTTCCGGCCACTTACCCGTCGTGCAAGAAGCATGTAGTAGGAATTTATTACCGTTGAGTCCCTCGGGCATGTAGATAGTGTCGAGGGCAAAGCGTCTGAAGACAGAGGGCGAAAGAGTTATGGAGAGAGGCTCGGTAGGACGCACCTTAGAACGGTATTGACATGCATTGCAGGACCGTACGTGCCATGCGACGTCGTCGTACATGTTGGGCCAGAAGAAGCGGTCCTTCAGCGCGGTGTATGTCGCATCGCGTCCGCGGTGTCCGCACACGCCATGTGCCTCTGCGACCAGTTCTTCTCGTCGCGCCGCGTCCATGACAACGAGTCTTGGGAGTCTTGACTTAGCGAGGCGCCAGATCCGGTCGTCTTTCCACATGAAGTGTTCGGTCTTAGACAAAAATGCCCGCATCGCCTGTGAACTCTCCTGTAGTCGGACCGGACGGACTCCTCGAGCGAGGTACTCCGTGATCTCATGCCAGAACTCGGGAGAATCCTCGTCCTTCACAGCATGTACATGTGCAATGCATGGGACGTCGGTGCGCGTGAAATCGCTGGGGGCGTCCCTGAGATGAGCCCAGTTGTCGTCGCGGAGGATGTGAGCCGTATCGCCCAACGCGTGCTCGACCCGCCCTTGTGCCGATCGGACAAGGCTCACTCGGAATGTATCCACAGCCGGAGGCAAGGGACCCGTCGAGATTCGTGCCGGTCGGTATTCCTGCAGCGCTAGAGTGAGGACTTCTCCACCCAAGGTGACTACACTCAGCTTTTCTCGGCCCTCCTTCCTGACCATAAATTCCCGACCCACGTAGGTCACATCATCTTCATTTCGCAGGAAGGCCGGGTGGAAAGGAGATATGCCGCGGCGGTAGACGGCCTTGGGGACAACCTCGTACGACCAAGCCGGGAGCCCACGAACGATGTTTGAGTCCCATTTACGGACCTGCGCGTCAACGGCGCCCATCATCCGCGAGCGATCCTCAATACAGCTGGCCCGCTGCAGCTCAAAGTCCCCGAAGGAAACTATCGCAAAACTGGAATCGCCCAGTTGCAGTGGATCGCGCACACGGTCGACTCCGAGGGGCTTGCGACCATCCATAGTCTCGTATCTGTAGGCAACGGAGAGGGAAAAGTGAACCGATTCAGCAGCATCCGGGTCATGGATATAGGCAGAGCTCTGAAGGCCAAAGAACTTATCAAGAAACTCCTCGGCATCCGACTCATCCGAATCAGCCGTTGCTCCGCCACGTCGTGATAACCCATCCTGGCCTTTGCCCGATTCAGCCGGTACGTGACGAAGGTGGAAATCGAATAGCTTGGCGTAGCTAACCCATCGGGTCATCGGGGCATTCGGCAGGTCCGGCTCCTTCAGCATCTGCTCGAGGAACTTGGCATCGACCTCGAGGCAGAAAAACAGTCCCCAAACGCGATACCGAACTTCCTTCAGTGCACGGAACACCCCTAACAGCTCGACCTTGGGCTGCGAATATCTGGACTCGACGCGGTTGAAGGTGCAAGATCCAAATAGTGCCGGGTTCCGTTCGTTTCCGTGGACCTGGTACAGTATCCAGCCAGAGCCGTGCACCGACGAGTCCACCGCAAGAATGACGAGCCCGTGTTCAGACGCCTTCGAACGTGGCAATTCGATGACAGTCTTAGCGAGTTCGTATTCGATTGGCTTCAACACAGGCGCTCGGGTGACCAGCTGCTGCAAGGTTTGCATCGCCTGTCCGGCTTCCTGAGACCAGGCAAAACCTTCGTCAGTGTTACGGCAGAGAGCGGTGAGAGGCTTAGCGATAAGAGAAAATCCTTTGATCCACCGCCGGCCAACTCCCGCTACCCCCAGGAAACCGCGCACGTCAGAGACGTTCGACGGCGTTGGCCAGTTGAGGATCTTCGACACGATCCCATGTGCGAGGTGCCACCCTTCTTTTGATACAATGGACCCGACGATCTTGAGCCGAGGCGTTGCCAAGACAAGTTTCGAACCCGAGGCCGTGACTCCCGCAGTGATGAAACGTAAGAAGACGCGGTCCAGGGTGGTTGCGTACTCATAAACGAATCGACGGATGTTCGGATTGTCGTCGAGCGATGCATTGCCGTAGTCGTCTGTTCCGCCTTTGATGCCGACATCATCAATGAACGCGTCCGCGGCGGTCGGTATCTCTTCAACAAGGGCGTGCCGAATCCGTCGCTGGAACTCCTGGACAGAATTCGTACACCCTTGTGGTAGAACTGTAAGGCGCTCGGGGCCGTTGAGACAGTGGAACGTCGTGAGGTCACGCGATGACTCTGCAAGAGTACATGCGTCGAACCCAGAGAACAAGTCCGCCACGCCGTAGATGCACCGTCCCACAAATGACTCCGCGAAGTCGTCTGCTCGTGGGGGTAGGGATGCGTCTCGGATAACGTACTTATTCATTTCCTGGAGGTCGTGCACCAGTCTGAGCTTGCCGGTCGACTTTATGACAGGAAATACACGCGATCGATACGACGCGCATGAGTCCTCGTACTTGCCGGCTCGCCGCTGGTCTCGCAACAATTGCCGCACATCGTCCTCGATCGCCTTCGGGATGCGGATGGGCTCTTGCACCCATGGTATATGCTCTATAATAGGAATTTCATAATCCGGATAATATTCGCGAGAAAAGATTCCACGCTCCGCGTCATCAAAGGCAATGGCCCCTTCTCGACGGGCCAGGACCAACGTGAGCAAGTCTAATTCTTGGGAGGAAAGAAAACCTTCCGGAACGGAACTCAGGATACCATCCAGCCTGTCCTGAGTTAGCCGACCCGTAGGTGTGAAGTCCAAACGAGGAGGGGGATGATGCGGAAGAACGTCAATCTCAGGGATGATGATAGGTTTGAACCTTTGCGCCGACGGATTCGGCATGTACGTCGGCACCGGTCGTACCTTTCGGTCGACCGGCTTGTACTTGCGCGCTCCCGCGGACACTATGGGAGCATAAGATGCCAGAGCGCGGAGAGACCACAGCGTCGCGAACGGCTTCGCTGGTCGCTCCAGTGCGTATTCTGTTTCTCGAAGGAGGCGATCGAAAGACTCAGGGGGATTGAGAGAAATAGCCAAAAAACAAGAGTCAAAATCTGAAGAATAGGGGACATCACCTAATAACGTGTACATGGCCCTGCCCATGCACGGTATGTCAACGTCTAAGAGACTAAGGGCAGGGGCAGACGTCGCCGACCCGCCCTTACTCAAAAATCCTCCTCGACCTCTTCGACCTCGGCGGCCATGTCCCGCTCGATAGAGGACGTCGTCGTTAGGATCAGGCGATCTGTATTCCTCGGGTGATTAGTCTGACAAATTTCGATGGAGATAAATGCACCGGTCTTGTCTCCTGAAGGATACGCCCGAAGGTATGTCGGTCCTGCCCGATTGTATGAGACATCCGCCGAGAACCACGACAGCCACGGTTGCCCCAGAATCCCGTCGTATGCCCCGTGCTCCCTCGTGCTGACAAAGAAGTTGTGGTCGAAGTTCTTTCCACTGATCTGGACTGGAGCGTCTCGAGCACAACCGAGGAGAGCGACTGACTCACCGCCGATACCCTGAAGGGACCAGCGCCGGCCGTCCTCATCCAACGGTGTCTCGGTTTGTTCCCAGACACGACGTGTGATCAGGTTGAGTTCTGAGCCCGAATCGACCAAGAACGTCACCTTTTCTCCTCCGAAGACCCCTTTGACTAACCCCACCGTCATGGCGAAGTGTCGACGTGCACCTACTACAACAGCGCTTGCATACTTCTCGAGGATCTGCCGCAGGTCCTCTCCTTCACCGTACGTCAAGAAAGCAGTCCCGGGCTCATCAGGTGAAAGGATCTGTATTTCCTCAGCACTGTTCTCCACATCGCTCGCGCGCTCACCAGATTTGACGTTGAACTCCCGTCTGGTCTTGACCAAAGCCTGCATGATGCGCTGCAACTCTGGGGACATTCCCAGAATCTCGCGTAGGGACAATGTGATCTTCGTGTCCAACACCTGTTCGCGGATATTCTCAGTAGAGACTTGTTCCTGCACCGTGGAGGTGAACCGGTAAGGGTTCGACTTAGCTTGCTTAGGTCTCACATGACCTTCATCATCCGTTCCCTCCTCTACCCGTGCCTTCTGTCGCTGTCTTTCCCGCCAGCCTTCCTCTGTGTTTGCTGGGTGCGGTGCGCTCTGCGATTGCTCTGCGCCCTTCTTTCGCGTGAACTCGCCACTCGGGTCTGCGGGCCTATGGACGTTCGGCGCACGGAAGGACTTCTTCCACGTCGGCTGGGCCTCCTCTTCCTCGAACCGGACCTGTTTCTCAACCCCACCATCTCCTCCTGCCTTTGCCTGAGCTCTCGTCGTTGGGAAGGCGTACACTGTCTCCGATGCGACCGCTGTCGTCCGACCACCCAACACTGGCTTGCCGTCCGCGTAAAGACCGACGTTCATCCCCATGCGCGACTGATGCGGCGGAAGATCTCGTTCCTTCCCTTTCCCGGCTGAAGAGATCTCTCGTCGGACGATAGCCGCGATCCCGCCAGAGCCAGACCCTAGGGAGCGAGGTAAGAGCGTGCCGTCCTTCCGTATTAGCTGACCCATGGGACTGTAGAGGATGTGTCCGGAGTTAATGAGTTCGATCGTCTCCGGGCAGTTCCCCATGCCGATCCGATGTTCGAGGTCGACTCCTTCGACCTTCCCGCACATGTAACACGTTCGACCTTGTGGATAAGCCTGCGTCGGTACCGGAGAGTTTTCTCTGAACAGCGGACGCGAGCCGATTCCTGTCTGCACGGCTGCTTGCGATTGTGCGACCACCTGGGTCTGTACGGCCACCTGCAGTTGCTTCACTGACTCCGCTAGATCGCGTAGCTCTCTCCGGTCCCCCGTGGCCAGACGTGTCCTTCTCCCGTCCCTCGACCTCGACCGCGACTCGTCCTTCTTTCCCCGTCGCCTCCTATCTCCTTCCCGTGATCGCCCTCTCTTCGGCATCTTCCTTCCCTTGCGTTTCAGTCGGCGACCTGAGTCCGTCGATGACTCGTCGTCCGTGTCGTCAGTCATGTCCCCGTCGGACCTCTCGTCTGAATCCGATGAACTCGACGATCTATCGTCCACGTCGCTGTAATCGATATCGTCCGGGTCATAGAGCGCACGAGCCGCTGCCAGCGTATCCGCCATCGCAGCGGGGGATGACGCCAACAGCTCCTTGTTCTGTGCTGCTAAAAGTGCAGTCAACCGAGGTTTAATTGACGACCGGACCTTCCGAGGAAGACCCTTGTAGAAGAGGTAATCAGACTCAGCTTGTGTAATCTTCTTATCATCGACGAGTTTGCCAGCCTTCTTTGAGAAGCGGCGGTGGTACCGGTCAACCTGCTGACGTGACGTGATTTTCTTTTTGCTCGACTTAGAAACAAAATCCTTTAGCTTCTTAGGTGTACATCTCTTGGACGATGAGCTCGACTCATAATAAAAGAGCAACCGCTCCTTTGCAGCGTCCCAATCGGTCCCATTCAGGACATCCTCTTCCTTCGCGAGTGTCTTCTTGACCTCCGACGACGAGTACCGAAGGATTAGCGACGGCCACTGGGCCTTGCCATACCCGGCCGACTTCCCAACGTACTCTATTGTCTCCAGGAACACCTTCACACGCCTTCCGTTGAAGTACGGCGCATCTTTGCTCGACGGCAGGGGAAGTGGAAGGGCGAGGGGGACCGTCGCGAGACTGACAGACGGATTTGTATTCATGTCGCTGAGCAACGTGTTGGAAGATCGAGGGCCGCTGACTGTTCGTGCACGGAGTTGCCGACTGGAAGGGGGAACCGAGGGGGCTTTCTTCTTCCTAGGCGGCTGTTTGTCGTTCGTCGTGGGTATATGCGCCCCGTCCGTGATCATAGGGTGAACGGACGCAATGGCAGGCACCGAAACGTACGGAAAACCCAAATTTCCCCCTGCGGTGGTCACCACTTGTAGAGGTAGATTCGGCTTACGCGGGTCGACGTCGGTGCGGTAGGATGAAGGAGGGGATATGGTCGTCGAGGGAAAAGAAACTTGAACGCGCGAGCAGCGAACTCTAGTTACAGAGACGCCGCGAGGGCCAAAACCTACAACCTAATACTTAAGCTAATATACTGTTCGACTAGACTTACTGCTCGTGCTCGTGCCCGCGCTCTCGCGGGCGGTTCTATACTTGACTCGAAGGCGGGCGGAGGCGACAGCTCACGCGCGACAGGGGAATGACACTCGAAGGGAGATTCTGGGGGAAAGAGGTGCTTGCTCCATTCGAAGGTGGGAGGTCACCTTTATAATACATGACAAAAGCGCCACTCCGCTGCCGTGCTCTCGGCCGGAGTGCCCATAGAGAAGAAGAGCGAGAAGCGTCGTGAAAAGAGACCAAAGGGGATTGAAGGAGTGTTCTGTAATGGGTAAAATAGTTAACGTCAGGCTTCGGGAACAACTCGCCGTTCACAACGGGCAATGACTCGGCGCTCACTCGCGCGGCGGGCCCCTATTCACTTGCGCGTTCCTGCCGTCCTCAGGTCGCGGGGTGCTCCGTCGTCGACGAGGTGCTGCCTACGTCCCGC
>NW_006767637.1:2048920-2092587 GCF_000300595.1 Phanerochaete carnosa HHB-10118-sp | reverse complement strand
CATGTAAATAGGGGCCCGCTGTGCGCGAGCGTGCCGAGTCATCGCCTGTCGGAGCGGCGCGCCATTCCCGAAGCCTGACGCCACTACTTCGTTTTCCATCGCATTCGCAGGTTCTTCCCCAATAGAGACCCTTTCGTTAACGTTTACCTTCACTTTCCGTACACATAGACCTCCGGCCGAGAGCACGGCAGCGGAGCAGCGCTCGCATGTATATTAAAGGCGACCTCCCGCCGTCGAATGGAGCAAGCTCCCCTTTCCCCCACCTTCACCTCTAAAGTCTGCCCCTCTGAGCTTCGGGCACATCCTAAGAGCATCGAGAATACACTCGCGAGAGCGCGAGACGAGGTTCGCCCGCGACGAGCGCGGGCACGAGCATTTAAGTAAGAGTTTTATTAGATCGTTCATCGAGCTTAGTTACGCGTTTAGATATCGAGTTTAGTCATCGGCCGTTCCCTCCCCACACGTAAAGCCCCGCATATATCGAGCGCCGACCCGTACGTAGAATCCTCCTCCACACCTTCACATAGATATTGCAACGGGGTTTTTTTGCGTCGATGCATGCTGTGCACTGGAAAGAGTTTGAGATTCTCTGAAAGTGGGACAAGAGGACAAGCTTACCATTTCATCGAGCACAAAGGAGATGGAATTGTCACCTGGGTGCCCTTTTATCGCCTCTGGGCTAGGAGATCTCGCAGCTAACAGTGCGTTGGAAGAATCGGGGGAGTCGGAACGGTCATCCCGGTCATGCTCACTTCCGTGAGCACCGCCGCGACCACGACCACGACCTTTCGACACCTCAGGTATTGTGTCTGTCGGAGTTGCTGAACGAGTCGACTGGTGGTTGTGTAGAGGCTTGCGGATCGTCTTCGAGATTCATCGGCCTGTCCATATCGTCGTGCGCGACGTCGATATCCATATGATCGTCAAGACCGCCTCTGGTGTCCACGTGTTCTCCGAGACGCCCCACCGGCAGCACAGAAGGAGATTTCTGAAGCCCTGTAGAAGCTGTCCGGCCGTCTTCGACGTCCGCGAGATTGTGATCATCATCCCGCATAGCGTCCAAGTCCCTCTGATGATCAGCGTCGTTTTGGCCCTGCGCGGGATCCGCGTCTGACACGCCGTCTATATCTTCGTACGAAGTAACAACAGCGTCTAGTTCCTCGTCGCTGACTCCAAATCCGCGCAGATCATCTACGAGGGAGGCAAGCTTTGTCATTTTGTTCTCAAACTCGCCTTCGAGGTCGCGCTGGCGAATATTGCGCGCATTTTCGAGTATCATCTCGCGCATGCGATTGTTCAGGGCTGGAGGAATGAACTCGCTCAAGAGGTCCTCCTTGTTCAGCGTACTTCCCAAGCGAAAAACGCTAGAGCAGAGAAAGGTCCGTGCGGAGACGACAACATCAGTGTTGTCGGTGGGTAGCCTCGCCTGATCCAACACACGTGACATGAGCATTGACGTTGCATGTTGATGATAGCAAAGTACTCACGAGAATGCCACTAATCTCACGTAAAAAATCTTTTTGCTCCGCTACGGTGCGTTTGGGAGCCTGTGCAAGCAGCTCGGCTAAACGGCTGTGAACCCTACGCAGTTTCTTCCGCACGCGATCGGCTTGGGCGTGCTTGATTTCAAAGGCACTAATCGATGCCATGGGTGTCGTAGGTAGAGACACTTTTTTGCGCGAGCACGAGTCAACGCTGTGTCAACTTTTTCGAAGGCTAAGCGAGCCGGGTCTCGCCTAGCTGATGAGAGCCGCAGATATCAAGTAAATACTAAAAATGGTACTGATTTGATGCGCCTGGGCACCGAGCCTCGAGCGCCGGTCAGCTGTCCGCACATTCCGCCAGTAACCTCAGCTACACTGTCGGTATATTGCATGTCTGTATTAGCTTAATCAATCTCTCTGGCATAGCCCGCGGCTGCCCAGTCTGATTACACGATATGCGCACCGCGGAGCGCTTACGTGGTGATGTGCTGCGAGCGATTGGGCTGGGAGGATCTAACATAGCCAACGAAAGCCACGGCTGTCTAATGCTGGCTCCACAATTGCTCCCCGTAGGCTCCACATTATCTTGCTTAGTTAATGTTTCTGTACTATCCAGCTATGTGCAACAAGGCTGAACAGAGGAAGAGGGTTCTTTGAATATGACTTTCGATTTATTCCTTGGATTTTACCCAAAAAAAGTCAATTTGTATTGAACAGGTGCTTAAATTATGCTGTAGGTGTGGCTAGGCGATCAATGCACAGACTTGGGCAATCTATGGAGGGAAAAGGCGTGCTTAATCGATTGAGCAAGCGTCGCCCGGGCGCCGGTACACGGCGCACACAGTTCCGTAAAGCTATTCTCCTCGTTCACCTCGCTAACGAGGTGTGTGCATGGTTTATGCAAGTATTCCATCTCTTTTCTCTCTTTTTCTTTCCTTTATCACCCCGGCTAGCCTTGGGCAGCTCTCTGGCTAGGGTCTTTTGCTGCAGGCGGTGGCTCAGCTCTGGCTATGACCTAGGAGGCTGAGATCACTGGCGGAATGCGCGGACAGCTGACCGGCGCTTGAGGCTCGGTGCCCAGGCGCATCAAATCAGTACCATTTTTAGTATTTACTTGATATCTACGGCTCTTATCAGCTAGGCGAGACCCGGCTCGCTTACTTAGCCTTCGAAAAAGTTGACACAGCGTTGACTCGTGCTCGCGCAAAAGAGTTGACACTCCTTTTGCCCCCTGTGTAAGCGTCAAAGCTGGAAATGTTGCGCTTAACACACAGATGGCCATGATGATAGCTGCCCGTGCACCTAATTTTCTCGTCCGTACGTTTCGCACATCCGTGTGCGTACTCGTGGTGCACGCGCACTTCTCAAATCGAAAGCGTGTTTCATCGTGTTTCGAGCTTGTGATGTGCCTGTTTTTGTCCGTCCCCAACCTTCGGGCGCACTTCGTACACTGGTCCCTACAGTGTCCTTGTCGCAGCAGTGCAGGCGTTGGAAGTGGTTCACGAGCTTGTGGGGACTTGGGTGGTCAATGTTGCGTTTTGGCAGGATAAGCGTCGAAGTTGGAAACGTTGAGCTTGCACACGGCAGATGGCCACGATGAAGCTGCCCGTGCACGTAAGTACGTTTCTAGGCTCGTCCCCGCCGCGTCCGTACGTCTCGCACATCAGTGGGCGTCCTCGTGGCGCATGCGCACCTCTCGAATCGAAAACGTGTTTCGTCGTGTTTCGAGCTTGTGATTTGCCTGTTTTGGTCCCGCCCCTAACCTTCGGGCGCTTTCAATAAGTGCTAGATGCCGTAACTGTTTCAGACGCATTTAGCTTGAGGCCTCGGCTTGCTTGGTAGGACTCAAATAAAATCGATTTCAGTTTACGGTACGAGTGAGAGGCCATCCCACACGACAGCCTGACAAGACCACAAAGTCCAACCGCGGCTTCTACATTCGCTAGACATGTCCGACGACAAGAAGATGCGCCTCGCCATTGTGTAAGTGCGCAGGATGTCCAGAAACTCAGGCTGTTCACCGATTTGCACCCCAAAGCGGCGGCGGGATCGTAGGCCTCGCCTTCGCCATCTCGCTCGCCAAGAGCGGCGCACAGAACATCGAGGTGGACATCTACGAGAGCGCGCCTTCCTTCGGCCAGGTCGGCGCCGGCATGGGATTCTGGCCGCGCATCTGGGAGAGCATGCGCCTCCTCGGGCTCGAGGAGGACCTCAAGCCGCTCGCATGCTCTGGTAGATCCTACCTCCGCGTCGTTTCTGAACTGAGAAATCGCTGACAAAGATATACTTCAGAGAAGCCTTTCCGTTTCACCAAAGGTAACCAACCTCAATACGTCCCCTTTGGTCAGAGCCACTGTAAGCAGCTTTCATTTTAGTTTTTGTTCGTGCACCCACCGTCTGCTTCAGCGGCCCTGCAATCTTTCCACCGCACCGGCGTCCTCGCCGTCCTCCTGCGCCACATCCCAGCACACTACCGCACGCACTTCGGCAAGCGGCTTGTGTCGTACACCGACTCTCCCGATGGGCCAGTCGTCTTGGAGTTCAAGGATGGCACGACCGCCACCCACGACTTCCTCGTCGGCTCAGATGGGATCAAGAGCGCCGTCCGCCGCACAATGTATGAGAACTTCGCTGCCGGTGCAGAGGACCCGAAGGAGAAGGAGCGCCTGCTCGCGTTCGTGAAGCCCACCTGGACGGGGCAATATGTGCATCGCGGTGTTATCAGCACTGAAGACTTGAGGAAGGCAGCGCCTGACCACCCGGCACTTGATGGTCCCATTTATGTGCGTTACCGTTGTTAGACTCAGCCGCCAGCTTTCGCGACTGACATTCAATCGTGATAGTTCTTGGGCAAGAACAAAGTGAGCATCCTGCGTTCGTTGAAAAGTCGTGGCTGCTGACGGCATGCCAGTACTTTATTTGCTACCCCGTCTCTAGTGGCACGCTTATCAACTGCGGTGGACTTATTTCCCACCCGGACAAGAACGGAACACTGCACGATGAGCCCTGGGTCGAGACTGTCAGCCAGGACGAGCTCCGTGCGGAGTACCCCGGCTGGTCGCCTCACGTGCACACTGTCATCGATGTAAGCTCTCTGTACTTATATCCAGCACCACACTAACAGCATCGAGAAGCTCATCGAAGCACCCTCAAGGTGGGCTGTCAACTCTGTCGTCGACCTGCCCACGTACGTCTCAGGCAGAGTCGCTGTCATCGGAGATGCGGTACGTCCCTCGTGTCGCCTTCGTCCAAGACCGCATTCTGAGTGACATGCCCCACCAGGCCCACGCAATGACCCCTCATCAGGCGTCCGGTGCGGCGCAGGGCATCGAGGACGGCCTCGTCCTCTCTGCACTCCTTGCGGACCCTCTCGCCAGCCCCGCGACGCTCCCTCACATCCTGCGCGCGTACGACCGCGTGCGCCGCCCGTTTTCGGAGGACGTTCTCCGCCGCTCGTACGAGACCGGCGCAGCATACTGCTTCCAGCGTGGTACATTGGCAGACGTCTCTGTCGCGGACAGCGTCAGTGGGAAGATCACACCAGAAGACTTGAAGGCGCTGAATGACCACGTCAACGAGCTGCTGGAGTGGACGTGGAAGACGAGCTCTGGTAGCGACAGGAGCGAGGCGCTGGAGATGTTCCATGGGTTTGCTGGGGCTTAGGTAGTCAATTCTGCGACCTTGGTAGGATAAGCGTCGAAACTAAAGTGTCTTAAGAGATATCCATTGTTCGTTGCAGTGCAGCATAAGTGCCCTTCACAATGTACCATCTTTCATTGTAAACCCAAGGACCTCTCCACTTCGCTCCTGACCGGTGTACTCTCAACTGCTCCAGGACGTTGGACGCATAACCCCGCCGCCTTCATTCCCATCCATGTCAGCTATTCGTACTAAAAAGGGACGGGGAATCCTACCTTAACCGCAAGCCGCAGCGCTCTGAGCACGCCTACCACTCCGCTGGGACCAGATCCAGCTGACTCTTCCATCAGGCCCGCAACAAAGTACCCCGCAAAACAGTCTCCCGCGCCTGTCGTATCCTTCACAGGGCCGGAAAGCTTAGCCGCAGGGACGTGCAGGACATCAGAGTCCGCTTTTTTGGTGCCAGATGGAGAGAGAAGGGCGACAAGGCCTTGTGCGCCGAGTGTGCAGATGACGTTGACCGATTGTGAGAAGCGGGGGTGTGCGTGCAGCTTCTCGAGGAGCTGCGTTGCATGCTGCGATGTCTTCTGGCCAGACCCTTGCAGAGCGTCGCCGCCTACCCCAAGGACGTCAAGCATCCCACACACCTCTCCCTCGTTGACGATCAGCCAGCTCAAGCTTCCCCATGGGATTGCTCGCAGCTGTTCTGCAGACGGAAGGGGCGACGGGTTCCATACAGCTGTCGCATTGATCTTAGTAGCATGCTCGAGATATGCGAGCGTCGCGGACCAGGGAATCTCGTTCTGCAGGAGGAGGTGCGTATACGATGAGTCAGCGGACGTAGGTGGGGAAGAAAGAAGCGGCGGGGCAAGGAGGTAGTTGGCGCCTTTATGCAGGACTTCCGTATATTAGCTGACATTGGAGCATTTTTTGCAGCAGTGTTATGGCTCACTGATACAGTTCTCGCCCTCAGGCGTGAGCTGGATGATCGCGCGGCCCGTTGGTTCCTACTCGAACCATGTGTAAACGAGCTAGTACCTCGCTAGTCACGAAGATACCTTTGGCTCACCGAGTTGTCTACTATGACGTCTGAAATGTCGACGCCAGTAGCTTCGAGCCCTCGTACGAGGTGCGCGCCATCCTCTCCGACCGCGCCGATGAGCTTTACGCGCCCGCCAGCCTTGGCAACCGCCGATGCCTGGTTTGCACCTTTCCCGCCCGCACGCCTCTCAAAGTGCGTGGACGAAAGTGTCTCTCCGGGACGAACCACTGTCGGCACTGTAGTAACGCAAGTTAGCCCCGCGTGAAAAGGCCACACTGCGGCATACCATGGAAAAACTCGTCGATATCTATGCGAAATCCAGTGAGACTCTGAGCAGCCCAGAAAGATTACTTGTGGCTTACTTATCGATCCGCGTACAAGACAGAGCGGCTCCCGTTGGGCATTGCTCATCTTGTCCTTAGGTCAAACCACACTTGCAGAAGCAGTTGACCAAAGTGCGGGACCCCGACGCACGAGTGTCCCTATCAAAAGTGATGCGCTCATGCCGGCCGCATTACCAGATAAGGTAGTGCGTCGCTCGATAGGACTGATCCACACTGCTCCCGTTCCTTGCCGTCTTACTATGACCAACCTCATGCATCTCGGGCTTAAACAATAGCTGCTGCGATATTTCTTGGCCATGTTAGGCCTTCCTTGCAAAGAACCTGACATTTGTGTCGTTCAGTTGAGTCGCTGTTCGCGTAACCGCTTTTCTTGTTCGTAATGATATTTACTAATACCACTGCTTTGAACAGCATTGATGCATGTTTACGCCAACTGAGGCGCTTTTATCGTTATAGAGGCGATGGTATCTAATGATAGATGCAAGCGTATTGTTCAGCCCCATGCGGTCGGCTCCTTCTCAATGCCGACCTCAATCTGCTCCTCAACCCAATCTCTCCAGAGCATCCTTGAGCGAATTTTGGTCCTCAGCTCAATTTGGTGTCCAGTGAGTCAAGTAACGCGACTTTTAGATCTTCAGACCAGCTGCATTTCCTTCAGACGGCGTGCTGAGTCCAAGCCCTTAAAAATCTTCATAAGTGCGCATCTGTTGAATTTGTTAAGCCACTGCTCCGATGCAGCGTGCTCCGATGCTCGCACAACTCTCACGAAAATGCGGCCACGGATAACCGTCTGAAGCTGGTGGATCAAAATGACCTAGTGCGCGGGGTAAACTCCGCGCTTCTAGACTAGGGACCATGCATAAATATGCGGCGAAGTCGACATTACTCTCGGTTAGTTTTTTCCAATCTACGCGATCTCGCTCTCTGCCCTCAACGTTTATGTCGTGACCGTTCGCTCCGTGAGTCGAGCATCCTCTCATGCAAGTCCAGAGTATCGCTGAACGATTTTACAGTTACAAGTCATTCATTATATCGGAAGTACCATACTTGCTATGTCCGAAGGCGCTCTTTCGTCCCTCGCTAAACCCGTTGCACTATGGCTCATGCGAGCCAGGGGTTGGCACCGCCGACCAATGCTCGTGAAGCAGCTTATCCTGTTCGCCGTGGTCGCCGTACTTGCACTCCCTCTACTCTATATGCCAAGTGTGCGCGATATCGACATACCGGTACTTAAACCAGAAACCTATAGTGCGCTATCCACCCCAATACTTTCTTCGACCACTGTTCTTGCGAACAAAGCAGAACACGTGTCCTCAAATATAGACAGCCACATGAACGGAGACGGGCATGGCCCTGTCGACGCTGTTCACCCTCCGCTTGTCGAAGATATATCAATATCAGATGCGCCATTGAGTCCCAGCGACCATTTCCTTTCGTCGCCGACCGCACCTTCCCAGCCGGTCACATTTGCCCTAATTATGTGGTCTGAGGACTCGGCCAGTGAGGGCGCGATTCTGCTAAAGGTGCGCTCTTCGCATTTACTCACCATTGGTCTTCTGAGCTTGGCACACAGTCGATCATGATGTACACGTCCGTACCGGTCCACGTATACATCATCTGCGACGAACAGGCGCAGGCGCACATCGAAAAGCGACTGGCACTAGTCAGACGTCCGCGACATGACCTGCACGTCTTTTTCTACCGCTTGTCTTGGCAGGCAATGCTCGGTCGCGTAGAGCGCGAAGGCAGTATCAGCACCGTCCATGCAGCCGGCACTCGTGAGTTATCCCGCAAGGCTTCCTCGATGCCAGCTGACAGAGACGTCAACAGCGGGGCTTATGAAGCTCTTCATCCACGAAATACTGCCCACTCACGTGCGCCGCGCAATCTTTGTTGATACAGACGCCTTCTTTACGACCGACCCGTTGCTGCTATGGCGCCAGTTCGGTACCTTCAACGCCACGACGGCGATTGCACTGCCGTCGCACCCTGAAATGTTCGCCCCGGAGTGGTACGATGCGAACAAGATCTGTTCGTGCGTGATGCTGCTCGACCTCGAGCGATTTCGCACGCTCAGACTCATGGACTCGACGCATTACCGCACGGCAGGCCTGCCTGCGCTTGCGCCTGCCACCTTCCGCGCGCTCTTCGGCGAACCCGACGCCGCAACAGGCCACTTCGCAGACGCCGCGCTCGGCGACCAGACTTTCTGGTGGGCTATCATCCAAGGCCGCCCCGAGCTGTTCAAGCACCTGCACTACGACTGGGAGGTCTCGAGCTGCCTGGTCGAAATGTATGGCACCGGCCTCATCGGTAACGACAACGTGACAGTCGAGAACGAGCTCCACGCGCAAATGCACACGTGGGCGACACCGCACCAGGGCGAGGCGATCATGCCCAAGCTTGTGCATTTGTGAGTTCCTTGTCTACTTTCTTCTGCGCCGCTTTGCGCTGAGACATGGCTAGCAACTGTCTCGAGGGCCCGCGGTACCATGAATGGGCAGGCTGGGACGACCCAACTAACAGTCTTGCGAGTCGCTGGGCACCTGCTGTGCAATACCACGCTGGTTACAAGTGGCTATGGCTAAACCAGGGACAAAAAGACGAGGCTTCGATCACGACGGAGACCGTCCTTGACGTGCGCTTTGCAGACGAGCTGCAAGAGTGATGATTTTGCGTTATCTACAATATCTACCCTTATAGCAAGTGTAGTACCTTAATTACAAGTCTTGTTTCTGTCTTTTTGTCGTGTAATGGCAATTAATATTATCGTCCGCCCGAGGCTCTGCGTTTCCCGATTTTCCTGCTCCGGCGCTTTCACCTTGTCCGCGCGGTACGCGAGGCGACCTTTCATCTTGTTCCATCATGCACAACTCCATAGTCGACCGGTCTTCGCACAATTTGGCCTCGTCATTGACATAGAAACGTATCTTGCAGCTTAGACCACCTGCGAAGCGTATATATATATACTAGAGAACAGCGCAGGTCATACACATAAGCCAGCCTGAGGCTGTTCACGCATCATCTCACTTTTACCGACATGTCTGCGATCTACACTGTCCGTATTCCATCATCTCGATTCTAGCACGCTGCTGAAAATATCATGTGAGGTAGACTATTCCTGGCTTCTTCGTCCAAGATGATCCAGAGGCCGTTGGCTCTGCAATCGGCGCAGTGCGTGCATCTACCTCTCCACTTGGCCACATTCCCTTATCTGCGACAGCTTCCCCCACGCTTCGGCTTACTCGACGACTCTCCGAACCGCTGGGTAGCATTCAAGGCTAAGATCGACGAGCTGAACGCGCGTGCGCCGGAAGGCACGGCGTACAAGGTCTTCTGGCTGGGTAGACATGGACAGGGATATCGTGTGTATCCACTCAGCACATAGACGACTGCCATTGACCTACTGCGCTGGGGAACAGATAATCTTGCTGAAGCCAAGTATGGGACCGAGGTGAGCCCCTCCATTGCATCTGACACGCACCAGCTCTGACCGCGCTCGTACAGACCTGGGACGAGTAAGCCTTCTGTGACATCCCAATTTCAACAAAAGCTGACACAACACAGCTACTGGGCGAAGCTGAACAACGATGGCGAAACCGTCTGGGGCCCCGACCCGCTGCTCACGCACCTCGGCGAGACGCAGGCAGAGGAGGCGCACAATGCATGGAGGAAGGAGCTTCCGCATGGCGTGCCCGTCCCCCAGAAGTGCTTCGCGAGCCCGCTCAAGCGTGCCCTTGACACCTGGAAGATCACCTTCGACCGCACGGGCGATGCCCAAGTGCTCGTGCCCGAGGCGCAGAACGTGCTAATCCTTGAGGTACGTGGTCGGCCATGCGCGTCGAAGGGACATCTTGGCTGATGCTCCGGCACAGAACTGCCGCGAGGAGTACGGCATACACACCTGCGACCTCCGCTCACCGCTTTCGCACCTGCGCACGCTCTACACGCCTCCGATCTACACGTTCGAACCCGATTTCGCCGAGATAGACCCCCTCTGGGATGCTGAAGAGCGCGAGCCGACACCGCACCGCGTTGGGCGCGCCCGCAAGGTGCTCGACGTTGCCTTCGCCGAAGACGCCATCTGTACGTTCCGCTTTTTCGAGGATGCGCAGAGTCTGACGAGAGCAGATATTTCAATTACTGCACATGGAGGGTTCATCAACGGCCTCCTCAACGCTGTCGGCAGGCCCAACTACTCACTCCCTACTGGAGGTCGGTTTGCTTCTGATTTCTGCACGATTCTCTTGTCTCAGACTTGTCCTTCAGGTGTCCTGCCCATTGTGGTCCAACGTACCGCCAATATGCTCGCCAACTGAGCTTGATGTTATTCTTGGCAGCTGCATCGCCATATATCACCGTGATCTACTGCTTATGACGTGTCTTAGTCGGGGATAATCGATGAAGTCTTGTCCTAGCACCTGCGCGTGCCATTGATGACCCGGCATTCCATAGATAGATGTCTGCCTTCAAGATTTACTCCAGGCTGGTGCTTAGGCAAACAGTACGTGCCCAAGCAAATAGAGAGTACTGCAGACTTAGCAGATTGCATAAAGTGTCACAAAAGTCTTAGTACCGTCCATCACAGCGGGGCCATCATATGCTTGAGAGAGTACATGGCACCAGGTTTCCGTGATGAAAATTAACAGCGTAGCCGTGGACTTTCGCGGAATCAACGAATGGCTGTATAGCTGCAAGTGTAGCTGTATTGTACAGGAAGCGTGAACACTAGGCTGATCTTCCGGCAGTGGACGAAGAAACCTACTGCGCGTATGTCTACCCGATGACGATGTTCGCCCTCAAATTCTTCCCGTCAGCCACAGTATAGGCAACATTAAACCCCCGCGGCTTGTCCCCGAGACTCTCTACGCCATAGGACGCGGCCTGTCTCTCGCGCATGTACGCTCGTTGAACGGCGCCTCTGTCGGTGTAGTACTCGCCAAGGACGAGCGTGCCCGTCTGACGTGGCTCGAGCCCGGTCACGATGTCGCACCACCGCTTGTAACTGTGCACGCCGAAGGCGGCCAGGAAGTTTTCGCCTGTGTCTGACTCGAACCGCAGTGCTCCAGACGTGCCGCTGCCGCCCAGCGTGAGGATGTGCTCGCCGCAGGACTCGTCCCACGTCCCGCCGTTGGCTTCGTGCCAGACGATCTTCTCGACCACGCGGAAGAACGCGTTCGTGCTGGTCTGGTAAACGCGGACGGTGATAGTGTACGACATCCTGCAAACAGAGACTGAGCGGGAGAGGTAGACAAACACTGGGAAATCTCACGAGGTAAACCCTGTGCAGCGGGGAATGTGGCTCCGTTAGGTTGCGTGGCCTCCTCGATCCGGGTCTTATGTGGACGGACGTAACCCAACGTGATAGGGTTCATTGAACATCGATCGCAGGTATTGATCTCCGTGACATGCGGCAAGGATGTCTATCGCACAGACATCTACTCACACTGACTTCCTGTCTCTGAACTTTGCGGGAGGGTCCTAGTTGCCTGTACTAGAGGGCTCATGAGACACACGGTTCGATCGCGGTCACCCGCGAACATCCAGCTTCAGCAAGCGCAGCAGCATCCCATCTAGCATATGGAGAATACGTTTCCTTCGACGGACGTTGCATTGCCGCGACTAATCTTCTAAAGTAACTAACGTCAACGCATGAGCATCAGTGATAGAGCCCGCTAGCCGCAAGCAGTAACCGAGCACACCCTAACAGCATGAGATGGATCATATAACTTGAGCACGACATTCAGATATCTTCAGGAGCGTACCTAAAGCCTCTGGAGTTTGGACGGGTATGAGATTACTGTTCCGCTCAGTGAAGATCCGTACTTGACAAAGATAGACCTGCGAGATGGATTGACGAGGCAAAGAGTCGGGAACTACCTGTGAATATACGTATAAAATGGTTCAGACAGCATTGTGATATGCATTGACATACCGCCAGCTAATTGTTCCAGAACAGAGTAGCTTTTTGCAGCTCAGTTAAAGGGCTAGACAGATGCAGATGCAAAGCAGCGCGCTCGTGAAATCTATTTACGGTCGTGATTATTGCGTAGCAGTTGCTAAGTCTGGACCGGCTCGCAGTACTTCGTGAATTGCGTTCTGCCGACTGAACGAGAATTTGTGGTGCCAGCAGTCAAACACAAAGTTAAATGTTTAACCTTTCAGTATGATTCACGCTTGACTGTAAGGACTGGAGTACTAGTGTGATTGGTACTTTGAATTAGTACATGCCCAGCTTTTACGATCTACGATATCAGCGGTACCTCAGTCCATGTCGCGATTCTGCGGAATGCATGTCCTCGCACCTTTCCGCGTTCCGGCTTTCGTAGCAGGAAAGCAGTTCGAGTGCCGGCCTTGCTGGCTCCTAGGGAAGTGCATGAACTAGACAAGGGTATGGAGACTCGTATTATAGGCAATACTTAACATCATAGTATCCGCTAATCACGCAAGGAGTGATATTCGCTCGCGACTTAAAAGTTAAAACTAAGCTCGTCGTGCGAGGTCGTGAGATGTACAGCGCGTCCCGAAAGGCGGGACACCGACGGGCGCTTCCTCACACTGTCCCGCTTTATCTCGAAATTATCTGATAAGATGAACTCTGCACTCGAGGCCGACATGACTGTCACTCGCTGCTCGCTTTCCGCCCTCGTATCTGTCTTTGCAAACACGCTTTGGACGCTCACCGGAGTTCACGGGCGTGATACGCGATGGGTAAATGCGCTGACGGCAATGTTGCCTTGCTGGCAGCTCGCCGTTGTCGTCCACCATATAAATCTCTGACCTGACGCACCAGGCTGCAAAACGACTCGCAACGATGACCTGGAGCCTACCCGCAGAGCTCGACGACATCATCATCGACTACTTCCATGATGACCCCGCCACTTTGGCTACATGTGCCCTCGTGCAAAGATCATGGGCCCCACGAGCCCGACACCACTTCTGGCGCGAGCTGCACCTGACATGCACGAGAGAGGAGCTGGAGAAGGTGGGAAGCATGCTCGACAAGTCGCCCGACATCGCGTTCCATGTCCGCGACGTCGTGCTCTCTCAGAAGAAGGGCGAGATGTGCCAATGGTACGACCTCCATCTCCTGCACTCCGCATTGTACATCCTCGCCCGCTTCCCGTCCTTGACCTCTGTCAAGTTCGACGGCCTCTGGTTCGGCGCACCGAAAGACAGCGAGAACACGCCGCATCGCCTCACATTCCCCACCGTCCGTCGCCTCTGTGTTAGCACCTGCACCTTCGACGCCTTCGACGACGTCCAGCAGCTCTGCGCCGTTTTCCCCGCCCTCTCCCGCCTCCAGTTCGACGGTGTCTGGTGGGGTCGCTGGGCCGCGGACAAAGGCTTTGCGAGCGGCGACAAGCAGGGCGCAAAACCTCTCATGCTGCGCGAGCTCGACCTTGGCAGCTGCTTCTCGCGCGATCGCGTGATCGACTGGCTGCTCGCAACGCTCCCCGAACCATCCGTCGAACGCCTCCGTCTTCCACTCGTGGGCGCGTACGACACCCGCCTGCGCGATCTTCTGCAGTTTGTCGGCCCATCGCTGCAACATCTCGAGCTTGGCTCGCCGAGCTCGTCCACCATCCGCACGAGAAGTAAGCCAGTGCTTATCTGCCGTTATCCCTCGCGCTAACAGCTTTTATTATTTGCAGCTGGCGTTGAGGAAAAGCCTCTTGCGACGTACCTTGACATGTCGCACAACACGGGATTGCGCACCATACAGCTGGGCGTGCCCACGTACCGCGATGCGTCGTACATCTCGCTTTGGCTCAAGACTATTCTCGGTCAGGTCGCCTCGCCGCTTGAAGAAGTGCGCTTTGCGGTCTACCCCATCCTCAAGGGCGACGCTCCAGAAGCGAAGAACATGCTCCGCGCGTTTGCGTGGAAGGACCTCACGTCCGTCCTCCAAAAATCGCAGTTTGCGAAGCTCAAGCGGGTCGTATTCGTCTCCGGGAGGTCGAAGGACTACTTGAACGTACCTGGTGCATTCATTGCGCTACAGCCGCTCCTGCGCAAGATCATGGTCCCTGAATTCGCTCCCTTGACGAAGCAGGGAGTTGAGATTGCTTTCGAAGATGTTTGAGGGGCAGGGATACGCCAGCCTCAGATATTCCGACTTTTGAAGGGATTATATATACGTACATCAGGGTAATTAGAGGCTTCGTCAGATGCTTAGATAACGGATTGCTAGATGTAGGGCGTCCAGCATGGTATGTACGCTCGTTATTAATTGATATCGTTGCGCCGCGCTCGAAGTACTTTGCCAAGGCCTGGGTTGGCATCGCACGAACTGCTGCGCCATCACCCTCAGCGCCACAAAGATTGCCTCCGCGCCTGAGGCCTGAGCTCGTCTCTCCGTCCACCAACGTCGATGACATCCGGTCTCGTCCAGTTCTCGGAAGGAACGCAATCCTTTTTCCTAGCACTATCAGAGATCCCAGAGAGTAACCTCTCTGTGGCTGATTCACAGAGAATACGCCCTCCTGCTACGCGTGCAGCGAGCATCCTCTGACTCTGGTCCGCAGAGTTTTTTTCACACGAATAAGATCGTCCAGCCGCCTTGCAGCCAGTATGTCGATGGAGGACGCTTGCGGCGCTTTCTGCTCCGCTGTCCTTGGTGCATGCTGTGCGGGGTTCTGCCAGGACCTCGCCTCGGTCCGTGCGTGATTTTCTCTTGGTTTTGTCAGTTGCCCGTCTAATCTCGCGGCCAGGACGCCCCTGCATTGGGCGTACCGCCATGCGCTTGTGCCGGTGCGCAGGCGGCAAGGACACAGACGAGGACGAGGACGGACGCAGTACACCGCCTGTCGCGGACGAGCGGGCGCCGCTCCTTGCACGACCGCGGACGACACAGCCTATTCAAGAGGCACCGATGGTCGTAGGCCCAGTGGCAGGTACGACATGATGTCTCCTCAATCTGCCGTGTTGCAGGTGAGTAACCGAGCCAGTTTGGGCGGGTTGGGCTTATGAGCGTGGGACACAGCTCATGTCGTATACTGGCGTGCTTTTGCTGCCCATACAGTGGGCTATCGAATGTACTCATAAGAGATGTCAAATAACATATTTCTGGCTCCGTTTTAGGTTACGCCCTCGCGCAATGGAATGTAACCCGTTATATTGTAGATTGCTGCTCGTTTGATTGCAGTAACTGTCTACTTCCTTCGAACTATGCGCTTCCATACAATTATACTAGCGCTGCATTGTTCGCATCAACAAGCTCTTTGACTGCTCGTGCAATCTCCACAGCGCCCTTGTGGAGACAAGTCAGTGATCTCCATTTGAACGTGATTAAAAGTGCACAGCGTACCGGTGTGTCAGAGTGACAGCATATTGAGACCTCCTTGACACCAGGTGCAAGAGGCAGAAAGCCTGCAGCTGTCGTGATCAGGCCTTCGTTCAAGAGCTTGTTCACCTGTGGTGCCATTCAAATAAGTCTGGATGCGGGCACATCATCAAGGAGAACACACCCGTCCTCGGACAACAGATACCGGCACAGGATCATGCTTCCTATAATCACGCGGTGAGGCAGTACACTTTTTGGATGTGTAGACGAGATGCACTTCGTGATCAGCAGCTTTCCGTCGGGGCTATATTCCAGATCGGCAAACCATTCTGCGAAGCGTGGTAGCGTCAAGATCTCGTGTAATTGTCATACGACCTTGTATCACTGATGTACGGACCTGCGATGAATGGTACGCCTGCTTCTCTGGCAGCCTCTTGGTGGCAGGTGCCCGCGAGACCCATAAACGGGACATCGAAGGTCTTGGCGACGCCCATGACAGCCCGCGCGAGGCTGATATCGCGTGCGAGCATACCATACACAGCGCCATGAGGCTTAATCTACACGGAAAACTCGGTCACATCGGCAAAAGCGCAAGTTGTATGAGACGTACATGGTTGAGCGGGAGATCATGTCGCGTCAGAAAGCCGCTGAGCGCGCCGACCTGGTAGACAAAGCATTGCGCAAGCTCCTCCTGTAGTGATAGGTTAGCCAGAGAAACTGCGAGGCAAGAGGTGATAGCGCACAGGATCCATGATCATCTCGCGCCGTCCAAACCCCTGGCGGTCAGGAAGAGACGGGTGTGCTCCGACACGTACGCCGTTCTCCTTCGCAAGGCGGACGGTTCTGTCCATAACGGAGAAGTCACTAGAAATATTGGAATATTGATGAAGCTGCGCTAACGAGAGAAGCGGTGGAGAAAAGGCACGCACGAGGCATGAAACCCACAGGCGACGTTTGCCAAATGGATGGTCTTCATGAGCTGTTCATCGTCTCCCTAAGCGCATAATTGTCTCAGGCGCAATTTCGCAAATAACATATGCATGACTCACTATGGTATACAACGAGAAACCCTGTAGTCATGTTGTAAGTGCGCTACAGGTGGTCGTGGTGGGAGCGAACAAGGGTCTGGAAGTGCGGACCGACACGCCGAACCTCATGAAGCAGGCGCGCCTGCAACCCCACCCTCAACCTCACACCCTCAACCGCGACCAGCCGCAGTCTTCGCCCCTGGTCTTCTGAAGACACCTCCCAGTCGCGCCAAAGCCATCCCCCTCGATGTATGGGCCGCTCGTTCTCGACCCCATCTTCCCTACGAATACGCACGAAATCTGAGTGATACTAGGTGCTTACCTCGCCCATGTCGCAGTTCACCGACGCTCGGATGCGCTCGAACGACATGTTGTCCGACTTGGCGTAGGACAAATAGATCCTTGCACGCAGGCTTCCGTTGCATGTGTACTTATAGTCCCAGAAAGCACGTCCTCCTGACATCATGCGGGGCACGAGACCTTATCAGTGGGTAAACCGAGGACACGGGAATCTGGGAGCTTGGAGAGCTAGGTGCGCACTCATGGCCATGACATACTGTTCTTGACAAACGAGATGCGCTTGCAGAACTACGGGCTTCTTCTCCTGCTCTTGAGCCGCGTCCCTGCCAGCGATGCCGTATCGCTCCTCGACTGGATATCTGCACGGACGGCAAGCTCGGAGTATGGACAGTCGCAATACATGCACAGACCGACTTTACACCTCCGCATGTCATCATTAGCAGACAAAGCGATCCCATTCCGACTAGGCGACATCGACCTTTGTCCCGCCTGTGTACCTCGGCATAAGGAGCCACCGCGTAGGAAGGCGCGGAACGTCGTACTCGTGCTCGTCCGCTTGTACTTCATTTTTCTCTCAGAAAATGCTGGCTTTCTTGGTATCGCCTGTTCGGCCAGAAGATGAACCCATACCTACTGCCGATGTACGCATATTCGGTAAGTATTTCCCATATCTTGTATGCTCTTCGACTTTAAGCAGTAAGATGCTCCAGGTGCCGTCGGGATAGCTGGACCTAGTCTTTGCAATATACTCGAGATCGACTCGCCTGGCAGGTACTGCCTGACGCCGTCCCTGGGGCAGTACTGAGGCCGTATTGAAGTCTATCGCCGAACTGTAGTTGTTGCGGAAGTTCTTTGACCAGCTACATTAACTTTACTGGAAGCATGGTTTGACTATTTTTTTTGGTTAAGTGGGATATCGGTTTTACTCTAGGATACTGCTGGCGTGAGCAGAACTTATGTTACAGCTTACCGTACCAGTCGCCGTACCCATTAACAAAGCCGTGACTTTTCACATAAATTACAAGTCCAAGTGTACTGCATGCTGTCAAAGCATATTAAATCTGATTGTACTAATACACCAAGAAATGAGTGTAGATTGTCCCAGATAAAACCGAAAAGAAAAGACGAGAACAAACATGAGCGCCACGCAAATCAACAGAAAAATTACAATAATTTAAGAGACGTTACTCGACGGTGAGCTCTATGTATATCGCATATACGCAGGCGGAACCTCCCTCAAATCCGCCTTCACCGCTGCCTGCGGCAAATTGCTTTCGAGGCGCACGCCGCCGTCTGCATGCTGCGTTACGGGCCCCGCGAGCACGAACTGCTCTACGCTCTTCTCGCTCCAGGCGGTCTTCCAGGACTCAGGCTCTGGCGTTGGCGGTAGCGACGGCGTATAATGCGCCGCGAATGGATCTTCTTCCTCCTCTGCAGAAGATGTGTAGGCCGGTGGTGGAACCGCCGGCATGACGGGGGAGAGGGCGAGAGTAGACATGCGCATCGAGGTTGTGCCTGTGCGTGTCGTCACACTGTGTCAGCGGATGACACACCAGTGGCAGGGAAGCAAGCACCCACTGTCGTCTTTCATTCTCACATGCCGCCCGTTCTTTCGGTATAGCCTCCGCCTTCGCCACCAAAGGAACCCCAAGCCGGCGAAGAGTAACATGCACACGGGAATGAGTATACATGCAACCAGCAGGCCGATATATCGCCCCGCAGAGTGATGTTTATGCAAGAAGGCCAAGGTAGGAATGAATGTTGAGCTTGTCTGACTCGCACCCGAGTTTGAATTCCTCCCGAAGCCTGCTGCGAAGGATTCAGACGTAGGCTGCGATGCTGCCGCAGCTAGTAGTGTCGACGATTGCTCCATAGCGTTCTCTACCAATACGGTATTTGCGACGTAGTATATGTAATGAAGTCCAACCAGAACGGGGCGTTCGTTACTGCGATGATAGTCGCAAGAATGTGCTCGCCGTCCTGGTGCTTGCGTTACTGTAAGAAGAGCATGGATGGATGGATTGTACTCACAGTCGGAGTTGTGTACGTCACAGGAGAGAGGAAGCCAAGCGTGTACGTCAACACGGGCACCACGGGATCTTTCTATTCACACTTGTGATAGTACCGTACACGATGACAGTCGTGCCTGGGACAAAGGATGGATATTGAGTATCCAAAGAGAGGGTATGGGCGTACCGTTGAATGTGATGTGGACGGGAGACCTTTTAGTCGAGGTGCTTTGGGTAGTACTGGCATGCCCGGATGAGGGTCGCGCGCAGATGCGAATGAGTGAGTGTGGACGCACTTGTTGTAGGTCGAGGACAACCCTCCTCTTGTCCAGCCTTTTGACTTAAACAGCTGTGTCAAATGCCGTCGACAAAAATTGTCGAGCCTGATGTTCGGCGTCAGATACGATAAACCGAAGGAAAATCAAAAGAATGTGGAGGTAGAGAGTGACAGAGGGCGAAAACGCGCTGCGAACTAGGCGGGGCTGAGCAGGATGTTGTCAAGAGCTTGGAAAGGCGTCTCCGTCGGCCTAGCCATGCTGGCAATTGTGCTTGCCGCATTGCCGCAGCCGACGAAGGTGCCTGGCTTCGCTAACATATTGTGGGAAATATTTAATCAAGATAAAGTTGATGTTATCACGAGTGGCTGCTACGGAGGCCCACCAGCATGCGGACGGAAGACATTGTGTTCGTACACGGTGAGATCAACAGTCATGTCCTCGAGGGCGTCGGGGGCAGAGACAGCGGACGATGGCCAGCTGTTCCGCCAAGAGTGATCACGTGAAATTCACGTGAGTATCTTTCAAAGCGCCAATGTATTCCTGAATCCTGAGTCCCGCTCACGACGGCCACTGGATCCAAGTTTCGGTACATGTTATGTTACGTGTTTCTAATCTGCACACCTTTTCATTCGATCATGCTTTCGCGGAAGTGCTTGGTTTCTCCAGCGTGTCTGGACGAGCACTTTGAACTTATGTGTACACAAACCGAACGATTCTTGCGGTTTATGAGCTCGAAGCTTGCAAACAAGGACATATCTCTGTAAGACAACCTAGGACCTCTCAGAGAACCAACGTCAAAATACTGACTCTCTCTTTGCTTAAGCAGACTACACTACGTCTAATCCCCACACTTTCGGCAATTATCGAGGACCGCGGTGGTATACAGGTAATCCGAATCCGCTCTCAGGACAGCTTACCACTGACTGACAAGCTTATTAGCAGCTTTTTCCGGGGCTTTGGCGTAATCCTGGTGTCCGGCTCTTCTCGCATTTGTTGGGACGTTTACCGAGCTTCCAGGGGCGCTTTCGCGGATCCTTGGTTGAAGTCGAGACTTAACCTGGTTACCTGCCCCACACAGGCTCGCTGGTTCGCCTACATACACTTCTCAACATCTGAATGATTCAGCATGTAAATGTAGAACTACCTTGACAACACAATTCATCGTAGCGGGAGAAGTACGTCGATTTCGTGCCTTTGCGTACCTGGCTGGCACTCATCTCCCCATAGGAACCAATAGATTTCCCCCCGGGTACGCATCTTAGAAATGCATCACGCGACCCCATCCTTCAGCCAACTCCGTGCCGCCCACCACCTCATTGCCTATCCCCGGCCGCCGCGTCCTTCTCATGCCCAGCATCCCACAGACCGGCTCACCGTGCCCTCGGTTCTTAGGGCCTGCAACCACGCCTGCCAACAACCACAACGGCCACACTGCGGATCAAGTCATCTTTCGATAAATTGAAGGCTTGTCCGGCTGAGTGTTTACCTAGACAGATTCTGCTGCGGACACACTCGTGGCGCACATGTCGTCATGTACCAGGACGCCGCAAATAGATACCGCAACCAGTGGATGCTTCTCATGCGACGAATCTGCGAACATGATTAAATTCCCAACTGAATCACTGCTATACGAGCCCAGCATCAGTATGCCCTTCGAACATGCCGTACAACCAGAACTCCAAACTCACCGGGGAATTGCTCCCCATAGAGGGCATATGGCGAGTATGGCTAGTGTTCCCGTGAGCACACTGAAGGCTGACTAAATTTGTTTGTGGTTAGAGTTACCCTGCCATGGCAACCGCATTTGGCGAATTCTCGCCATCGCAGGGTTGCCTTAGGCAATCGCTGAAGGCGTAGGGCGCCCAGAACCAAGTCCTTATCTCACTGTCGGAGTATCTACCTCTTGAAAAGCAACCACCACCACTGCTCTTGACGACACACCTCACGACGTCCATATCCTGTCTGTCGCTGCCTCGGCCTGGGACCAGGCGCACTTTCTGAGGCGCCACGGGACCTCGCTGCTTATGATTCAGCACAGTCACCCCCTTATCGCAACGCTATCCTCAAGAAACAGACAGTCTACATTCCATGACAGCCAATGGCGCAGAGGGGGAGTGACATGACATACATTGTCGCAAGCTACCTAGTATGTACTATCGGCTTCTCCGATTAGTCCGGTACTGACCAAAGTTTCCGAGTACAGCGTGCGTATTCTCAGCAAATGATGAGCACCAAGCTGATGGCTGAGCGACAGTTAGCGGTACGCTGGCTTAACTGTCTTTGGCTCTGCATTTGCTTTACAGCCCAGCCACCCGTGCAATTTGTCTCATTTTCACGGCGGGCAGTAATATCCGGAACTAGTCACAGGATGTTCCGGCGTAGCCTCCCGTCCGTGCTATGTACGACATAAACGTGCTCATACAGTCCTAGCTTCCGAACATGACAAGCCACCGTCGCGCCAAGCAGTCATGCTAGCTCCGAAGTAGTGCGGCATGACCACCTCATGACCGCCCCACGACCGCTCAGTACAGCATCGGCGCAGCAAACACACCGAGCGGCGAACTGTCATTGTTCATTGCCGTATGATGAACCTACCATTCTTTTGTAGCGCACATCCCGTGGTTACAGAATGATTAGGCAGGTGTGAGCTCTGCATACTTACAGCTATATGACCTAATCTTCCGCACCTTCAGGCTCCACTGTGACTGTCAGACAAGCCTTAGGGTAGATCGTTCAGCAGGCAGACACAAGCCCCCGGCCCTGAACCCCACAGAGCTACTGCAATTGTACCTGTCTATTTCGGCACCTTTGCGAGCCCATCGTGCCTGAACACCTTTCCGCGGAAAACCAGTGGAAAAACCCCTCTTGCTTGACGTAGCAATTGATCGGAAGACAGGCGCATCGTGCTTATTCAACACCCGTCTTCTCGCAGTTCACGACATTGACGAACATGTGCACAGCGGCCAGCCGCATTATCCGATTGTCCGGGAGGGAGCGCGCACTGTATCCTCCGTGGTCACAGGAACAGGGGCATTGAAATGAGATCTGCGTGCTCTCTGTCGCCGTTACGTGTTCAGCGGTCCAGACGTCGGGTATCTGCGACTGCCACTGGTGTCACACATTGTGCTATGGCCGGATGCAGTCACCGCCTTAATCCTCAGGATATCTGCGCGACTCAGGTATGTTATCGTTTTACCCAGACGTCTCCACGTTTTGACATAACCTTTTTTTGGCGCTCTCAAGGCTGGCGCCCGCGTTCTCGACCGAACGACCTCGCCGTCGGCAATGTCGCCAAATCACGTATGTCACAATTGCAATTGGTGAGACTAGACACAGTCGAGTCCTGACCATTAGACCATGGCTAGCCGCAGGTGGGATCGGCTTTTAGATGCGTGCCCTGACGCGCGCAAGAGGCTTTCCCAGGCTCAGCCTGCGCGTACATCCCAGCGGGGAACGGTCAAAGAATCTTGTCCTCTTCTGGCCGCGAGGATGCCCCGTTCCTGACTGGTGCCGGTCTACCCGCTGAATAGAGCTATTGACGTATATCCTCGCATTGCATGCAGGTGCACGCTTTCGGTACCATTCGTGGACTGCTCTGCCTTGTTTGTGTCTAGCCTTCGCCGAGGCGCAGCACGACGTACCCATCTATGGTGTTTCATCAAGGATCTCTCAATTGCTGCGGGGCTAGCCGCCCTCGGGGTGATGACTTCGCCCATATCTCCGTCTGCCATGCGGTGTTGTTATCCCTTTTGACGGTATTTACGGTGATAACCCGGTTCTTGTTGATGCGATCCTGCCATGCTGATAGTGGCGATACATCTCAGGGAAAGACCAGTACGTCTCTGTTTCATCGTCCCTGAGCGGGAATTCACGATCCTTCGCACGCAGCGTAACTTTGCACAAAAATGTAGTCTATATCCTACTTCGCCGCCATAGCACACGTTCAAGAGACTATTTATTTCGAATACGAAGCACGGAAGACGGACGTAATGACGCTGCTTGCGCAAGATGTCCGGCGCGGCATAACTTGAGCCCAAAATGACGTCTACGGGATGCGCAGGCTGAGTCGGAGACCTCTAAGGCGATGCTCTCTCCCTGAACATGATCGCGGACTGCACCCAGTCTTGGACCCTGCACTGTACATTGCTCTCACGCTGATTGAGTCGGGACGTGCGAGGCTCCCCCGAGAATGGACTTGATGTCCGGTCACCCAGACCGACTCTCATCGGAGGACGGTCGACCTTACTGGGCTCGCACTGCCTCGTATCGTACGGCATCGACCTGTTCCAGGCACCGACCTGTCACTTGCTGACATCTTTTTGGCATCTGTCTTTCTCAAGCGTTCGAACCGGGATCCAGTCAGGCTGATTGCACAAGCGCGTCCGTCCCAAGGTCCACCCGATCCTTCGTTAGGGCCTGCGGGTGCACAGAGCACGGGATTCTGAGCCCAATCCTTACTTGGAGGACGCAGGTGTATATAAACCCTCAGAACCCAACAGTGCTAGAGCAGCAGCAAGTCAAGTCAGTCTTCTCTCAACCACCCATCCGACCAAGCAAGTTATTCGAGATGTTCTCTTCTGCATACGCTCTCGCCATCGTCTCGTCGCTCGCCATCGTCGCCCAGGCGTTCAACCCCGCCATCCGGTCGCCGAACCCCAGCCTTCAGAAGCGTCTCACCGGCCAGACTGTCGCGTTCGCCTGCTTCGGCGGTGGAGGCGACTGCGAGTGCCCCACTGACCTGAACGGCGGCAGCGGCGTCCTGATCAACGTCTACCCGGGTTACCAGTGCGCGTACCCGAACGGAGCCTGCACCTGGGACGACAAGGTTTGCGCCACCGCCGTCCTTCGTATGTTCTGAGGCTCATGTTGCCTTCTCATTGAATTAGACCGGCGCTCTCCAGAACATCTTCCAAACTAACTGCCCAACCTCTGCGCCCTGCAGCACAGCCGGGGGCTGCTCGTGTCCGTTGGACCTCGACCAAAACACAGGTGTGCTCATCAACCAGTTCACCGGCTACCAGTGCGCGTACCCGGATGGTGCCTGCACTTGGGACTTTGTACGTTGTCTGGTGTATGCGTTGCTCGATAGGATACTGAATTGCTCTCTCCTGTAGGATGGCAACCTTCAGAACACCGCCCAGACGAACTGCCCCACTGACGCCAAGTGCGTCCAGTCCGGCAGCGACTCTTAAAGGCGTCCGCCCTTGTACTCCGCTGAAATATAACTTTTCTTCGTTTATGGCGCCTTCCTTAGTCGATATCTAATGCATCAGTTCATAACCACGCTGTAATTTCTACGCTTCCAAAGCGCAATGTTGCTTCTTTTTCCTTAGCTAGGTTCCATGTAGTTGGTATAGGTCTCTTCGGATCGCTCGGTCTAGTTGTACGAATGACATATATGCCTTGTCTCAATTGATTTCGTTGATAACACGGGCATTAATGCATAATTCGAACAATCCATGCGCAGCTGTCAGCTTGGCTTCTCACTCTGTCATCGACGTGAGCCATATCTACCGCCTGCTTGGCCCGCAAAGGGCCGGCCAGATAGCGGGCTCCTCCGCGAAGCATGTAAAATGCTTAGCGCATGTGGACTGCAGCCTATAAGTGCATATTCACTGATAAAGTCTTATGATAGACATCACAGCGGGGACCTGTAAGCACCCACGAAGTGGAGTAGATGGGCTTGGTGGCGCCGCCAGGCGATGTTGGGGAGCAGCCAGGGACCGGCAATGTCCTGCCGGGTCATGCTCGGCTCCATTCGGTTCGGCTGATGTGAATGGGACACATATTCCAGGCTCCTAGATAACGCAGGAAACACGTGTATTTGCGAATTCTAACCCAGTGTCACGAGAACGTCGCCCGCCTGTACAAGCGCACCTGGTTGGACATCCTTCCCCAGACTGCGGACCGTTCGCCCGACGTTCTCCTCACCAGCTTCGATGTTCACTTCCGTCTTCATCGCCTCGAGCACGACAAGGACGTCTTCAGCAGACTGAACGACATACCCAGGCGCACAGTTCACCTTCCAGACGGATGCAGAAAGAGAGGACTTGACAGTTGAGTCACCTACGCTGCCACCTGCCGGACAGGTCAGTCGCAACGGTGTACAATGCGAAGAAGATCTCACCATTCGACTGCGTAACATCTGCGGCCTCCCGTACGGACTGCTCTTCCCGTTTGCGTTGCTGCCACTGCTGTAGCAGGTGTGCTTCCCTAGTAGAAAAAGCGCCAGCCATGAGCTCTCATTTAACGCGAGGCAGGCAAGAGGGCGACATACTTGGCTTCTTCACGCGCAACGCCCTCGGCCTGCCCTCGCTTGAACAACGCGATCTTTTCCTGGATGGAGTTAACGAATGCGTCGTACTCCGCCATCGAAAACGTCACTGATTCGATCTGTACCTGGTCAATCGAATTACACGTTGCACAGCTGCAGTGTCGTCGCTCACCTCGAATGTATGCTGTCCCGAGTCAAAGCGTTGCTCCATCTTCGAGAATATTCAGCAAGCGCTCGATGACAACAATTTTGAAAAACGCACCTGCAGGTATTCGTCTTCCGAAACGACCTTGAACCTGACCTTTACGCAGCTGGTCAGCCACGGTCTCGAAAGACAAACGCGAGCTTACCTGGTCAAAAGGCTGCAGTAGCCACGGCTGCTTGGCGCTAAACCCATCGCCGCGACCCCACGTCTGCCAAGGAGGCAGCGTCCGGCCGTACAGTTGGTATCCGCCTGGTGACTCAATTGGGTATATCGCAGCGACAAGGCCGGCAATCCCGATGGCGCCCTGAAAGCCGAGGTTGGAGAGGTCATGGGAGGCGTGAAGAAATACATACTCGCGGCGTATACGTCCGTGACGGGTTCATCTTCTGACCGACGAGACGACAGCGAGGGTCAATCTGAGTTGCACAAGGAATGAGGGTTTACCCCCAGAGGATGGGCAGAGGACGCACCGGTACGAGGAAGGGGCATGCTAGATAGAATCCTACTCCAAACACGAGCTACCGGCCTCGAGCAGTCAGGAGCTACCAGATCGTCAAAGAGGATGGAATACGCACCCAGTCAGTGTCCACCAGTAACCTCAACGCTTCTTGTGCCCCGCCTTCCAGGCCGTTGTTCCGCGCCAGATACTCGACGTTGCTGGGGAGGTAGACCGCCTTGTCGCGGATCGAGCGCATGTACCGCTCGAGCGCTTCGTGGTTCCAGCGGTCGTTGAGCACGATTGGGAAGATGATCTTGCGCCCGGGAAAAGACGTGCTGGCCATGCTGTCTGGCAGTGACGCCTCGACGTCTATGAGCACGACCAAGAGGTCGGACTGGGATATGACTGTTGGGTCGAAATGGATCTGTTAAGACATGGTGAGCTCAGCGTCTTGTCGCGAATGTATCCACGATACAGACCATTGTAGAACGGATGCAAGGTGCCATAGACCACACAGCCGATATCTCGCGCGCAGCTAGCTCCCGCTCAAATGCATGCACTCGTGCACGTACATGAAAGTCAAGCAATAGCTCGCCGTATTCGAGCAGAATCGCCGAATCGCCCGCCTGCGGAATCGTTATTACACTCGTTAATCACCGTTGTTGCACACACCTGGCGGAATACAGCGCGCGGTCGCTCCCCGTGTGGGAGTACAACGTGTAACTTGGGATCTTCAGGTGTATCCTTGAACACGGTAGAGAACAGTGGTGCAGGCGCGTCCGTCATCATGGATGCCGGGAGCGAGATCTGGTCGAGATACTCGACTGTCATCGCCGACAGTGCCATTGCCTGCTCAAACGAGACACGGACGAACTGTACCGTGTCACCCGGGCGAAGCTGGCCAAGCTTCCAACTGGTTGATTGGACCGTCAGCACAGATACACAAAGAGAGATATGCACACTGACAACTCGGCCGTAGCAACCGTACAAACGCACAGGTACCCGCCCATATCCGGGCCCTCGTTGGTCAATATTACAGGCGTGTCGCCATTTACGTTCACTGTGCCGAGCGCGTACCCGTTGTCGTGGATGTTACTCGGATGCGACCCACCCTCGCCGCCGCTCGCGCGCGCCCAGTCGATCCGCGGGCCCTCCAGGCGCACGCCCATCCGATTGCTTGACGGGCTGACCTTCCAGGGCGCTGCAAAGAACGCATCAATGCCCGGACGTGTGATGAAGTCCTCGTCGCAGTGCGGACCCGCGAGGACGTGTAAAGCCCAGTGGGACGGGTACGGTGGGCGGAGAGACTGTGGGAGCGAGGCCGGGACGTCGCCGACAAGAAACGAGCAGTCGCCGAGCGCGAGCTGGTCCCCGGCAGTTAAGGCCCTGCCCTACACATACCTGTCAATAGGCATGCGTAAAAGCAAGATGTTCCGACATACTTGATATCCGCCCAGTCCCATGCTCGTCGCCTTCGAGCCCAGATACGCAGGTACCTCCAGGAAGCCGCCCTTCACCGCGAGGTACGCCCTGAAACCCCCTTCCCCAATCGTACCGATACCGAGCTTAGCGCCGCCGGGCACATTCAGGCGCCCCCACATCTGTACGCGCTGCCCATCGATGGTGACCTTGACATCTGCGCCAGTGACGGCAACGACCGCGGGCACGTGGAAGAGTAGCCTGCATCCGACGAGTGTAATCTCGAGAGCCTCCATACCGGGCGCGTTGCCCACTAGAATATTCGCCGCTCGGTACGCGAGCGAATCCATCGGTCCGCTACGTGGAAGCCCCCGACCAAGTAGTCGGCCGGGAAAATCTTGAACTGTTGTCTCGAGGCCGCCGCTTAGAACGTCGACAACTCTGGTAGAAAGATATTTAGTAATGGGCTGGCTATCAGCTCAGTAACGTACCTCGGTATAAACTCGAACGTGTCCAAGAATTTAGTCGTTGTCTTCCCCGCCTGGAACGTCTCCGATTTACAGATCGCCCGAAGGTACGCGATATTGTTGGGTGGGCCATACACTCTCGTCTCTGATAACACCTCATGAAGTCTATCAATTGCCTGTTGCCGACTGGCTCCGGATACAATCATCTTGGCGACCAAGGGATCAAAAAACGGCGTAATGGTTGTGCCCGTGGTGACCCAGGTATCAACTCGTAGCCAGTCGCGCTCAGGGAACACGACGTGCTGGAGCAAACCCGGGGACGGTTTGAAATTCGCAGCTGGGTTCTCACAGTACACTCGCGCTTCGACTGCGTATACATTCGACGTCATGTATGATTGCTGGTCGAGGAGGGCAGGTGCTTGCGTCGTTTCGGCAGTAATACGCTGCGCGACACCTTGGAGGATCATGAGCTCAACGATGTCAAGCCCTGAATGAGCGGCCTCGGTGACGGTATGCTCGACCTGAGAGACGATCAGAGAGTATATGGTACGAGAGAAGGAGAAAACATGCCTGTATGCGCGTATTCATTTCGAGAAAGAAGAAATCGCCCGTTGCATCATCAGCTATGAACTCAACGGTCCCTAGGGGCTCGTTAGTGCGGTGGCCCCAGCCCGAGAGCTAGTCACGTACCTGCCGAATTGTAGCCGATCTCACGACACAAACGGACGGCAGCTTCGCACATCTTCTCGCGCAAGCCTTGAGTCTCGTTAGCTTTTCAGGGATCGCATGTATAGGGTTTCGCGCACACCTGGATGTTCCGCGAGAAACGGGCTCGGAGTCTCCTCAATGACTTTCTGGTACCGCCGCTGGACGCTGCATTCTCGTTCGCCCATGTGAACGACATGTCCAAGCCCGTTACCGAATATCTGGAGTTCAAGGTGAGCAGTTGGACACAGAAGAGAAGCCTAGAACGTGCCTGCACTTCGATGTGACGACCTTGCTCGATGTATCTCTCGAGTAATATGCCGCTATCATGGAACAAGGACTAGGTCGCTTGTTAACAGACAGAAATCAAGGCGAGGACTAGGCACACACCTTCGCGCGCTCCTGCGTAGCCACAAACGTCTTGTATACGTCGCGCTCGTCCTGGCAGACAACCAAGCCCATCCCACCGCCTCCTGCGGTCGACTTTAGCATTATCGGGAAACCTATCTGAGTGGCAGCTTGAACAGCCGCGTCCGCGTCCATAACAAGTCCGCCGGACCCGGGGATGACAGGGACACCTGCGCGTGTGGCAATAGCTCGCGCTTCGTGCTTCAGGCCCATAGCTCGGATGGTTGTCGGGCTTGGACCCAGCCATGTTATGCCGTTCTGCTCCAAACCCGACGCTAGTTCTGCGTTCTCAGAGAGGAAGCCATAGCCTGGGTGAACGAGCGTGACATTATGCGCCTTGCATACATCAACGATGGTGTTAACGTCGAGATACCCGCGCGAGTTAGAGAGTGGGTTTGTGTCGTCTGCGCGTAAGGGGATCGCTTCGTCTGCAAGCGACACGTGCGGCGACGTGGAGTCGGTCTGGGTGTATATTGCGATTGTTGGGATGCCGAGCTTCTTAGCTGTTCGCAGGATGCGCACTGCGATCTCGCCACGGTTTGCAACCAACAGCCTTTGGTCGCTGAGGGACATGTCGACGAGGCAGACGTAGCTTGGGTGCGGCAACGAGAGCACATACTTCTGTAAGCATATTTTGTATGTCAGGCCGACACACGATGGTCATGGGTGCGCACCTGGCTCCCCAATTCCCAAGGGTCTTTGGTCCACCCACTGATAAGGCCTTGTGGTCCGCGTGACGCTAGGTGATCTCATCCTTCAGGAGTAAATGCGAACCAATTTGTCCACGCTCGGGGCGAGTTTCGTTGGAGCTCGTCGGAGCGTTGGCGTTGGTGAAGGACGCGTTAGGCGGCCATCGTTGCTGATGCGTTCGAGTTTTTGGAGAGCGAGAACCCTGGTGAGTTATCTTCGCGTCGACAAATGACCAGTACGATGAGGCATGAGTGCACGAGCAAAGAACTGCAGGCCCAGGTTGAAATAGTTTGCCATCACTAGAGTTGACGGCCTCGGCCCCACACTTTGACCTGGTCCCGTCGCCGCCTCACGCGCGCCCCGCGCTTCCTGAGTTAGGACCACAATATTTGTCTGGGTCTCGCAAGTCCGCAGGCCAGCAACTCCCGGCCAGCTCTTCACAACAAGAGGATTGCGGCGAATAAGGAAGCACCCAAGGCCTCTAGGCCTGAGGTTATCTCTCAAGCGGTCTTTATGGCGGAGTTTGCCAGCAGTCGAGGACGCAAACGCAAACGGCCCTCTGTTGACTCAGACAACGAGCACAGTGCTGAGCCTGACAACACCATGCTCGCCCAATCAGATGCCGCGCTTCCTGCTCCGGTGCCCATGCTGCCTCCGCCTTCCACCAACGAGAAGCCTCTTGTCGGTGGGTGTCGTCAATGCACGGTGTTAGAGGATGGTTGCTGGCCATCTAGAGAGCCCCCGGGCCGCTGGTGCTACACCTGTCGGGTTCTCTCTACGCAATCTAAACCCAAGCTTCCTGAGGCACGCCTATCGAACATAACATCTGAGGCCGCTCAGAAGCTGGCCAACAACCGCCCTGAAGAGGACAAAGAAGATCATGTCGGGCCCAGTGACTGCGGCGACAAGCTCGCCGAGGGCGCCCGCTTCCTTGCGCGCAAGCCAAAGACTACAACGCACACTCGTGTCCCGCGACCGGTTGACGAAGCCCCAGTAGACACGCATACCCCCCAGGAGGTGAGGGCAGTGTCCTTCTCGGACTGTCTGTTTTTGCTAACGACTCTCGCCAGCCTACACAACATGCCAGACCTCCGTATTTTAGCGCGCTGCACAACTCGATGCAGGAGACCCTCTACAGGGTCGAACGCGAAGTGCGCAGATAAGCCACCTCAAGCTGGCGACTGCCGCTCGCACGCAGTCGCTCATGGAAATCGCCAGCTGCCTCTTATCTCGTGCTGCTGTTCTCGAAGATGCCCCGTTGGAAGCAGACCATGATATGGACCTCGCAGCATACTCGCTCAAGGAACTCACCGCCTTCACCGACAGAATTTCCGACCCAAACGTGAAGATCTTTGATGCCTGCCGCAAGCGGCAGGAGGTGCGGTGTGCAGATGGTGCCAAAGGGTCGTCTGTGTGACTGTTACTGTCTACATGACATATTGCAATGGGTTGTAGTTTTCGTGAGTGAGACTCGGAGTCTCCACCACTTTCTTAGTGACACAACCATTTTGGGTGCAGGTCTTATATAGTTGAAGCCTGACTAGAATGAATGCCATCATCTTGTCTACAACCACTCTCTGTACTCTTGAGAGCGACCGGCTAGATGATTAGTGAGCCTTTTAGAAGCCTTCGCGCGCACCAGAAGTCACGATGTGAAACCTCGTACATCTTGCCGATACTTTTGCGTTCTCGGCGGGTGAGGACCTCAGTGAGCTGGCCCCGCGTCGGAGCACGTGCACAATAAGGCATATGGTGGAGGGCGGAAGACGGAGCTTCACATCAAACTGCACTTTTGCCCCGGAGTGACCTAGTTAATCCATATTTCAACGCACGACAGACCTAACCGTAGAAAAACAGCTAAATCTGCACCGTGCTCTAAAGAGCATCTATCAGCTCTCTACATACACTCAAGATACTTCTCTCTGCCCTGCAATGATACTAAAAACAAGGGTAGAGATCCACTGTTGTGCCACTTGACCTAACCCTGGGTAAAACCAAACCCGAAGCGCGATCGAGTCGGAAACGGCCAAACCATGGCTCAAAATCCAGAACTTCAAGAACCTGTCCCGTGGATTTTGTAGCCACCTAGTCCAGTCCAGTATCCTACTATTGCATGAGAAACTGACCTCTAAAGGCCTAAAGTGTTGTGACAAGCAAACCTTGGTGGTCGGAGGGCTGGACTTGGGCACTTGTAATGGCTGGACTTGGGCACTTTTAATGGCTGGACTTGGACACTTGTCATAAAATCCCGTCCCCCACCATAGGTCCTGGTTACAATTGGAACAGTTCGGTATTGCTACAGCTGATGCGTTGACAGGTTGAACCCTGCGCTTGCTTAAGCGAGGTCCCTAGCTAGAGAGTTCCGGGGTTAGATTTCTGCGCCGCAACCTCTCCTCACCATGTCAACATCGCGTACTGTGAAACCTGGAATATCTCCTCCTTTCTCATTCGCCAGGGCTGCCTTAGCGGCACACCGAGATAAAGAAGAATGCGAGAAGCACAGGTGCACGTTTGCACAGGGTACACAAGAGGAAGAGGAACACCCCTTCTGTCAGCAACTAACAATCTAACTGGACTGAGCTACAATAAAGCTGAGGAGACAGACAAGAGGAATGTGAGTGAGGAAAGACCAGCTTGAGTCTGGCTTGTTATTGAGCAGTACGAGCTCCTTATATACATGTCAGACTGAATATCTAGAATATCCTACGAATATACAGAGGTGTATAAAAAGAGAAAGAATACTATAGAACCCAGGAGAACCATCTGGAATGTGTAATATTCATGACATTACCCCCCCATCTAGAATCGTGTCCTCACGATTATTTACCAGTTGATCCAAAGCCTCCTGTCCCTCATTGAGTTTCTGTTAAACTCGACACCTCCTCGATATCGCATGACACAATACGTTCCAAAATGACTTGTGTGATCTGATCGCCAGCGTGTACCTGGAAGGATTGATTGGTGGAATTGATCAATACTACGTGCACTTCTCCGGTGTAATCTCGGTCGACGACTCCAGCCCCGACATCTATCCCTTTGACTGCTAACCCACTTTGTGGCGCAATTCGTGCATAGGTTTCGTGAGAGGCGCGCATCGCTATGCCGGCGCCGACAACCTTACGATCCCGTGCCGATATTTTGACGCTTTCAGCCGAGTAAAGATCAAACCCGGCAGATTCCTCAGATCCCTGCTTCGGGAGAATCCCACCCATCCATTGTACCAAAAGAGTGGTATCACGCGTGAGTATGTGAATGGGTCGTGTTAATAGAGGGGGGATTCGAATTGTCATGGGCGCAGGTTTGTCAGGTCATCTAGCATGGAATTCCTGAAGGAGTTCTTGACAATTGGTCAAGTTCGCCTGTGATTCCCAGGAGCGGCGATCGCCGTGGGGGCTGTTTTTCCAGAGCACCTGATACTCCAGGTTTCCGTTTCAATCACGACGAGAGTCAAGAATGTCTTCGACTTCCCATTCTTCCTCGCCATTTACGAGGTCAGGGACTATCAGTTCTCGTCGTTGTGATGGATACGTGGGTTCTTTGAAGGGACTAAGTAGGCTTTCAGTGAAAACAGGGTGTTGTTTCCATTGACGTGGGAGTTCCAACTCATAGGCGGAAGCACCGACTTTGCGTTTAACCTTGAAAGGTCCATATCGCTTGTCGTCGAGCTTTTTCATTAGTCTATCTGTTCAGATGTTTATTCCTTCTAGCCAAACTTTATCCCCCACTTTGTACTCTGGTCCGCTCTTTCTCTTTCTGTTGTAGAAGCGCTTCATTGTTTCCTGTGCTAGATTGATAGAAGCGCTAGTGTCTTCACGTACTTGATCCATTCTATCAACAAACTGTTGGACGTTTTCGCTCAGTCCTTCTCGCACCGGTTGGGTTCCTTCGTAAGGGTGATACCCTTTATTGACAAAGAACAGAGTATACCTGGTGGACGAGTGGACTTTATTGTTGTATGAAAAGGCTGCGAGTGGCAACCATTCGGTCCAGTCTGCTTGTCGGTAGTTGATAAATAATCGGAGATATTGTTCTATCTTGCGATTGATGCGTTCCATTTGTTCATCTGTCTGGGGGTGATACGCAGTTGAGGGATTGGCTTCAATTCTGAGGGATCAGTACAACTTGGAGATGAACTGATTCTTGAATTCAGTTCCTCTATCACTGATGATCTTTCGAGGTAATCCGTGATGTGCGACTACGTTATCTCGGAGTGCCTTTGCCCACCCTTCGGCATTGAGTTCAATGGTACTTGGTATCATGATTATCTGCTTAGAGTACATGCAGACGATTACGAGGATCGCATTGTACCCGAAGGAGTCTGGTAATACGCCTATCTTGTCCACAAAGATTACTTCCCAGGGTCGTGAGGGAATTTCGTTTGGAAATAGAAGTCCGGTAGGTCATGTCGTATGGATCTTGGTCTTCTGGCATTTCTCGCATCCGGCCACGTACTTCCTGATACCTTCTCGAATTCGGGGTCACCAGTAGTTGCGCGTGACCATTTCATGCATTTTGTATTGACCAGGGTGTCCAGCCAATGGGGTATCATGGTGATGAGCAATGATCTGCTCATAGAATTTTCTATTTATCGGTACGTAGATACGGTTCTTCCATGTTACAAGTCCGGTACTATCTTCGTTCCAGTCTTTGTCCTTGTTCTGTAAAGCTACGATAACTAGCGAATCTCGGTTCTTTTTGTATTCTCTAATTTCTGCGACCCAGTCCTGGTCGATTCCTTCTAAACTAAATACGGTACTACAAATCAGGGCACGAAAATGTTCTGGTTTCAGTAATACAATATCTGAATTGTCTTTCTTTCCTGCATTGTGCCTCTTTTGGCGAGATAGTCCGTCTGCTTTGCCATTAGATTTACCGGGCTTGTGATGCAGCGAGTATTGATATTCCGCTAACTCGGTTACCCATTGGGCCTGTCGCCGGTTAAGCTTCTGCAGCTTCTGGAAGTATTCTAGATTCTTGTGATCCGTCCATATTTCAAACAGATGTATGGCGCCCATGAGGTACTGACGCCACTCATCAAGACTAGTCATGATCGCGAGAAGTTCCTTGTCGTAAATCTTGTAATTTCTTTCGGCAGCTGTCATGGCTTTAGACAGGTAAGCAACAGGCTTCCATTTGCCATCTTGTTTCTGGGCTAATTCTGCTCCTATAGCAAAGTCCGAGGCGTTGCACTCTACTCGGTATGGGTTGTTGTCATTGGGTATAGCTAGCACTGGCGCTGCGCAGAGAGCGTTCTTCAGGCTTGTGAAGGCTACTTCTTGTTTGACGGTCCACTCAAAAGTAGCGTTGCCTGTTAGCGAACTGAGCGGTTTTGCTATTTTGCCATAATCTCGGATGAACCTTTGGTAGAAGTTGGTAAATCCAAGGAATGCTTGAATGTCTCGTTTGCACTCAGGCCGTGGCCAGTTGACAACTCCTTCTACCTTGACTGGGTCCATGCAAACAACTCCTTTTCCTACTATCATTCCGAGATATTCTATCTCTGCCTTCTCGAACTCGCACTTTTCCGGTTTCAGATAAAGTTTGTGTTCCCTTAAGATCTGAAGGACTTGCCGCGTGATCTGCCGGTGTTCTTTTCAAGTCTTGAGTGAAGATCATGATGTCGTCTAGATAGACTACCACGTGTCCTTGACTGATGAGATCTTGGAATATATCGTTCATTATGGTTTGGAATGTAGCCGGAGAATTGGTAAGACCAAAGAACATAACAAGTGGCTCGAATAATTCTCGATTCGTTAGGAACGCCGCCTTCTCTTCGTCTCCTTCTTTGATGCGGATGTTGTTATATCCCCATCGGACGTCTAGTTTTGTAAAGTACAGCGCCTGCTTTAACTTGTCTACTAATTCCTGTATCAAAGGAAGTGGGTAGCAGTTTTTAATCGTTAGCTCATTTAGCTTCCAATAATCTTGTACGGGTCGGAGTCGTCCATCTTTTTTCTTGACAAAGAAGAATGGAGAAGCCCATGGGGATTTCGATGGTTGGATTCTCCTGGTTCGGAGGTTCTTTTCTGTGAACTTATCAAGTTCTTTTTGTTCATTTATGGAGATAGGGTAAACTTTGCAACTGATCGATTGTGCGCCCGGTGTGAGTTCGATTGCATGGTCCCATGGTCGTCTTTGCGGTGAAGAATCAAAGTCTTATTTGCTAAATACGTTGGAGTAATTGTGATAGTGACTCGGGATGGTATTTTCAAAGGTCTTTGCTTTGTGTTTCAGACTTTCTTTGATTGCTAGATCAGTGGCTGTGGTGCGAATGCATGCTGCTCCCGTAGCGGAGTATGTTTCATGGTCTAGAATAAAGATTCTATTCCCTTCTTCTAGGTGAGCCTCCGGATCGCTGGGCTCTTCCTGATCAGCATCAATATCAATTAATCGGGCAGCATATTTGCAGGTAATTGGGCACCGATCAAACTGAATGACTTGCTCCTGCCAATCAATGGATGGATTATGAATCTGCAACCACTCATATCCAAGGAAAATTGGAGTCTTCCCTAGATTGGTAACTGCGAACGGGAGTCGTTCTACATGGTCCTGAATTTCTACCCTTAATTCAACAAAGTCGGTGATAGCACCGCCGGCGTTATGCATGCCGTCTGCATTATAGACAGGGATTGGTGATGGCAGTTTCTTTGTAGCGATGTTGTTATCGCAGACAAACTGCACATCAATAGAAGATCCAGTACATCCTGTGTCTAATAGTGCTTTGACTGATAAGCGCTGCTGCGTGTCGAGGATGGTGATGATCATGGGGACGTCCATCTGTGTCCCCTTCCTTCCCTGGATAAACCGAGGCTGCTTTCGTAATTCATTCAAGAAGTCTATAGCTTCTTCTTCTTTCATTTGCCTGATTTGGTTCATACAGGCTTCGGAGGCATCAGCACTCTTCTTTGAGTGTACCCATTCAGTCAACAATCTAAGCGCTGCAGCTTCTTTGTTGATTATCCATTGGCGGATCCAAGCCGCTGTCCAAGGTGTGTGGCGCTGCCACTGCGTAGGTTCGGTCTGATGTTCTGGTGTAGGTAATAATTTTTTATTTGGGGGAATTAAGCAAGAGGGTTGAACCTCTCCGCGCTGCTCTGCGGACGCCCCTTTCTTTTGTATGTACATGGGGACCCCAAACCAAGAACACAGATAGTTTATGAAATTCTCTTCAGTCAACTCGGCTACGCACCCGGCTGACCGCTTGCAAAACCCTTCATGGCCGCGCGAATTTCTTCGCAAATTGCTGTCTTTCAGTCAAATGGTTCTGCCGTCGCGGCAGGAGCTTCATTGAGTGATGCGAGTTGTGTGAATGTATTGGTAGTGGGAACTGCCGGGGTTTCCGCGGCCCGTACTTGTTGGGCTTGTTGCCAATTAGGGCAATTGTGCAAAAGATGGCCCTTTTCTCCGCATCGGAAGCAAAGGCCCAAGCGTCGTGCCTGGTCTAGCTCCATCGGCTGGCCTCTGCCACCAAATGTGATGCCTGTCCCATCGCAACGTGTCTGGACCGGGGCGCTTGCGGTTGGCACAGCTACGTTAGCCTGTGCTTGTGGCGCACTTTGTGCCTGCTGCTGCCGAGGCTGAAATTGTCCTTGTCGCTGGGACTGTGGGTTTCGCCAACGGTACTGCTGCTGATTTAGGTCAATGCGTGCGACCCGTAGCTTATAGAGCGCGTATGTGGTCGGCAGTTCCTCCGAAGAATTATACAGAAGCCAAATGATGTCGGCCCGGAGTGCTTTTTCTAGAAGCGACTTGAGCTCCTGGAAATGTGCTTCAAAATCGTGTATATTTGCCTGAAAGACGCATAACTCGAACTTCGAGAAAAACTCTTGTGCTGATAACGTCCCCATCTGCATTGCCTGGAGCCGATCGTATGCTTCGGCTTGTTCATCAATTAAGAAGTGCTTGTCCAGGTCTTCCCACAGTGCTTTTGTGGTCTGTATCACGGAATTTTTGTCCGCGTCGTACTTCTTCATGAACGTAGCGACATATTTGCCCGCGTGTCCACCTTTCATGTAAGACAAAATCATAAGGACTCTGTCGAACTGCTCTGGTAGCCGCTTCCTCTGCGTAACTACATAGAGTTTCATTTGGGTTTTCCAAGCAATGTACTTGGATTTTGTGCCGTCAAAGGTGTCTGGCTTCATCGCGCTTCCATTGAGGAGTGCGGCACTGTCTTGGTTCTCGGCCATTGCGCCGGGATCAGAGGGAGACGAGGGTGGAGTGGGAGAATGACGAGAAGGTGGATTCGAGGATTCAGAATCTTCTACTGCTTCTTCCACGGGGTTTGGTGGGCCCTCTGGTGGTGCTTCAGATTCTCCGAGGGCGATTGAGCGGAGATGGTCAGTGACCGATTCGAGAGTGTCTCGTCTGGTTCTGGGTTCTGAACCGGACGCTATGGGTTGCGGGACTGCGAGAGATTCTGAGGGTGCTCCTGTGGGAACTCTTTGTAGCAGTTCTCCACATAGTCCTTCTCTGCACCAGAGACAACGACTGCTATTATCCGGAGAGTGTGGGCACGGTTGTTGCGCACAGTACCGTACATTATCGCCGCATATGTAGATGGATCTCCCTTCTAGTTCTCGATGTGTATGTCCTCTACAATCACAGGAAGGTGTGGTCATAGGGTGTCAGGTCCGTGGGGCTGGTTGCAGCAAACCCTGGGACTAATCATGTTGTAATGACCAGATCAGGGGTAGAATTTGCCAAAGATGGAAATTTCCAAATAAGAACCGAAACGCTAATTGTAATACAGTTCTAGAGATACTGTAGCAGTCCAAAGAGCAATTGTGTCTCTTCAGTTCGACGCCCTCAAAGAGATCGTCGATCTAACTGCTACCACTTTTCCGACGCCCGGTTGCAACCGGTTGCCACGTCGTACTCAGGAATATCCGCTTGCGCTACGCAAAGTGTTTAACACCGCCTATGGTAGGGCAGTGTACGATTCTAATTGGACGGAGCTCTGTCTAGCCGCCTAAGGGCTAGTGATTACAGAGGTGACTTTGGGAATGTGGTATGGTAAAAGTTGTGCAAATGCACGGAGAAGGGTTCCAGGGGTCCGGATCTTGATGCAGTAGAGTTTGATAGGGTTAGGATTTAGGGTGAGAGTCGGATGTGCATATAGGGTGGATCGTCGTGTGGAGATGGGTGATGGTTGGTGTGGGAGTGACGAGAATCGTCGTAGGGCAGTTGGTGGAGACTCGAGCTAATGTCAGCAACTAACAATCCAACTGGACTGAGCTACAACAAAGCTGAGGAGACAGACAAGAGGAATGTGAGTGAGGAAAGACCAGCTTGAGTCTGGCTTGTTATTGAGCAGTACGAGCTCCTTATATACATGTCAGACTGAATATCCAGAATATCCTATGAATATACAGAGGTGTATAGAAAGAGAAAGAATACTATAGAACCCGGGAGAACCATCCGGAATGTGTAATATTCATGACACCTTCCCAGTGACCAAAGACGAGGAGCTCGAGAATCGAGAATATCACCTAGCTCAGGCAAGGTCCCAGACTCACCAACACCAGCAGGATCATCAGGTACCACCCAACCAGCACCATGTGCAGGCCAAGGTTCTCAAGAGCCCAATAGAATTGGTAGTGAGCAATTGTTCTGGCACGAATAGTTCCAATACTCATCATGCCGCAGAACACCATCCGAAGTGAGACCGGCGAACTTGACGAGGCGATACTTCAAGGTGTGGGACAAGATCTATTTCATCATTGCAAGATCTCTGCCAACTCTAGTTTCCTCGATCCTTTCATAACAAACAAACTACACGCATTTTCCAGTGAGGAGTCCAGACTTGGTCACTTGCCGCAGACAATATTAATCTGCTAGATCTCGATGCCATAGAAGATGAAATATCTCAGGCGCTAGGTGAAGGTGAGGAGGTGCAAGAGTGTAGTGTCTCTGGCAAGGATAAGGGCAAGGGCAAGGCCAGGTACGAGGATGAGGATGAGGAAGAAGATGAAGATGAAGATGAGGGTGAGGAAGAAGATGAAGATGAAGATGAGGGTGAGGAAGGTGAGTACAACTACAAAGGGGAGGATGAACTTGAAGAGGAGGATGAACTTGAAGAGGAGGGCGAATTTGAAGAGGAGGGTGAACTTGAAGACAAACTCGCCAACAATCATACTGCAAACTCCACGTTCAGTAAAACACCGTCTTTGCCAGGTTGCCCTAAAGTACGGGACACGACTTGGAATCAACGATTGTTAGCATTTGCTCAGCGGCGCCCTGACGACACTGTCGCCAGTGGCTTCGACAGAGTGAGTTGTGCCTGAAGTTCTTGTCCATGGCACTACTGAGTCAGAGCTGACTGAGAATTGTTGTTATTTGTTTGCAGTGTGCAAACTGCTCGTCTAAAGAGACATGCGTCTTCCATAAGGACGATAGACGATGCATTTCATGCTTCACCTCCAAGCACGGTTGTCTGGGAAGGGGAACCGCCACGACTGCAGCCCTAAAAAGAAGACGAACTGATGAATATCCAGAGACGTGAAGCGGCGCTCGCGCGAAAACTGTCCATACATCTGATCCTCTCGCTCCCACTGTAGCTGCGACAGGTAAGTTGCATTGTTCATTGTGTGATGGGGAACATGCTTAACATAATTTTCAGGAGACACGCCAATGACCTCAGGCTCTGCACCTACAGCCACAGTCGTGCGCACCCCGAAACCTCTCTATGTTGTTGATGGAGCTGGTGACCTTCCTCTGCCTCGCACAAATGCCGAAGAGCGAGCTTGTCATGAATATTACATATCCTGGATGGTTCTCCCGGGTTCCATAGTATTCTTTTACTTTCTATACACCTCCGTATATTCGTAGGATATTCTAGGTATTCAGTCTGACATGTATAAAAGGAGCTCGTACTGCTCAATAACAAGCCAGACTCGAGCTGGTCTTTCCTCACCTATTTTCCTCTCGTCTGTCTCCTCAGCTTCGTCGTAGCCCAGTCCAGTTGGATTGTAGGTTGCTGACATTAGCTCGAGTCTCCACCAACTGCCCTACGACGATCCTCGTCACTCTCACACCAACCATCACCTATATCCACATGACAATCCATCTCATTTTACCCAACCAAAATCTCACCCCAATCCTAACCCTATCAATTCTACCGCATCAAGACCCCAGGAACCCTTTTCCATGCACTTGCACATAACCACTTCCCTATCCGATCCCTGGTAATCCCTTGCTCCGTTGGAGCTCGACCAGGTCGTGTTTGTATTGGATTCGTGCCCCGGCCTACCATAGCTGGCGCTAAACGTGTTGCGCAGTGCACACGGTTATCCTGAGTACAACGTGGCAACCGGCTGAGGCTGGGCGTCGGAAAAGAGACAAAGCTTCGTATTGGCGATCCCTACCCCGGGTGTCGGACCGAGAGAGACATAATTGCTCTCTTGGGGCTTTGAACTATATCGTAGAACTGTAAAATTCGAAGTTCCATATATACACCGACCAATTCCCTATCTTGGCAAATTCTACCTCTGATCCGGTCGTTCCAACACGATTGGTCCCAGAGTTGCTGCAAGATAAGCTTCACGGACCCGATACCCTATGACCACGCCTTCCTGCAATTGTAGAGGACATACACACCGAGAGCTAGAGGGAAGATCTATCTACCTACGAGGTGACAACTTACGGTACTGCGCGCAACAGCCCTGCCCACATTCTCCGGATAATAGCAATCGTTGTCCCCGGTGTAGGGAAGGACTACGCGGAGAAATAGTACAGAGAGTTACTACAGGAGCACCCGCAGAATCTATCGCAGCTCTACAACCCAGAGCATCCGGTTCAGAACCCAGAACCAAACGAGACACTCTCGAATCAGTCACTGACCATCTCCACTCGATCGCCCTCGGAGAATCCGAAGCACCACCAGAGGGCCCACCAAACCCCGTGGAAGAAGCAGTAGAAGATTCTGACGCTTCGAACCCACCTTCTCGCCATTCTCCCACTCCACCTTCATCCCCATCTGATCCCGGCGCGATGGCCGAGAACCAAGACAATGCCGCGCTCATAAATGGAAGTGCGATGAAGCCCGATGCCTTCGATGGCACGAAGTCCAAGTATATCGCTTGGAAGACACAGATGAAGCTCTATGTAGTAACGCAAAGGAAGTGACTGCCTGAGCAATTCGACAGGGTCTTAATGATCTTGTCCTACATTAAAGAAGGTCATGCTGGCGAATACGTCGCCACATACATGAAGAAATACGACACCGATGAAAACACGGTGATCCAGACCACAACGGAACTATGGACGGATCTGGATAGACATTTCCTAATCGATGAGCAGGCCGAAGCCTACGACCGTTTGCAAGCAATGCAGATGGGAGCGCTATCGGCGCAAGAGTTCTTCTCGAAGTTTGAGTTGTGCGCCTTCCAGGCGAATATTCACGACTTCGAAGCGCACTTCCAGGAACTCAAGTCACTTCTAGAAAAAGCGCTCCGGGCCGACATCATTCGACTTCTGTACAATTCGTCGGAAGAACTCCCCGCCACATATGCACTCTACAAGCAACGGGTCGCGCGCATCGACCTAAATCAGCAACAGTATCGTCGAAGAAACCCTCAGTCCCAATGACAGGGACAGTTTCAACCAAGGCAGCAGCAGGCACAAAACCCACCGCGAACAAATGCATCCGCACCAGCAACTTCCACCGCGCCAGTTCAAACACGGCGCGACAGAACCGGTGTCACATTCGGCGGCAGAGGGCAACCAATGGATTTAGATCAAGTGCGACGCCAGGGTCTTTGTTTCCAATGTGGTCAACAGGATCACATATCACGAAATTGCCCTAATCGGCAACAAGCTCAACAAGTACGAGCCGCGGAAACCCCAATAGTTCCCACCACCAACACGTTCGCACCCCTCACATCACTGAATGAAGCTCCTGCCGCGACGGCAGAACCATTCGACTGGAAGAAGGCAATTCACGAAGAAATTTGTGCGGCTATGAAGGGTTTTGCAAGCGGTCAGCCGGGCGCGTTGTCGTAAAGAAAAGGTTAGGATAAGAAAAGTAAGTAAAATAAAAATGAGGTTTGGTATAAGGAAGATTCTAGGAGAAATCCTAGAAGGTTACTTTTTAATAAAAGAGAATGGAGTTTGTTCTGTTCTAAACTAAAAGCAAGAAGGGTATAGTATGGAATACTTAGATTTGGTTTTCCCAATCTTTTCTTTCCAGGGTTCACTGGGTTAGCCTTTCAACCAAGCTATCCTGGTGTTCGTGGGGGACTAATTCAAAGACCACCTACTAATCTGCTTAAGTACTCTAAAGCCTCACTTGCCTGTTACAAGGGACTTTTAAGGAATCTTAGAAGATGGGCTGTAAGAAGGTTTAGTTAGTAGCTTAAGGACTAGCTACTTGGGTTAGTAGAATAGGGTTTTTAGATAAGTAAGATAAGAGGGTAACAAAGACAAGTTAATGTCTTGGTTAACTTAGTAAGCTTTGGCTAGTAAGGACAATTCAATGTCCTTAGAGGATTTGTATAACTTGAAGCAGTCTGAAGCTTCCAATTTAGAGTTAAAGATCAAGAATAGATTTAATCTTTTTACTGCTAGTCTAATTACTGTAAGCTCTACAGGAGACGTACCACAGTCTCAAATAATGACGCCACTAGCTCTCGCAGTCTAGGGTTAGTCAAA